>NC_057809.1:556678317-557018512 GCF_018294505.1 Triticum aestivum | reverse complement strand
TGTGGGATTGGGAAGTAGAATTGAGGTAGTACCTATTACCTGTTACTTATGAAACCTTGGGAGTTACTTCTACGTTTGCTTATTATGCTATGCTATGCTAGTAGACGTGGATTGGGTGAGTGATATCCATGACAGATGTGAGATTGATAATTTTAATGGTTTATCTAAGGTGGCAACTTAAACACACATCTGGGTGGATTGAGGCACCTGATGTCTATCAGGACTTGCCTGTTTTTTTTTTGGACCGCCACCCAGGCTCTAAGGGATCATAAGATATTTCAAACTAGAAACTTCCGTGTGCAGCCACATGCTACTATGGGCTCTAGCATAGTTGACTAAGTTGTGCGAACTCTTACGGGGTGGACTAGAAGATGTAGGGGATGTAGGTGTACCGGTCTACCCCACATGTAAGGTGCTAGTGCTTCTGAAAGACTATGTCTCGGTCATTCGTTTCTCAAACACCATGTAGTGCGAGAAAACAAACGGAGGCGATCGAGTCATGTGGGGAAAAGTGCGCAACCTCTGCAGAGTAACAAACTAATCATGATTAGCCGTGTCCCCGGTTATGGACAAATTGAGTATCTAGTACTTGAATATCGAGTGAATCTCAACATGTTACTTCTAATTAATGTTGTTGGGTTTTAATGAGTACTTTTAATTGGGATTGAGGATGCTGTCAACCATTCTCAATGTTTAACAACCACCATAATAGTTAAATAAATTGTATTCCTTTGAAGTAGGGAAAAATTGGCTTTTCGCAAAAACTGTAACCATAGAGCTTTCCACCAGCCATATATGCATGTAGTATAGCCTATTCTTTCATTACTCTCTATGTGTTACATTGCCAGCATATTCCATGTGCTGACCCGTTTTCGGGCTGCAACTTTTCATGTTGCAGACTTTTCAGACGACGAGTAAGTGGTACGTTAGGGTTACGATTTCCTATACTCAACTTTGCCGTTGGTGTTGATGGGAAACCACAACCTTGTTGCTTCTGCTATATTTTGGATTGAGGTAATAGTTTTTACGTTACTTTATACATGTGATTTACCTCTGTTATAAATCCTTCGAGTACTGTGTGTGTCAGCATACCGATCCAGGGATGACACGGAAGCACAGAGACTTGATCCATTCGGGTCGGGTCGCTACAAAGATCCATCTATGAGTTCATCTAGCAACGAGTGATCAGATTGCATCTACATACCTTTGTAGATCACGCGCGGAAGCGTTCAAAGAACGGGGATGAGGAAGGCGTACTCGACGTGATCCAAATCACTGGAGATCCTAGCGCCGAACGGACGGCACCTCCGTGTTCAACACACGTACGGTCAGTGTAACGTCTCCTTCTTGATCCGGCAAGAGGGAAGGAGAGGTTGAGGAAGATGGCTCCAGCAGCAGCATGACGGCATGGTGGTGATGGAGCTGCAGTACTCCGTCAGGGCTTCGCCAAGCGCTATGCAGGAGGAGGGGTGTTGGAGAGGGAGAAGGAGGCAACCAAAGGCGTGGGAGAAAAGCCCTCCTTCCCTCATTATATATAGGAGGGCCAAGGGGGGGCGCCGGCCCTAGGAGATCCAATCTCCTAGGGTGGGGCGGCGGCCAAGGGGGGTTTCCCTCCCCCCCCAAGGCACCTAGGAGGTGCCTTCCCCTCCTAGGACTCTCTCCCCTTGTAACCCTAGGCGCATGGGCCTCTTGGGGCTGGTGCCCTTGGCCCATGTAGGCCAAGGCGCACCCCCTACAGCCCATGTGGCCCCCCGGGACAGGTGGCCCCACCCGGTGGACCCCCGGGACCCTTCCGGTGGTCCCGGTACAATACCGATTACCCTGAAACTTGTCCCGATGGCCGAAACAGGACTTCTCATATATAAATCTTTACCTCTGGACCATTCCGGAACTCCTCGTGACGTCTGGGATCTCATCCGGGACTCCGAACAACATTCAGGTTACTGCATATACATATCCCTACAACCCTAGCGTCACCGAACCTTAAGTGTGTAGACCCTATGGGTTCGGGAGACATGTAGACATGACCGAGACGACTCTCTGGTCAATAACCAACAGCTGGATCTGGATACCCATGTTGGCTCCCACATACTCCACGATGATCTCATCGGATGAACCACGATGTCGAGGATTTAAGCAACCCCGTATGCAATTCCCTTTGTCAATCGGTATGTTACTTGCCCGAGATTCGATCGTCGGTATCCCAATACCTCATTCAATCTCGTTACCGGCAAGTCACTTTACTCGTACCGTAATGCATGAACCCGTGAACAGACACTTGGTCACTTTGAGCTCATTATGATGATGCATTACCGAGTGGGCCCGGTGATACCTCTCTGTCATACGGAGTGACAAATCCCAGTCTCGATCCGTGTCAACCCAACAGACACTTTCGGAGATACCTGTAGTGCACCTTTATAGTCACCCAGTTACGTTGTGACGTTTGGTACACCCAAAGCACTCCTACGGTATCCAGGAGTTACACGATCTCATTGTCAAAGGAAAAGATACTTGACATTGGAAAGCTCTAGCAAACGAACTACACGATCTTGCGCTATGCTTAGGATTGGGTCTTGTCCATCACAACATTCTCCTAATGATGTGATCCCGTTATCAATGACATCCAATGTCCATAGCCAGGAAACCATGACTATCTGTTGATCAACGAGCTAGTCAACTAGAGGCTTACTAGGGACATGTTGGTGTCTGTTATTCACACATGTATTACGATTTCCGGATAATACAATTATAGCATGAATAAAGACATTATCATGAACAAAGAAATATAATAATAATGCTTTTATTATTGCCTCTAGGGCATATTTCCAACAAAGCTCCGGCGCAATAGACACAAACACAGAAGAAATGGCAACAACACCGAAGACACCACAGTCAACGCCGGATTCAGTGGCTCCAAGCCCGGCCAACGAAAGAAACCCTACAAAAGAAACAACAAAGGACCTTCCAGCCTAGACCACATACTCGACCGCCCGTGCCAAATTCACGGCACCCCGGTCCCTAGATAAACAAGCCAATCATACCAACATGGATTGTTGGGTCTTCAAGCAGGCTGGCAAGTTAAATGCGGAGAACAAAGAAAATGGATCACAAAGCGAGGATGAGGATGGAGAGCCCCGGCAGCCGAACACCGGGGGACAGAAGACCCCCCCCCCCAAGTCAAAACGGTGAACATGATATACGCCATGCACATCCCCAGAAAGGAGCGCAAACGAGCACTCAGGGAAGTCTACGCGGTAGAGCCAGTCGCCCCAAAGTTCAATCCATGGTCATCATTTCCGATCACCTTCGATCGACGAGATCATCCGACTAGTATCCGCCACGGCGGTTCAGCCGCACTAGTCCTAGACCCAATCATCGACGGATTCCACCTAACATGAGTCCTGATGGATGGTGGAAGTAGCCTCAACCTGCTATATCAGGATACAGTACGGAAGATGGGCATTAGTCCCTTGCGAATCAAACCAACAAATACTACCTTTAAAGGAGTCATACCAGGTGTAGAGGCCCGTTATACGGGCTCAATCACGCTGGAGGTGGTCTTCGGTTCTCCGGACAACTTCCGAAGTGAAGAGTTAATCTTCGATATCATCCCCTTCCGCAGCGGCTACCACACACTGCTCGGACGAACCACGTTTGCTAGATTTAACGCAGTGCCACACTATGCTTATCTCAAGCTCAAGATGCCTGGTCCACGCGGCGTCATAATAGTCAATGGCAATACGGAACGCTCCCTCCGAACAGAGGAGCAGACCGCCACCCTAGCAGCTGAAGCACAGAGCAGCCTGCGCAAGCAGCATTACAACCTAGCTGCCGAGCCCCTGGACACCATCAAGCGGGTCCGGACTACACTGCAACAGGGCAGCGCGGCTCGTCAAGAGCTTGACTAGCAATTCGGCCTCCATCACAGCCCCAATAAGGTAGTGGCATTCGTACCACGCATGCACAATTACGCACTCAAAATTCCATGGACATCGACGGAGGCACGAGATAACCCGGGGTCTACAATCCGGCCAGACCGATCCCGGATACACATACTTTTACTTCCTTTTCTTGTTTCAGGCACCCTTTTCCGCGGGCCTGACGTCAAGTCCTTTAGAAGGACTGAAATACAACGGAGGCAAGCAACACAGGTGTGTAGGGTAACCTTTATACGTTCTTTTTGACGGTATTCATACTTATTTCTCAGGACCCGCACGTTGCGCCCTATTGATGCCGGCATGTTAAATGGTCGGATACTTCTCGCACCATATGTACAAGATATGCCTTGACGTATCCATCCAGTTATAATAAAATGGTTTGTGGCCCAGTTCTTGTGGTTTTCGCTTCTTACTTCGTTTTTATTTTGGATCTGCTTATTTGCTGCATCGACACTCTTTTACGTTTAATATTCGCCAGGGGCTACCTGTCGCCCCACAATACGGCAGCATAGTCCGAACACTTTTTATATATGTTCGGCACCCCGAATTTAGCATTATATGCATTGGCTCTGAATCATGTCTTTGGTCAATAGTTGGGTTGCCCGGCTCCTGTGCTTGCTACCCTACATTCCGCTCCATCGGCTAGGGTAGTAAAGGGAGAACTACTGCGATTGTGCCCTGGCTTTGACCAGACGAGCACCTTAGTAGAGAAAGCCGAAAACTGACTGTCATGATGTGGTGAGAGCTGGTCAGCTACTCGAGGGTTACAAATCGTTGAAGATTTTTTCCGCGTTATGCGAGAGATCGGAACTTCCCGATCATATGCTCACAGTACCCTGGATTAAACCAGGGGCTGCGCCCATGCTTTATTATAAAACTCCTATGGCTCAGTGAGGGCATTAAAGCCATAAGGTCTGATTGCCTTGTTCGTTGCACTAAACAACTCCTTCAAGGACCATGTAATTGGATCAAGATTGTTTAGATTCCATCCCGAACACCTCCGTACTATCTACGTGAGGGCAGAAGCCGATGACTGGCCAACTCTCAGATTACACACAACACAGCCGCACAGGAGGAGACAATTCAAAGCATAATAAAATTACTTTACAAAAACTGGCTTTGTTCCCATAATACAAGACAAAGGCAACGTGAATACATTTATTCAAATACAATGTCCTACGAACATTGCACCGCTACAAGCCGAGACCCTTCTACAACATGCTCGAAATATCGCTCGGGTGTGCGGTGCTCCTTGCCCTCCGGCGGCCCGCTGGCGACTTCAACAGTGTTCATCTTCGCCCACCACATCTTGCAGCGAGCGAAGGCCATACGGGCACCTTCAATACAGACGGAGCGCTTGATAACGTCCAGCCGAGGACAGGCATCCACCATCCACCTCACGAGTCCGAAGTAGATACTAGGCATAGCTTCGGCTGGCCACAGCCGGATTATCACATCCTTAATGGCTAGTTCGGCCACCCTATGCAGCTCCACCAGCTGTATCAGCTGATCGGTGAAGGACACGGGATGCTTTGGTGCCGTGTACTGCGACCAGAAGAGCCTCTCCGAAGAACCCCCTCCTTCGGCTTGATAGAACTTCACGGCATCTGATACACTGCGTGGCAAATCCGCAAAATCCCCTAGGGAATTCTGAACCCAGGTTAGTAAAAGGTATTGCTTCTCCGTATACTTGCTTTGCATCTTAAATGCCTTACCTGCTGTGATCTTCTTGGCCTCCTGGATCTCCTGGAGGGCGGCCTGGGCCTCATTCCATGCGTTTTCTGAGCTTTGACGAGCCTTGGTGAGTTCAGTCCCTCGAACCGACGCATCATGCTCCAAGGCCTCGCATTTTTTCACCGCATCTTGGAGCTCCTGGTGGACTTCTTTGACCCGGGCATTTAGCTTCTTACGGGTGGCTTGCTGCTGGACAGCCTGCTCCTCGGCCTCGCCCAAGGCCTTCCTCAGGGCCTCGACTTCGGTCGTGGCTTCTGCACATATCACAATACCACTGTCAATATACAACGTTTATCCCTTCCCGAGCATATAGCAAGTCGTTCCTCACCTTGCTTCTCCTGGAGCCGAACTTTAACCTCGCCGAGCTCGTTCTCGGTCTGCTCCAGCCTCTGCTTCAGCGCGGAGACCTCGGCAGCATGCGAGGTCGTGGCCAACAAGGATGCCTGCTTATCAATACATATTCAGTCAGCCTCTTATAATTAAGGATTGATCCCCTGTCCGGTCCTCCTCACCGAACACCGGATAACGTCTCAGGGGCTACAGACTATACATTTTTTCTCTTTTCTTACCTCAAAACCTGTTAACAAGCTGCTGCAGGCTTCATTCAGTCCGCTCTTGGCGGACTAAACCTTCTCGACCACCGCACCCATAAGGATACGGTGCTCGTCCATGATGGAGGCGCTTTGTAGCGCCCCCATCAAGTCATCTGGTGCTCTTGGATGGACAGGAGCCACCGGTGGAAGCGCAGTAGCCCCCTCCTTCAAAGGGGGCTGCTCGCCCGACTCCGGAGCCATATGGGTCATCGGAATCGTATTCGGCTGAGGGCCGAACTGAATACAACCCTCTTCGCTAGTCTCCATGGGGATTGACCCCCCCTTGTGTCCGGCAATGGAGGTCCCGCCTTGTAACGCCTCTCGGATAATGTCTCGGGCTCCTCCCTTCGGAGCGGTCCTCCGGGATAACACTTCGGTGTCATCCCTGGCCCCGGGGAGTAAGCAGGCGGTGGCGACATGCTCGCCATCTCAACGGAGCCAACGAACCTCCAGATGAGGATCGCTGGATAAGGTCACGGGTCGGACTACAATAGTGTGGATTAACCATGTTAGAATAACAAAAAGGAAGGGCTAGATATGCGCATAAATAAGCCTTGTCACTTACGATGTGGCCTGGGGCCTAGTACGGGGCTGACGTTCCGGACTACTATCAGCATCCCACACGGTGTTCACCGCTGGGGCGACCTTCCCCGTCGAGGCCACCCTTTTCTTCTTCTTCTCCCAGGGAGGAGGTTTGTTTTCCTCCTCCTCTTCCTCGTCGTTTTCCTCAGGGACAGAGGAATGGGCCTCGTCGTCTTCGGATGCCGCTTCCGAAGTGCCCTTGGGTCGGGGGCTGCTCTTAGCCCCCTTGGCTTTCTTCTTAGCCTTCTTCTCCAGCTCCGTATATGTCACCGACACCAGCATCTTCGCCAGGCACGGGATGACTGGTTCTTTAGGCAATGGAGCCGAACACTAGATCCGCTTGGCCCTCTCCACCCAGTCCTGAGGAAGCAATACTAAATTATCAGACATCATCCTCAAAACATTTAAGTTGGGAGTACATCAAAAGTAACATACCTCGCTGGCGGGGCGGTTACAATTGTGACCACGGTCTGAGTCCGTTGCCGGTGGCCTCTCGTTGCCCTTAAAGAGCAACTTCTAGGCCCCTTCATGAGAAGTATCGAAGAGCCTTTTCAGGGTCTGGTGTTTCTTCGAATTGAATTCCCATAAAGGGCGGCTGCGGCGCTGTCACGGAAGAATCTGTCGGATTAGCATCACCTGGATAACGTCGACGAGCTTGATGTCCTTGATCACCATGCTTTGAACGCGTGTCTGTAGCGCTATCAGCTCGTCAGGTGCACACCAGTTCGGACTCTTCTCGACCCAGGAGGTGAGTCACATGGGAGCGCTGGAGCGGAATTCAGCAGCAGCAACCACACCTCGTAGCGTGGATTGGCTGAAGAAAAACGGTTCAAAATTATAACCAGACAGACATGATGTCGTGTTGAAAAAGAAGGCTGTCGGCAGACTAGATTTGTTTGTGCAAATATTATATTCTCTCTGCGGTTGTGTATGGTGTACGTAACATGTCAGGATACTATCATTACATCCGAAGACTATCTTGGAGTTTGGAGAAAAGGGGAACCCGCCTTGCAATTTCGAAGACAATCTGCACGCCGGACTCCTGGTCATTGAAAGCCAGGTTCAGGGGCTACTGAGAGAGTCCTGGACTAAGGGGTCCTCAGGTGTCCAGCCCTTTATCCTTTGGGCCGGACTGATGGGCTGTGAAGACATGAAGGCCGAAGACTGCACCGTGTCCGGATTGGACTCTACTTGGAGTGGAAGGCAAGCTTGGCGATCGAAGATTCCTTCTTATGTAACCGGCTCCATGTAAACCCTAGATACCCTAGAAGGGACCCCACATATACTCATGATCATACCCACATAGGCTAGACTTCTAGGGTTTAGCCATTACGATCTCGTGGTAGATCCACTCTTGTAACACTCATATTCATCAATATCCATCAAGCAGGACGTAGGGTTTTACCTCCATAGAGAGGGCCCGAACCTGGGTAAACATTGTGTCCCCCGTCTCCTGTTACCATCGATCCTAGACGCATAGTTCGGGACCCCCTACCTGAGATCCGCCGAGTTTGACACTGACAAAGAGAAACATGCAATCCAAACTTCAAATGATGTAAGTGAAGCACATGAAGCGTTCTATAAAGCAATACTCAAAAGATATAAGTGAAGTGCAATGAGAATTCTATAAACCAACCATGGACTATCGCATGCCATCATGGTGCATAACAAATGAAAACTAAATGCAACAGACGCTCGAATATTTACGCATATTATGTGACGAATAAAAATATAGCTCCAAATAAAATTACCAGTGATTGTTAGAAGAAAGAGGGGATGCCTTCCGGGGCATCCCCAAGCTTGGTTGCTTGGGAGTCCTTCAATATTTCCTTGGGGTGCCTTGGGCATCCCCAAGCTTAGGCTCTTTCCACTCCTTATTCCTTCATCCATCGTGATCTCTCCAAAAACTTGAAAACTTCAATCACACAAAACTTAACAAAAAGTTTGGTAAGATCCATTAGTATAATAAAGCAAATCACTACTCTAAGTATTGTTGAAAACCAATTCATATTTTGTTTTTGCATTGTAGCTACTGTAATATAACTTTTCCATGGCTTAATCCACTGATAGAAATTGATAGTTTCATCAAAACAAGCAAACTATGCATCAAAAACAGAATCTGTCTTAAACAGGACACTCTGTAGTAATCTGAACATTCACCATACTTCTGGTACTCCAAATATTCTGCCAAAATTAGGAAAAATAAAAAATTTGTATAGAAAGACAGTTCAAAAGGTTTCAGAACCGTTTGATGTTCCAGTAAAAAAATGTAAAATCGCACGCTACAGCCAAAGTTCCTGTTCTGCACCGCACAAACCAACAAGCAATGTATACATCCTAAAGGAAAATCTTGGCACATTATTTTTATAATACAATGGAATTGTATAAGGGGATAATTATTTTTGTTTAAAAGTTTCTGTAATCAAGAGTCACAAAGTTTCCGTGAGCATGAACAAAGTTCAAGGAGCTCCCCACTTCAACAATGCCTGTCTCTCTCACTTTCACTATCCTTTTTGAAAAGTTTTGGGTTCCCCTCTTTATTATTTTGTTTTTAAACTATATAAAAGCACTCAACAGAAATAAATGACTCTCTAAAACTTCCAGGTTGTCTCCTGGCAACGCTTTCTTTAAAGCCATTAAGCTAGGCATATAATGCTCAAGTAATGAATCCACCCGGATCCCAAGGTATATCAAAGCCAATTTTAATTAACAATGATTTGTGATTTAGTAGTGAGCATAAACAACATATATCATGTAATGACGAAGTCTAACTCTCTTCCTATGCATCGGCATGTCATAAAGAACAATTCATGCACACATAGTAAAGGCCAATGCATAGTATAAATAGTTTCTTGCAATTTTATCATATTGGAAACATGGAGAGGCGGAGATGTAGTTCCTCTCTCATAATAATTGCAAGTAGGAGCAGCAAGCACATGCATATTATATTCATCAAAATCATCATGTGTAGTAGTGAAACGCAACCCATCAATATAATCCTTAATAAGGGCAAACTTCTCCGATATAGTGTAGTCGGGAGAATTCAAAAAGATAATAGGACTATCATGCGTGGGTGCAATAGAAAAAAATTTCATGTTTAACATAAGGAACTATAGCAAGTTCATCTCCATAAGCATCATTCATATTGGCATCTTGGCCACAAGCATAGCAAGTATCATCAAAAAGGGATATTTCAAAAGAATCAACGGGATCATAACAATCATCATAGCAAACATCCTTTGGTAAGCACAAAGGGAAATTAAACAATGTATGAGTTGAAGAGTTACTCTCATTTGAAGGTGGGCACAGGTAGCTAATCCGCTCTTCCTCCTTTTGTTCTTCGCTCTCCTCATCATATTTTTCATCCAATGAGCTCACAATGTCATTAATTTCTTCTTCCATAGACTCCTGCAAAATATCAGTCTCTTCTTGGACAGCGGAGACTCTCTCAATAAAATCATCAATATAAGAATTGAATTCATAACTTTCATAGCAATATTTAAGTATAGCAAAATTTTCAGGTCTGTAAACAACATCATCAAGTTTTCACACTCTTTAAACAAAGATTCAATTTCATAAGCACCCATAAAAGCAACGAATTCTTCTATTCGTTCCACATCATAGTAATCATATATAACATTAGCATAATAAGCTAAGGTTTCATTATCATTAAATTCGCATGAAAAGGGAAGGTGTGGAGCCTTCATCCTAGAGCAACAAGTATAATCATATCTCAAGCATAGTTGCTGAGCATACCAATGCAACATATAAATTTGATCCCATAATAGTTTCCATTTTTTAGTCAAGCGATAATCCCTAAAGTATTCACATTGATCCAATGTTACTCCCATTATAAAGTTGAATGTGGTTTTCTCAGGATTATCAAAGTAGTACATAATATCTTTCACATAATGAGCATCGAGGGTTTTAGGAGGTTCCCCATCTCCATGAGTAGCAAGTAAACCTTTTTTTGGCATTTCGTCTTCCATATCCATAACTAAAGATAGAGAACAACTTAGAATAGCAAATAAAAATTACTTAGTGATAAAGCAAACAAGCACACACGAGAATATTCACCCCGTGCTATAACTCTCCGGCAACGGCGCCAGAAAAAAGGTCTTGATAACCCACAAGTATATGGGCTCAATTGTAGCCTCTTTCGATAAGTAAGAGTGTCGAACCCAACGAGGAGCTAAAGGTAGAACAAATATTCCCTCAAGTTCTATCGACCACCGATACAACTCTACGCACGCTTAACGTTCGCTTTACCTAGAACAAGTATGAAACTAGAGGTACTTTGTAGGTGTTGTTGGATAGGTTTGCAAGATAATAAAGAGCGCGTAAATAAAAGCTAGGGGCTGTTTATATAAAGACACAACTAAATTAGTTTTAGTATAGAGCTTGTTGTCACACAAGAAAGTTATTTGTCCCTAGGCAATCGATAACTAGACCGGTAATCATTATTGCAATTTTATTAGAGGGAGAGACATAAGCTAACATACTTTCTCTTCTTGGATCATATGCACTTATGATTGGAACTCTAGAAAGCATCCGCAACTACTAAAGATCATTAAGGTGAAACCCAACCATAGCATTATAAGGCATCAAGTCCTCTTTACTCCCATACGCAAACAACCTACTTACTCGGGTCTGTGCTTCTGTCACTCACGCCACCCACCATAAGAAAATCATGAACATACGACAAACCCTACAGCGGGGATCCCTCATGCTTGCGCAACACGGAGAGCACCATTGGACAACACCAATAATAAAACATGCAACTCAAACCAATCACAATCATCAATTAACCCATAGGACAAAATGGATCTACTCAAACATCATAAGATAGCCATACATCATTGGGAAATAATATATAGCGTTGAGCACCATGTTTAAGTAGATATTACAGTGGGTAAAAGAGGGTTTACACCGCTGCATAGAGGGGGGAAGAGTTGGTGATGATGGCGGTGAAGTTGTTGGTGTAGATTGCGGTGATGATGATGGCCCCGGCGGCGTTCCGGCGCCACCGGGAGAGAGGGGGAGAGAGCCCCCCTTCTTCTTCTTCTTCTTCTTCTTCTTCTTCCTTGACCTTCCCCTAGATGGGAGAAGGGTTTCCCCTCTGGTCCATGGCCTCCATGGCGGCGGAGGGGCGAGAGCCCCTCCGAGATTGGATCTGTCTCTCTCTGTTTCTGCGTTTCCTGATTCTGCCCTTTCACCGTTTCTTAAATTCCCAGAGATCCATAACTCCGATTGGGCTAAATTTTGGACACGATTTTTACCCGGATATTAGCTTTCTTGCGGCGAAAGAAGGGAATCAACCGCCTTACGGGGTGGCCACGAGGGCCCGGAGCACGCCCGACCCCCTGGGGCGCTCCCCCTGCCTCATGGCCCCCTCGGGCATCGTCTCGTGTTGATTCTTCTTCCCAAAAATCACATATATTGCAAAAAAATCTCTGTCAATTTTGATCCCATTTGGACTCCATTTGCTATGGATTTTCTGCGAAACAAAAAACATGCAACAAACAGGAACTGGCACTGGGCACTGGATCAATATGTTAGTCCCAGAAATAGTATAAAAAGTTGCCAAAAGTATACGAAAGATGTAGAATATTGGCATGGAACAGTCAAAAATTATATATACGACGGAGAAGTATCTGGTAACTCTCTTCTTAATTAATGGATTAAGCCCAAAGTGTTCTGGTTAAAACAACATCCATATTTTGAAAGAATAAAGGTTGCATATGACAATGAGAACAATGTTCCATTGATTTGCTCCATTCATTCAAAAATTTAATCAATCATGTAGTGAAAGGTCAAAAAAATTCATGGACAATGAGCACATTGTCATAATCCAAAGAAATAAAGACATGTTTGATCCTAAAAAGCTTAAGCTCGAAAGAACAAGATCAAGAAACTAAGTAAGCAAAAGCTGGATAAGGAACTTCCTCGGGTTCTATGTCCGTGGAAGAAAGATTTATAAACCTGAGACAAACGACATCATGTTATGTCCTTTAAAAACTGAAGTCAATATTGATGTGCATCTCACTATAGATTTTATGTCAAAAAAGCTTAGGCAATACAAATATCAGATAAAAAATGCATCAACAAGTGGTTGCTAAAGTAAAGAGAACAACCACTACCCAACCGTGAAGTGCATCCCCCTCCTCCACAAGTAGAAGAACCTACTGCCACCTCAATTGCTGAATAGTAAGTAGAAGAAGAAAAGGCGGAATCTCAAGACTCGGAAGCCACTCCCAGCCCTAGTGATGCATAAGAAGAGTAAGAAGGTGACGAAGACATCATTTCGTCAAAGAGTTCTCTTCCTAGTCCATGGCTTGTGGATTTGATAGTAACCTTCTCTAACTTTTAAGCGTCCTTGATGTCAAAGAGGGAGAGAAGAGTACAACTTTAAGATCTTATTTGCTTCAAGGGAGAGAAGAGTTAGTCATGGTGTGTGTGTGTGTGTGTATTGGTTTGATAGTTACAAGACTTGTTTCTATTGCAAGATCATGTGTGATCTTGTTTGTATGTCTTTGTAAACTATGTTCTTGTGTTATGCTTGCCCTCATGACATGCTACTCGTTCATGCATATTGTTATATCATGCTATATTTGAGAGTGATGTTTGTGTTTCTACAAGTGATGTCTTTACTACGACTCTACGAGTGTTATGTTTACTTTCTTGTACACATAATGCACTCCAAGGGGTTGTGTCATATACTTGATGTTCTCACACTACCTAATGATATGTGCATCTACATTCCAAAATAAAATTTCAAATAATGCACACAAATAGAAGGGGGGGTCAAAATATATGAGTACCTAAATTTACACATCTTTACCATTTCGTGCTATACTCAATCGCGTTGTCATTAATGCACCAAAAAGTGGGAGACTGAAAGTCCATCTCTTAGGTACCCCTGTTGAGTTTTGGTGACTAATGCCAAACCAATTGACAGACTAACTTTCTATCAAGTTTAATTTCAGGAATTTAGTCCCTATAATTTTGTGGATACCATTTGTGGCCACTACCTCCAGGTTTTGAACATGGTGTCTACCTCAAGCTTTAGTTTGTAATTTATAGGATTTTGGTGAACCAGCAAGATTCACATTTAGTGTAGTAGAACCACTATTAAGAGAGGCACACGCAAATGTAATCTATGAAAGATATCCTAAGCCAAAGGTCTTAAAAACTATCCATTTTAGCCACTCTAAACCTAAGTTTTTCCTAAGCCCCGACGCCACTATGTTTTCTTGAGTTGTACTACTCTATTAAATTAATCCAATTTCTCACTATTCGGAACCGACTCTCATTTTTTTCTGGTACGGCCGAGCCAAACTCATCTGAAACATTCCTTTCTTAGATCTAGCACCTCCAAGCATACTTTTCAAATGGCACTTCCGAAATTTTTTGGGTTTACTTCTTCCCCTGATACTTTCGAGCTATGACTTTCACATTGTTATACGTCTCAAACATATCTATTATTTTTTATTGTTTCACGCTTGAAAGCACATTTGCTCCCTTGGTGGTGTTGGTAATCCATGTCAACATACATGTTGTTGAACTAACATTTTCATCTAGAATATTTCAGGAAGTGTTCAACTGGCTTGTAGATGGATGGATAAGTGGACCCCTCAAGCTACAAAGGACAAGCATTGGCAAGGGCCTCAAGACAATACATTTTTTGTTAAGTGATCAAAGACCACATTGAGTCCATAGGAAAGCCAATACTAAAGGGGATGAGGTTTTGATCATGAGTCATTTGCTCAAGTGCCTGAAGATATTGCTCCAAAACCCTCAACCACTTTCCCACTTTACAAACTTTCCAAAACCCCAAGTCTATTCTCGGTCCACTAAAAAGCTCCCATCCGGACCCACCGAGATACTCAAGATAGTGCCATAAGCCAAACCCTAGAAACTCGGTACAACTAGATGACATTCGGTCCCACTGAAGTGCATGTGCCAGGTTTCTGTACCCAATTGATTTCACTTCAGAATCACCGAGTGAAACCAATCGAAATTAATGAGATGAGGTACTGCTTAGTTCATCACTAATCGGTCTCACCGAGATCCATCCAGTCTCACAGAAACATCTAACGTTAGAATCTTTTGCATAGATACGTCTCACCAAGATTTCATTTTGGTGTAACCAGGTTATGCATAAAGTTTGTAATGTCTAGATCTTTGGTGATGGCTATATACACACCCAAACCACCTACTCTCAAAGAGAGCAACCACGATGAAACTACACTTCCCATATCCATTTTCTGAGAGAGAACCACCTACACTTGTGTTGAGATCAAGGCATTCCACTCCGATCATTTGATCCTTGATTTCTAGCCCCCTCAAGTTTCTTTCCTCTCCAATACTTCTCCCACCACCATGCCAAATCTGTGAGATAGTGACTGAGTGTTGAGGAGACTACCTTTTGAAGCACAAGAGCAAGGAGTTCATCATTAAAAACAACACCTACTACCTTTCAGAGAGTGGTGTCTCCTAGATTGGTTAGGTGCCACTTGGGAGCCTCCAAGATTGTGGAGTTGAACTAATGAGTTTGTAAGGGCAAGGAGATCGCCTACTTTGTGAAGATCTACCCCGAGTGAGGCTAGTCCTTCGTGGGTGTAAGACATGATGGAACAGACAAGGTTGCTTCTTCGTCGACCCTTCGTGGGTGGAGCCCTCTGTGGACTCGCGCAACCGTTACCCTCCATGGGCTGAACTCTCCATCGACGCGGATGTACAATAGCACCACCTATCAGAACCATGCCAAAAAAACACCATATCTTCATTGCATTTGATCTTCCTATCTCTACCCCCTTTACTTTCTTTGCACTTGCATGTTGTATAATTTCCGCTGCCCTATCTCTAGATATGCATGTGTAGAAAGTATTGGTTGCAACTTAACTAGTTGCAAAATCTACCTAATTGTCAAGAAAACCAAAAACTGGACCTTTGCCTTTAGTGTCTATTCACCCCCCTCTAGACCTATCTTCTCGATCTTTCAATGCTATTATAATATCATTTTTGAATACTTTTTATAGCATTTCATATTATTTTTCTGGACTAACCAATTAGTGGCTAGAGACAGTTGTTGTTTTCTGCATGTCTATCTTTTCAGAAAATCCGTATCTTTGGAGGTTTGCAAATTCTGAGGATTTAATATGATTTTTTCGCTTCATGTAGATTCCAAAAAGTGTCGGGACCTGCCGGGGGGCAGCCATGGGCCCCACGCAATCAGGTGGTACGACTAGGGTGTGACCCGCACCGGGGATTCACGTTGGTCGCCTGTTCACCGCCTTTCGTCCTTCTTCACCAATAAATTCCATATTTCCCTAAACCCTATGTACCAATTTTCTCTGATTTTTTCCGCCACCGCAAGTTCATGTTCCGAGGATATTCAAACTAGAGGGCTGTTCCGGCACCCTGCAAAAGGGGGGATCCATCATGGGAGACTTGTTCATCAACCTTCCTGCCTTCACGACCATGTGTGAGTAGTTCCTTTAGGACCTTATGGTCCATAGCTATATCTAGAAGTCATCTTCTCTACCTTGTGATTCAACAAAGTTCCCTTGAGCTGCGTCACATGATTGGGATCCATAAGATGTAATCGGTGTTGCGTTTGTTGGGATATGATGAATTGTCACTTTATGATCATATTGTTCATTGAATTCTATTGAATCTTTTTGAAGGTTCTTTTTTGCATAATTAAGTAGCTTTCTATGCTCTCCGATGCATTTGTCTTCTTCTGCCAAGTTCGATGGGTAGTTCTTTAGAGGGAGTGGTGCGGAGTAGTGGGTTCAATCTTACGGTGATTCATCCTAGTGGAAGAAAGGGAATGAACACGTATTGTATTGTTGCCACTAAGGATAAAATGATGGTTTATTTATCATACTTGTATGATATTTTTACTATCTACATTATGTCATCATGCTTACTGAAATGCATTGTTTGTCATGAACTTAATACTTCGACATGCATGTTGGATAGCAGTCATGGGCTGGAGTATTAGTTGTATATGTAGTTGCATAACGGTCTACATATCACGGGTGTAATGCCTATATGAGATTATACCATGAATGATCCTAGTCATAAATATAAATATTATAATTTAATCATTGCCCAACTAGTGTGCTTGGAGAGATGCCACTAGTGATTCTACGGACCAGGGGTCTATTTTGCTTTACTGAAAACTCTGCCAAAAATATTATTTCTTTACTGTACCTTTTTAGATTTTATCTATCTAACAATTCGTACGATACCGTGCAACTTAATCTTATAACTTGTAGAACAAGAAGGTTGATAACCTTCTTGACAAGTTGGGACAAGTGTATGGCATTTTGCGTGCAGGTACTTGTGACGTCCTTATCTATAAGAACTCCTTCTGGTTCGATAAACCTTGGTTCTCTACCGAGCAAAATAATTATTGCTAGGTTAATTCACCCTTATACTTTCACATGTCACCAGTAAGGGAATCACAACATACATACTATCAAAATATCGAACACATATCAAGTTCACATGATTACTTGCAACATGATTTCTTCCGTGACCTCAAGAACAAAAGTAACTACTCACAAATGATAATCATACTCAAGATCAGAGGGGTATTAAATAGCATATTGGATCTGAACATATAATATTCCACCAAATAAACCATATAGTAATCAACTACAAGATGTAACCAACACTACTAGTCACCCACAAGCACCAATCTATAGTTCCGATACAAAGATTGAACACAAGAGATGAACTAGGGTTTGAGAGGAGATGGTGTTGTTGAAGATGTTGATGGAGATTGCCCTCCCCAAGATGGGAGAGTTGTTGGTGATGATGATGACGATGATTTCCCCCTTCGGGAGGGAAGTTCCCCCAACGGAATCGCTTTGTCGGAGGGCAAAAGTGCTCCTGCCAAAGTTCCACCTCAAGACGGTGGCGCTCCATCCCGAAAATCCTCTCTTGATTTTTCTAGGTCAGAATGACTTATATACCAGAAGATGGCACCGGAGGTGGGCCGAGGGGAGCACAACCCACCAGGGCGCGCCTGGGCTTCGTGGCGTGCCCAGGTGGGTTGTGCCCACCTGGTGGACCCCCTCTGGTACTTATTGGCTCCAATATTCCTAATATATTAAATAAAAAATATCCGTAAAGTTTAAGCTTGTTTGGAGTTGTGCAGAATAGGTGGCCTGACGTAGCTTTTCCAGGTCCAGATTTCTAGCTGTCGGAATTCTCCCTCTTTGTGTGTACCTTGCATATTATGAGAGAAAAGGCATTAGAATTACTCCAAAAAGCATTATTATGCCTAAAAACATCACAAATAACAGTAGGAAAACATGATGCAAAATGGACGTATCAACTCCCCCAAGCTTAGACCTCGATTGTCCTCAAGCGAAAACCGAAATCGAAAAACATGTCCACATGCTTAGAGAGAGAGGTGTCGATAAAAACAAAATACGGACATAGAAGCATCATGTAGATTATTATAATAGCAACAAACTTAAACATAAGACTTTCATCATGGAACTTTTATCATAGACTTCTCATGAATAAGTAACAATTCATCACATTATCGAAGTATAAAGCATAAACTCTATTAGAAACCAACAAGCTATGTTCTTAGTCAACTTTGCAACTAAAATTCATCATCTTTTCAGGAAGGGTCACGTATCAGAGCCTTTAGGCAAGTCCACATACTCAACCATCATATAGTCTTCTATGATTGCTAACACTCACCGCATACACATGAGCAAAACGTTTCAACCGAACACATAGAAAGATAGGGGCTTATAGTATCGCCTCCCAACGTATTCACCTCAAGGGTGATGTCAACAATAATAACTCATGCTACCCATATTCAACTGGACATATGTGCCTAGATCTTTCCTCACCACATTATGCTTGCCAAAGGAGAAAAATAAAAAGGAATAGAGAGAAAAACTTTTCTCTTGCATAAAAGTAAATACATAAAAGTAAAAGATAGGCCCTTCGCAGAGGGAAGCAGAGGTTTACATGCACTTATTTGTTTGTATGCTCAACCACTTAGTGCAAAAGAACGTCACATTGTATTGCCCCTTGTGATGGCAACCTTTATTATGTAGTATGTTGCTTTTATTCTTCACCATCACAAGTTCGTGCAACGCTCAATTTTCTCTTACAATAAATGATCTCACACTTTTAGAAGCAATTTTTATTGCCTTATTGCATCGATGACAACTTACTTGAGGGATCTTGCTCAATCCTTAGGTAGGTATGGTGGACTCTCGAAAATAAGATTTGGGTTTAAGGGTTTTTGGATGCACAAGTAGTATCTCTACTTAGTGCGGTATTTTTGGCTAGCAAAGATAGGGGCAAGCACCACATGCTGAAGGATCTATTACAATATAACTTCTATGTGAATATGAACAAACATGAATCATTACGCTATCTTCCTTGTCCAACGTCAACAATTTTGGCATATAATATTTTGATGGGGGCTCACAATCACAAAATATTTCCAGGATAGTGTATTTATATGTGAATCTTCTCTTCCCTTATTAATTCTTTCATGAATTGCATCATTGACCAATGCTATGTTTGTCAATCTCTAATAAAATTTCCTACTTATAGTTTTCCTTATGTGGTGTCATCACCTACCATAAGATTAGCATATGATCTTTTTAATTTATTTCCTTTATTTTTATTGGAACATGAAAGTAAAGAAAGCAAAAACTCAAACTAAACTTTATTATATATCTTGCACACGATTACAAGGATAGATCACTAAGCAAGCTCTCAAAAAGAAAGGATCGAACTAAACTTTTATTCATCTAAAGCAAAAGATCGAACTAAAATAAGTAAAGGCAAAAGATAGTGGGGGTGATACGATACCGGGAAACCTCCCCCAAGCTTGGTAGAGGCCAAGGGGAGTGCCCATACGTGATACTCAATCTTATTTTGGTGATGAAGAAGATGGTGGTGGTGATGAAGTAGAGGTCTTGTCCTTGGGTTTCCATGGTAGAGGTCCCCATCATAAGAGGAGGAATGAGTCTCACGGGTCCTACAACTGGCAGCCAAACTCATACCTTTAAACCTCGCCTCATATTCAAATAATTGGTTTTGGAGATAGTAGATCTGGCTTTGCAGGAGGTTGATTTGCTCGTTGAGGGTGAAGACGGTGTCTTTCATGGACTTGTGCTACCTCTTGAGCTTGCATTGGTTTTTCCCTTGAAGAGGAAAGGGTGATGCATCAAAGGAGCGTAAGTATTTCCCTCAGTTTTGAGAACCAAGGTATCAATCCAGTAGGAGACTACGCAACAAGCCACCGAATACCTACACAAACAAGCACCAACTTGCAACCAACGCGACAATGGGGTTGTCAATCCCTTCACGGTTATTCACAAAGTGAGATCTGATAGAGATGGATAAACGGTAAAGTAATATTTTTGGTATTTTTGGTTTATGGAATGGAAAGTAAAAGATTGCAAAAGAAAGTAAATAGGAAACTAGAATTGTAGATCGCAAACTTATATGATGGAAAATAGACCCGGGGGCCATAGGTTTCACTAGAGGCTTCTCTCAAGATAGAAGTTATTACGGTGGGTGAACAAATTACTGCCGAGCAATTTATATAAAAGCGAAAGTAATGACGATATCTAAGGCAATGATCATGAATATAGGCATCATGTTCGTGTCAAGTAGATCGCAATGATTCTGCATCTACTACTAGAGTATTAAGTTCATAAGAACAGAGTAACGCATTAAGAAAGATGACATGATGTAGCGGGATTAACTCAAGCAATATGATGAAAACCCCATCTTGTTATCCTTGATGGCAACAATACAATACGTGCCTTGCTGCCCCTACTGTCACTGGGAAAGGACACGGCAAGATTGAACCCAAAGCTAAGCACTTCTCCCATTGCAAGAAAAACCAATCTAGTTGGCCAAACCAAATCGATAGTTCGAAGAGACTTGCAAAGATATCAAATCATGCATATAAGAATTCAGAGGAGATTCAAACAATATTCATAGATAAGTTGATCATAAATCCACAATTCATCGGATCTCGGCAAACACGCTGCAAAAGAGTATTACATCAAATAGATCTCCAAGAACATCGAGGAGAACTTTGTATTGAGAATCAAAGAGAGAGAAGAAGCCATCTAGCTACTAGCTATGGACCCGTAGGTCTGAAGTAAACTACTCACGCTTCATCGGAGAGGCAATGGTGTTGATGTAGACTCCCTCTGTGATCGATTCCCCCACTAGCAGGATGCCGGAAAAGGCCCTAATATGGGATCTCACGGGTACAGAAGGTTGCGGCGGTGGAAAAGTGGTTCCGTGGCTCCCTTGGATGTTTTTGGGGTATAAGAGTATATATAGGCGAAAGAGTAGGTCAAGGGAGCTACGAGGGGCCCACAAGGTTGGGGGCGTGCCCCACCCCCTGGGCGTGCCCTCCACCCTTGTGGCCGCCTCGAGGCTCCTCTGACTTGCACTCCAAGTCTCCTGGGTGTCTTTTGGTCAAAGAAAAATCATCATGAAAGTTTTATTCCTTTTGGTATTCCTTTTCTGTGAAACTCTAAAAGAAGGAAAAAACAGAAACTGGCACTGGGCTCTAGGTTAATAGGTTAGTCCCAAAAATCATATAAAATAGCATATTAATGCATATAAAACATTCAAAATAGATAATATAATAGCATGGAACAATCAACAATTATAGATACATTGGAGACGTATCAACTTGCCATCCACCTTGAGATCACGGGTCAAGTCCGTTATCATGAGGTGATTTGCATTGAGTCCACGCTCCACCATCCCCTTGCACCGGAAGACTTCCTGCTCCATAGCTTCAAGCCTGGCCTCCACGGTTCCCGTCCCTTGGGTCCTTGCACATCGCGGATGTGCAACACCCCCTCATGCATCTGGATGACCTGAGGGTGCTGCACCACCTCCCGCAAATATGGGTTGATGATGTTCCTAAAGAACTTGTCCTTGGAGGAGCTTGAAGCGGCCATGGTAGATGGGATCTGACAGAAAACAGCAAGGAAAAGAGAACAGAAGATTTCTCCGTGATACGGTGGTCAATAGGTTCGGGGGCTATATAAAGTTTTTTATCTTGGGAAACAAGCAAGTTGTAGAAAAACGGAGTCCGGAAGGTACCCGAGGTGGGCACAACCCACCTGGGCGCGCCTGGCAAGCCAAGCCAGGCGCGCC
Source organism: Triticum aestivum (assembly GCF_018294505.1). NCBI lineage: Eukaryota > Viridiplantae > Streptophyta > Magnoliopsida > Poales > Poaceae > Triticum > Triticum aestivum. Next base: position 556,996,476 of record NC_057809.1, on the reverse strand, counting down.
CAGGTGTCTTGTTCCCACCAGGGTGCGCTTCCCGATAGTTTCTTATTTTCCTAATTTTTGTTATATTCCAAAACTGACAAAAAATATTTTTCTGGATTTTTTGTAGTCCGTTTACTTACCCTATCACGTACCTCCTCTTTTTCACGATTCTGGAATGTTCTGGAATGTCTCTTTTATGTGTTCTTCCGGTGTCATAGTTTGGATAATATTACTTTCAATATTAATGCACGTACTTGAGATATAATGTTTTATTCGTTGCCCATTAACAACCTTCGGGTTAGTACCTTCGGCATTATTTATTTTGATAGCTCCAGACCGATAAACCTCCTCAATAACATAGGGTCCCTCCCATTTGGAGAGGAGTTTACCTGCAAAGAATATGAAACGAGAGTTGTACAAAAGAACATATTCTCCAACTTTAAACTCACGCTTTTGGATTCTTTTATTATGACATCTTTTAACCTTTTCTTTAAATAACTTGGCATTTTCATAAGCTTGGGTTCTCCATTCATCTAATGAGCTAATGTCAAACATACTATTTTCACCAGCAAGTTTAAAATCATAGTTGAGTTCTTTGATTGCCCAGTATGGTTTATGTTCAAACTCAAGAGGCAAATGACAAGCTTTCCCATTAACTAACAGTATAACTGAGTGAGCAACGAGCCATCACAGTGACTTTCCTTCGTCAACTACTGGATTGTTTAATGAGCGGTACAGATCTTAAGCGTAGTTGTCGCCGCATGCCAATCATCTATTGGGCCGCTGATCCGAAGATTGGTTTAGGAGAGCTGTGGTTAACTGGGCTTATGTGGGCTGGTAACATTATCTAGCCCGTTCAGCTCGCACACGAAAGTGGGTGTGAGGTGATGGTGGCGGCTCCTGCGTGAGGAGCTTATCGACGACCCCGACGTGCGCCAGTCCGATGACCCCTCTTCCAACAGCAAAGGCGCTACGACAACCAACGTGCGTCACACTATTTTTCTTTCACTACTATTTCAAAGTCTATCTCTTCCTGAAGCCTAAATGAGGGAGCAATTGTGGATGTCGCCCACACAAAGACATCCGAAGGGGATGTGCAGACGACGCCAAATAGCTTGGCATTGGAGAAGCAAGGTGCAGGAAGGAGCGTGTGTGTAGAAGGGTGAGAAGGGTAACACTTGCTTCTCTCGCAGTGCCCCGTTTCGCAGCTCGCCAATGACGCCAGCCGTCCACTGTTGTTCTCCATCTCTCCTCACTCATCACCCCTGAATCCCTGATAAACACCACACACACGAAGGAGACTGCAATTTATGTCCTATTCTCTGTGACCTACCTCCTCATCAGCCTAACCATGCAGCCGATTAGTGGAACACTTTCTAAGTACGCTTTGTGGTGAAGCATGAAGGCGCACCACAACAGATTTGAAAACTATTGGCACCAGATTTGAAGCTTCCATTGTTTTTGTTAGAACTTGAGAAACAAAAACATGTCAGGTCACTTTTGTTCTAAAGATAACTCCCAAGTAAAGAAAGAATGTGTGTCTATCTTCCTGAAAGAAAACTATACAGATCACTTAGAAATATATTTGTGTCCTTTTCATTATAATATCTGGTTGCCGAGTAAGGCTCCGTATGACCGTATGATACTTCTCACATTATTGAAAGTTTTACTCACATTATTCAAAGCTTTATTTACTATCACAATGCTCTGGCAAGAGTTCAACTGTCAAATCTTCTCTTCTCTTTTTATGGTTATACATAGGTTATTTTTTTTCAACCTCATATGTAAGACATGAACGAATGTTGGACTTCCATAAAATTTAATCCATCCACATATCATATATTCTAGCATTCATCCATTAAGATGGATGAGTGTGGCATGACAATGTGAGCCCAGTTTTCTTTTCCACAGTACTTCACCACAAACTGATTTAATTTCTCCTATTCGATAACTTTCCAATATATGAGTTAAGTTGTGCAAATTTAACATTCATGTTTGATACCTTCATGTATTTCTGGATATTTAACATTCATGTTTGATACCTTCATGTGGCATGGCACCGCACGCAATCATGGTCTAGTAAACCATTTTATAAGGAGACATACCCATAGGATTTTTATATGTTGTTCTATAAGCCCAAAGTGCATCATCTAGTTTCTTAGACCAATTCTTCCAGGACCTATTGACAGTCTTTTGCAAAATTAATTTTATTTCTTTATTTCTAAGTTCAACTTGACCACTAGACTGAGGATGATAGGGTGATGCAATTCTATGGTTAACATCATACTTGGCAAGCATTTTACAAAAAGCACCATGAATAAAGTGTGAACCACCATCAGTCATTAAATATCTAGGGACTCCAAACCTTGGGAAATAACTTCCTTAAGAATTTTAATAGAGGTGTTGTGATCAGCACTACTGGTTAGAATAACTTCTACCCATTTAGTAACATAATCAACAGCAACCAAAATATGTGTATACCCATTAGAGGAAGGAAAAGGTCCCATGTAATCAAAACCCCAAACATCAAATGGTTCAACAGCAAGTAAATAATTCATAGGAATTTCTTGACACTTACCGATATTATCTATTCTTTGACATTCATCACAAGATAAGACGAACTTACGAGCATCTGTGAAGAGAGTAGGCCAATAAAATCCAGATTGCAATACCTTGTGAGCAGTTCTGTCTCCCGCATGATGCCCTCCATAAGCTTCAGAGTGACATTTCCATAGGATTTGTCCCTGTTCATGCTCACGTACACAATGTCTAATAATACCATCTACTCCTTTATAATGATGTGGGTCATCCCAAAAGTAATGTCTTAAATCATAGAATTTTTTCTTTTGTTGGTATGTAAAGCTAGGTGGTAAATATTTGGCAACAATATAATTAGCATAGTCAACATACCAAGGAGTGTTATGAGAAACATTTATTGCAGCTAACTGCTCATTAGGAAAACTATCATCAATAGGTAGTGGGTCATCAAGCACATTTTCAAGCCTAGACAAGTTATCAGCTACAGGATTCTCAGCTCCTTTTCTATCAGTGATATATAAATCAAATTCTTGTAGCAAGAGTACCCATCGAATAAGTCTAGGTTTAGCATCTTTCTTTTCCATAAGATATTTAATAGCAGCATGGTCGGTGTGAATAATTACTTTTGAATCGACAATGTAAGATCTAAATTTATCACAAGAAAACACCACTCCTAAGAATTCTTTTTCAGTAGTAGCATAATTTCTCTGAGCACTGTCTATTGTTTTACTAGCATAATGAATAACATTCAGTTTCTTATCAACTCTTTGTCCTAGAACAGCACCAACAGCATAATCACTAGCATCACACATAATTTCAAAAGGCAAGTTCCAATCAGGTGGTTGAACAATAGGTGCATAAATTAAGGCTTTCTTGAGTGTTTCGAAGGCTTCTAAACAATCATCATCAAAAACAAAAGGAACATCCTTTTGCAAAAGATTTGTAAGAGGCCTAGAAATTTTATAAAAGTCTTTGATAAATCTCCTATAGAAACTAGTATGGCCTAGGAAACTATGAATACCTTTGATATCTTTAGGACATGGCATTTTTTCAATTGCATTAACCTTAGCTTTGTCCACTTTGATACCTCTTTCAGAAATTTTATGGCCCAAGACAATACCTTCATTAACCATAAAGTGGCACTTCTCACAATTCAAAACAAGATCTGTTTGTTCACATCTCTGCAAAACTCGATCAAGATTGATTAAAGAATCATCAAAAGACTTCCCATAAATGGAAAATTCATCCATGAAAACCTCAACAATCTTTTCACAAAAGTCAGAGTATATAGCAGTCATACATCTTTAAAAGGTAGCAGTTGCATTGCATAAACCAAAGGCATACGTCTATCAGCATAAGTTCCAAAGGGACAAGTAAAAGTAGTCTTTTCTTGATCAGGTTGAGAAACAGGTATTTGTGAAAAAATAGAGTATCCATCAAGGAAGCAAAAATGTGTGTGCTTAGATAATCTTTCTAGCATTTGATCAATAAAAGGAAGAGGGTAATGATCTTTTCTAGTTGCTTTGTTTAATTTTATAAAATCAATTACCATTCTATAGCCTGTAACAATTCTTTCTAGAATAAGTTCATTCTTATCATTAGGAACAACAGTAGTACCTCCTTTCTTAGGGACACAATGAACAAGACTTACCCATCTACTATCAGCTATAGGATAGATTATACTTGCTTCCAAAAGTTTTAATATTTCCGCTCTTAGCACTTCCTTCATCTTCGGATTTAACTGACATTGGTGATCAACAACGGGTTTAGCATTAGGTTCCATATTAATCTTGTGCTGACATAGAGTGGGACTAATGCCCTTTAAATCATCAAGAGTATATCCAATAGCAGCTCGGAGCTTCCTTAGAACTTTCAATAATCTTTCTTCATCATGTTCTGAAAGGTTAGCACTAATAATAACCGGATATATTTTCTTTTCATCAAGATAAGTATATTTCAAAGTGTGTGGCAATTGTTTTAATTCAAACATAGGATTACCTTTAGGTGGAGGAGGACCTCCTAGAGTTTCAACAGGAAAATTGTGTTTAACCAGAGGACATTGTTCAAAGAAAATTTTATCTATTTCATTTCTTTCATGCATATGTAAATCATTTTCATGGTCTAGCAGATATTGTTCTAGTTGATCAGTAGGAGGCACAACAATAGAAGCAAGACCAATTATTTCATCCTTACAAGACAATTCTTTTTCATGAAGCTTTCTACTAAACTTGGAAAAATTAAACTCATGAGACTCATCACCAAAACTAACACCGACAGTTTGTTTCTCACAATCTATTTTAGCAGTAATGGTGTTCAAGAAAGGTCTACCAAAGATAATGGGACGAAAGTCATCTTGTGGGGAACCAAGAACAAGAAAATCATATGGGTATTTTATTTTCCCACACAAGACTTCAACATGTTAACAATCCCAAGTGGTGTAATGGTGTCTCTATTAGCAAGTTAATAGTGGCATCTATTTCTTCTATTTCAGTGGGTCCAATGTCATTCATAATTTCTTGATATAAAGTAAAGGGAATAGCACTCATGCTAGCACCCATGTCACATAAACTATGATAATAGTGATCTCCTATTTTAGCTGAGACTACGGGCATGCGAACAACGGGTCTATGTTTTTCCTCTTTAGTAGGTTTGGCAATTCTAGTAGCTTCATTACAGAAGTAAATAACATGCCCATCTATATTTTCTTCCAGGAGATCCTTAACCATAGCAACACTAGGTTCTACTTTGATTTGTTCATCAAGTTTAGGTGTTCTAATATAACTTTTGTTAACCACAGTTGGAACTTTAGCATGTTCCTTTATCCTAATAGGGAAAGGTGGTTTCTCAATGTAAGAAGTGGGAACAACTGGATCAACATTATAAAGTATAGCTTCCTCTTTGGCTAGTTCCGGTTCTTTAATTTCTTCTTTAATAGGTGCGTGATATTTAAACCACTTCTCTTTAGGGAGATCAACATGAGTAGCAAATGATTCACAAAAGGAGGCTACTATCTCATAGTCAAGTCCATATTTAGTGCTAAACTTTTGAAAATCATCGGTATTCATAAAAGATTTAACATAATCATACTTAAGCTTAATACCTGACTCTTTACCTTCATCGAGTTCCCAATCTTCAGAGTTGCGTTTAATCCTTTCCAAAAGATCCCACCAGAATTCAATAGTCTTCTTCATAAAAGAACCAGTACAAGAAGTATTGAGCATGGATTGATCATCACGATAAAGTTGAGCATAAAAGTTCTGAATAATAATTTCTCTTGAGAGCTCATGATTGGGGCATGAATATAACATCGACTTAAGCCTCCCCCAAGCTAGAGCCACACTATCTCCTTCACGAGGCCAAAAATTATATATGTAATTCCGATCACAATGAACTAGATGCATAGGATAATTTTTTTGATGAAACTCCAATTTCAATAGATTCCAATTCCAAGATCCAATATCATCACATAGCCTATTGTTGGGGAACGCGGTAATTTCAAAAAAAATTCCTATGCACACGCAAGATCATGGTGATGCATAGCAACGAGAGGGGAGAGTGTTGTCCACGTACCCTCGTAGACCGTAAGCGGAAGCGTTATGACAACGCGTGTGACGCCCCGAGACCGTTGCGCCAGGTGTCTTCAAGTTATTCACCGTCGTTGCCATGTCATTCGCTTGCGTGTTGCATCGTGACATGTCATCATGTGCATTGCATCATCATGTTTTCAAAACTTGCATCTGTCCCGGTCTCCCAATTCCTTCCCTTGTCCGTTTTGAGTCCAGACACCCTTGCACGCACCCGTGGCACGTCCGAGATATTATTTTATAAGTGGCCGAAAAATGTTCTCGGAATGGGATGAAAGTTGGCGTGTGGTCTTATTATAGTGTAGATAGACCGCCTATCAAGTTTCATCGCATTTGGAGTCTGTTTGATGCCCCAACAGATAACTATAGCGGCAGTATAGCCGGTCTATCGTTGGACGTTTTCGGTCTTCGGAAACAGTCGCCGGGCCTCTCTCTCTCTCTTCTCTTCTCTCAGCTCGAGCCCTTCTGCACAGCCCACAAGTTCCAACCGACCCCTCGTGTGTGTGTCCGAAACTTCCCCGGACCCGACCCAGACAGTTGTTACCGTTGTGTCCGGATCATCCCCAAACATCTACAAAACATCTCCGTTCTCGTTTTTGGACTCCCTACCTATTTTTTTCTCCTCTCGACCGTCCATTTTAGATCAGACGGGCTAGATTAGCCCCTACCAAAAAATCCTATTGATATATTTAGTGGACAACCCTAGATCCTAGGGAGTTTGTCCCATCAGTCCTGTCCCGCCGCTAGCCACGAGATCCACCTCGTTTTCCCTGTCGCTCCAATCAGGGCCTCCCCTGCCTTCCCGATCCACCCACCGAGCCAACTAGCACTGCCAGGCCGGACCTCACCAGCCCTCCCCGACCAGGTCCCTCCGATCCTCTCTGTACTCCTCTCTCTCACCCTGTCGCATTTCTTCCTCTCTAACCTCTCTCCCTCTGTGCCATGGATGATCTCAGGAGCTCTCGATGACGCCATGGCTCCCGGACCTCAAGTCTTCGCCGGATCTGGCTAGGAATTGAATGGTCTAGTCCATCCCCGACCTCCGGTCGTCCCCTGCCTCGCCAAAGCGCCTCCCTGCCATGGCTGCCTGGACTTGAAGCTCCATCTTCGCCTTGTTCCACGCCTCGCCTCGCCTCGGGTCAGATCGGCTCCATAGGGATGGATCCGCTCGTCCGCCCCATCCTTGCCATCCTGCTGGAGTCCTCAGCTCGCCGGAGTTGCGCCAAGTGCCCCTGCATCGCGCCAGACGCCGCCCTCCGCTGCTGCTTTGCCGCCGTCCAGCCGTGCTGCCGTCCCCCTGCATCCTCTGCTGCGCGAACAAGCGATGAGAACGCGCCCGTTGACCATGCCCGTCCGTACCACGATCCAGTGGGATCGGCAGGGGCACAATCCATCCAGCGCCCGAGGCCCAGATGCGCGCCCTGCCGGCCTCCCTCCTCCACCGAATGGGCCGAAGCCCATGGTGAGGCCGCCCCCCGTGCACCCTCCTTTTTTTTCTTTTCTCATGTTGGGCCAGCCTGCCAGATTCGGCACGTTCATGTTTTTTTCCAGATCTACGAATTTCCTATTTATGCAGAGACTGCCAGTTTTGCAGAAACACCCTTGCACTTCATGCATATCCTAACTAATTAACCGTGCATCGGATTAAAACAAAATTTATATGTAAAATGTCTAGAATTTTGTCTAGTTTAATAATATCCAACTTTCATCTATGTTTAAAATGTTTAAACTTGCTGTTTGCATTAATTTGCCTATTGCCATGTTAAAATGCTTTAATTCATAACTAAATAACCGTAACTCCGAATTTAATAAACTTTATATGCAAATGGGGTGGGAAAATGCCTAGTTTAACATGGTGACTTTACTTTGCATGTTTAACAACTATAAAATATGTTTTAGGGTAGAACAGTACCAAAACCTAAAATATGCACATGAGGAGTTTCCGGACTTGTTGTTTGTTGTTCCGGCCTCATTTAAACTTGCCTAGATGGGTAGTTTTCATATGCATCACCCCTGGCCATGCTAAACAACATTGAATATTGTTGAGTACATAAACGAGATCGAACTAAATAAGTCATGTGGCGTTTCATCAATATGCAACTCGTTGCATATTGAGCTCCATTTAATTTGTAGGATTGTTTGTGCATTTTGCCATGCCATGACTCATTAAACCGGACATGCATCATACTTGGTTGTGCATATTGCCATGTTTATGTGGTGGTTGTTTACTATGTTTGTTTGCTTCTTTCCGGGTTACTTCTCGCGTTAGCTTCGGTTTCGTTCCGGAGTTGTGAGGATCCGTTCATCTACGTCCGTTTGTCTTCTTCATGGACTCGTTCTTCTTCCTTGCGGGATCTCAGGCAAGATGACCATACCCTCGAAATCACTTCTATCTTTGCTTGCTAGTTGATCGGTCTATTGCTATGCCTCGATACCTACCACTTGCTATATCATGCCTCCCATATTGCCATGTCAAACCTCTAACCCACCTTGTCCTAGCAAACTGTTGTTTGGCTATGTTACCGCTTTGCTCAGCCCCTCTTATAGCGTTGTTAGTTGCAGGTGAAGATTGGAGTTTGTTCCATGTTGGAACATGGTTTATTGTTGGGATATCACAATTTCTCTTATTTTATTAATGCATCTATACACTTGGTAAAGGGTGGAAGGCTCGGCCTTATGCCTGGTGTTTTGTTCCACTCTTGCCGCCCTAGTTTCCGTAATACCGGTGTTATGTTCCTTGATTTTGCGTTCCTTACACGGTTGGGTGTTATGCGGACCCCTTGACAGTTCGCTTTGAATAAAACTCCTCCAGCAAGGCCCAACCTTGGTTTTACCATTTGCCTCACCACCACCTACTTTTCCCTTGGGAGTCGCTCTCTCGAGGGTCATCTTTATTTTAAGCCCCCCCCCGGGCCAGTGCTTGTCTAAGTGTTGGTCCGAACTAGAGTCCTTTGCAGCGCCACCTCGGGGAAACTTGAGGGCTGGTTTTAGTTGTACGGAGTGCTCATCCGTTGTTGCCCTGAGAACGAGATATGTGCAGCTCCTATCGGGATGTCGGTGCATCGGGTGGTCTTGCTGGTCTTATTTTACCATTGTCGAAATGTCTTGTAACCGGGATTTCGAGCCTGATCGAGTCTTCCTAGGAGAAGGAATATCCTTCGTTGACCGTGAGAGCTTGTGATGGGCTAAGTTGGGACACCACTGCAGGGTTTTGAACTTTCGAAAGCCATGCCCGCGGTTATGGGCAGATGGGAATTTTTTAATATTCGGTTGTAGAGAACTTGAAACTTGACTTAATTAAAATGCATCAACCGCGTGTGTAGCCGTGATGGTCTCTTCTCGGCAGAGTCCGGGAAGTGAACACGGTCCTTGTGTTATGCTTGAACGTAAGTAGTTTCAGGATCACTTCTTGATAATTTCTAGTTCACGACCGTTGAGGGAGTCCTGGATTAGGGGGTCTCCGGACAGCCGGACTATATCCTTTGGCCGGACTATTGGACTATGAAGATACAAGATTGAAGACTTCGTCTCGTGTCCGGATGGGACTCTACTTGGTGTGGAAGGCAAGCTAGGCAATACGGATATGTATATCTCCTCCTTTGTAACCAACCTTGTGTAACCCTAGCCCTCTCCGGTGTCTATATAAACCGGAGGGTTTTAGTCCATAGGACAACAGACAATCGTACCATAGGCTAGCTTCTAGGGTTTAGCCTCTCTGATCTCGTGGTAGATCTACTCTTGTACTACCCATATCATCAATATTAATGAAGCAGCACGTAGGGTTTTGCCTCCATCAAGAGGGCCCAAACCTGGGTAAAACATTGTGTCCCCTGCCTCCTGTTACCATCCGCCTTAGATGCACAGTTCGGGACCCCCTACCCGAGATCCACCGGTTTTGACACCGACATTGGTGCTTTCATTGAGAGTTCCTCTGTGCCGTCGCTAGAAGGAAGGATGTCTCGTCTCGTCTTTAAAGACGGTACTACTGTTAGGGAAGCTTTGGCTGTCGGCCAAACTCTCCGGCTAGGCGGGTTCATCATGACCGCCTGTTCGGCCGCCGCGCCGACGATGAATTCTCGGGTCATCAAAAACAGCCTCCATGTCAAATCAGCACTCGCCGAATAGATGGCTCCAATGGAGCTCTCCTTCTTAAATGAGCTCTTGGATCGCATCACCGCCTTGGGAGTCGCTACGGACTATGATCAGATTGGGCTTAAATCCGATCAAAGGGAGATTAACTCTCCACCGATCACCCATCATATTGCAGTGGTGGAGGAACAATGCGGCGACCTTTCCTCTATCCTGAGGACCAAATATGTTCGGATTCCTGAGCTCTCCGAGCCGGACGCCCGTTCGCGGGAGGACAACACCCAATCCCTGAACTTAGAGTCAGGCAGCGGGCCAGGATTATCGGGTCACACCCCAGAACCAGAACTTTCAAAATTGGAAATTCCTCGGCCCCTAGATCCCAGATCAGGTGAGGGTTGGGATTCAATTCCACCCACCCACCCAAACATAAGCGATCTTTCCCACATCAGGCAAGAGCCCCATGAAATAGTACATCACTATTGGGCCAGATTCCTCCTTGCGATGAACAAGGTTAAGGACTGTCACGAGGAAGACGCAATCCTATTTTTCTGTAATAATTGCACGGACAAGGGAATCCTTAACGCCATAAATTACCGTGAGCCAACACGCTTCGCTGACTTGGCGTCCATAGTACGAAAGTACTGTGCGACGGAAAGTGCCTGGAAAACCGAAGTAAACTTTTGGGATAATCCGGCCCTGAATACAAACCCAGTCCGAAACAAAAGGGTGCATTATCACAATACACCCGGGTCAACTACCAAAAAGCAAAAACCCTCTACAGGGTATGGAACCATACTGGAAGGATGGCTCAATGGACCCTGCAAAATTCATAGTATAGCGGATACGATACCAACGCACAGCCTTAGAGCATGTTGGATACTCCGGCAGGTGGCCAAAAGTGGTGAGGATCTTCTTATCCCACATACCACGGAGCACCATCCAGTGGATAACAATACGGTGTTAACAGTGTTCGAGACCTTTGCGTCAAATAGCAGGCGCAAGCGAACACTCCGCAGCATGGCCGAAATCTGCCACGTAGCAGCAACAAATCCATGGAGTGACACGGCTATTACCTTCAATGCCAGTGATGAACCCAAATTCCGAACAGCCCGAGCACCAGCCGCACTGGTCCTCTGTCCAATCGTGGACGGCTTTCGACTCACCAAAGTACTCATGGACAGCGGCAGCGGACTAAACCTCATCTATGAGGAAACCCTTCAAAAGATGGAAACAGACTGGAACCGCATCGAGCAAAGTAGCACAACCTTTAGAGGAATTATCCCTAGTCGGGAAGCATGTTGTGCTGGGAAAATCACACTAGATGTGGTATTTAGCACGCCGGATAATTACAGGTCCGAAGAAATTACATTCCAAGTGGCCCCGTTCAGCAGTAGTTATCACGCTCTTTTAGGACGGGAGGCATTCACAATCTTCCAAGCCGTACCCCATTACGGGTACATGAAGCTCAAAATGCCCGAGACCAATGGAATCATAACTCTCGCCAGTGATCCGGACACAGCACTCTGCGCCGAAAACAAAATAGCCGCATTGGCCCTCGAGGCACTATCCGAAGCCCTATCGGCCGAGGAATTAACTATGCTACGCTCCACAGTGCACAGGGACGACGTAATACTCGACAAGAGATCCAAGTCCACCTCTTTTAAACCAGCGGATGAAATAGTCAAATTCCAAGTCCACCCAACGGACCCTACAAAACAGCCTCCATCGGGGCACAGCTAAGCCCCGCTGTAGACGCCGCATTATGATAGCTCCTGCGTGAGAACTGGGACATATTCGCCTGGCATCCCTCAGACATGCCAGGTATCCCACACAGGCTGGCCGAGCATAGCCTCAATATCCTAAAGGGATTCAAGCCGGTCAAGCAAGCTCTTCAGTGTTTCTCTGAACCTAAGAGACAGGCCATGGGAGAGGAACTAGCCAAGTTATTGGAGGCCAGATTCATCAAAGAAATAAAACACCCGGACTGGCTAGCAAACCTGGTGATGGTACCAAAGAAGGACAAATCCTGGTGCCTTTGTGTGGACTTCAAAGACCTCGATAAAGCTTGCCCAAAGGATCCCTTCCCCCTCCCTTGCATCGATCAAATCATTGATGCTACTGTAGGACACGAGTCATTGTGTTTCCTCGACGCATACTCCGGTTACCACCAAATCAAGATGGCGGAGTCCGACCAAGCCGCAACGGCATTCATCACACCATACGGTCCCTTATGTTTTAACACAATGCCTTTTGGGCTCAAAAACGCCGATGCAACATATCAGCGCATGATTCAGACATGTCTGGAGAAACAAATCGGCAAAACAGTACATGCATACGTAGACGATGTGGTCGTCAAAACCAAACACGTCGACTCTTTGATAGACGACTTGAGGCTCACATTCGACAACCTCCGAACATATGACATCAAGCTCAATCTAGAAAAATGCGTTTTCGGCGTACCAGCCGAAAAGCTCCTGGGATTCATTGTCTCCAGTAGAGGTATTGAAGCTAATCCGGCCAAAATCCGAGCGTTGTCACAGTTGGCTACCCCAACATACCTCAAAAAAATCCAGAAGCTAACTGGATGCGTGGCGGCTCTAAGCCGCTTTATCTCCCGCTTGGGAGAAAAGGCTTTACCCCTTTATCGCCTCCTTCGGCGCACCGAACACTTCGAGTGGACGGACGTGGCCACAGCCGGATTGGAAGAAATAAAGGCCATTCTGGCAACCAACCCGATCCTGGCCGCACCAAACATCGGTGAACCAATGATGTTGTACATTGCGGCAACTCATCACGTTGTAAGCGCGGTGCTCGTTGTCGAAAGGGAAGCGGATGGACACAAATTCCCTCTTCAAAAGTTGGTATACTATGTATCCACTGTCCTCACTCCATGCAAATCACGGTACCCGCATTACCAAAAAATAGCATATGCGGTATTCATGGCGTCACGGAGACTGCGACACTACTTTCAAGAGTGTTCGATTACAGTAGCCTCGGAAGTGCCACTTAATGATATTATCAACAACCGCGACGCGACGGGCCGGATTGCCAAATGGGCCATTGAGCTCCTCCCATTCGACATAACATACAAACCTCGCCGAGCCATTAAATCGCAAGTACTGGCCGACTTCGTCGCCGAATGGACGGAGGCCGAACTCCCTAAAGAGTACGGCGCATACTCCAATTGGATCATGCACTTCGACGGTTCTAAAATGCTGGCCGGTCTAGGGGCTGGCGTCGTCCTGACGTCCCCAACCGAAGATACCGTTCGGTACATACTGCAAATATTATATACAGATTCCAACAATGCAGCCGAATACAAAGCTCTGTTGCTTGGTCTTCGGATGGCAGTCTCCATGGGCATTCAACGCCTGGAGGTGCGTGGGGATTCAAACCTCGCAATATCCCAAATAAATGGAGATTTCGACGCCAAGGATCCGAAAATGGCACCCTATCGAAATGTCGTTCTAAAAATGTCAGCTCGGTTCGAGGGACTCGAATTTCACCATGTGGCTCAGGAAAACAATCAGGCAGCAGATATCCTCGCCCGCATCGGCGCAAAACGCGACGCGGTCCCCCCCAACATATTTCTGGAGAGGCTCTTCAAGCCATCCGTAGCATGGGAAGGGGACACCGGTAACAACACTCCGGACCCGGCCAAAATACCCGATACCGAACTCTGTGACACAATCGGAGGCTCTGCCACCGAAATAACACCTTCATCCCATGAAATAATGGCCATTATTGCCCCGTGGACAGAACCATTCCTGGCCTACCTAACTAGACAGGAACTTCCGGAGGACCAAAATGAGGCACGCTGCATAGTGCGGCGATCCAAGGCCTACAGGGTCCATGAGGGAGAATTGTACAAGAAAAGCACTACCGGAGTCCTTCAAAGGTGCATCTCTGAAGAGGAAGGGCGGAATCTTTTGGCAGAAATTCACTCCGGACTCGGTGGTCATCACGCCGCAGCCCGGGCTCTTGTAAGCAAGGCCTTCCGTACAGGATTCTATTGGCCAACGCCCCGGGCAGATGCACATGACTTGGTCCAACGTTGCGTCAGTTGCCAGCTCTTTGCAAATCAAAGCCACATGCCACCCACCGCCCTCCAAACAATCCCCATTACATGGCCCTTTGCGGTCTGGGGGCTTGACATGGTTGGACCCCTTAAAGGGGGAACCAACAAGAAAAAATACTTATTGGTCATGGTGGATAAATTCACCAAATGGATAGAGGCCAAACCGGTTAAAACAGCTGAATCTGGACTGGTGATAGATTTCATATCCGGGGTTGTACACCGTTATGGCGTCCCCCACATCATCATCACTGATAATGGCACGAACTTCACGGCCGACGAGGTAAAACTCTGGTGCAGCAAAATGGGCATCAAGCTCGATTATGCCTCAGTCTATCACCCACAAACCAACGGTCAAGTCGAGCGAGCAAACGGTCTTATAATGAGAGGCATTAAACCTAGATTAGTGCGTTCCTTAACGGAGTCTAATACGCACTGGGTAGAGGAGCTCGACTCTGTACTCTGGGGGCTGCGAACCACGCCGAATCGTAGTACCCGATATACACCCTTCTTTATGGTGTACAGCGCAGAGGCAGTCTTGCCCTGTGACATAATTCATGACTCACCTAGAGTGCGCATGTACGAAGAAAGAGAAGCCGAGCTCGATCGGCAGGACAGTCTGGACATCTTGGCGGAGGAGCGCGACGTAGCCAAAGCCCGTTCTGCATTTTACCAGCAACAGGCTCGCAGATACCAAAGCAGAGAAGTACGGGACAAAACTTATAACGTTGGTGAACTAGTTCTACGCCTGCCGGATAAGAAAAAGAACAAGCTCGAGCCCAAACGGGAAGGTCCCTTCATTATTGACCAAGTTCTGACCGGTGGAGCATACCGACTGCGGGATACATCGACTAGTTGACTCGAGCCGAACCCATGGAACGCGGCCAGGCTCCGAAGATTCTACGCCTAGCACCGGACTCTATGTTAGTCCCCTCCCTTTGTCCATTTTTTCCACAAGTACATTATCTGTCTTGTTTTCCTTTCTTTCTTTCTTTTCTTATTTCTCTAGGCCTTCAAGGGTCACCTTGTGCCCTGTTTGCACACTACAGATGCGCTAGCCGCACTCTTCATACCTGGGGGCTTCCTTCACAGAAGCTTAAATTATTTATCCGGGCTTCATGCCCAATACATGTGTTATACTTCCGCATGTACCTTTTTTCACCATTATATGCATCGATATGACTTAAGTTTTGGCCAAGCTGGGTTGCCTGGCTCTTGTGTTTATGCCCTACGTTCCCGTTAATTCGGCTAGGGCATAAGGGGAGCACCTCTGCGATTGTTACTACCGGGTCAGCCGGATGTGTACCTCAGACTGGGTGAAGCCGAAAATTAGCGTTCTTAAGGGAATATTCGGTCGGTGAACAAAAGATGATTTTTATTTATTTTCCATATCTGCCCCTAGATGCTTTTTCTGCGTTTCTTATCGCAGTCCGGACATGCACTTTAGGGCATGCTTACCCAGGGAAAGGAACCCTTAACGGAACTATTCTCCCTGGAAGATGTTTCTTACTACCCATGTAATATAACATAACTAGTTGGGCACTTTTCTGATAAAGCACTAATGACCCCTACGCCTAGTCTCCACGCATACCTCGGTTCTTATATAACTGAGCGGGTATTCGGATTCACTCTGGACTATCAGGCCCGAAGGTTGAAGCGAAAAGGTCTGCAACGACAAATGATCTACAATCCGGCTAGAAGGCATTATACATGTCACTTTAATTACATAGTCATGCAGACTGACTAAACTCCTCTTCTATACCATCCAACAGGCGGTCTAGCTTACAATTATGTTGGGAGTACTTTGTGGCTAATTCTACTTGCCCATAAACTAAGCTAACGGGGATCTCTTTTCCGTCGGGCCCCACAGGTCCGACCTTGGCCATGTGATCTGGGTCTGCCTTGGTATACCGAGTCTTCACCATGGCCTAGGCCTCTCTGGCACCCTGTCAGCAGGCCGATATCTTCCATAACTGGAGGCGCCGCCGTGCTCCCTTGAGCTTCTCCGTAAGCTCTGCAACGCCCTCTGGCAAGGAGACAGATGGCCACAAAGCCTGGGCAACACCTTGCATCACCTGCCGAACTTGTCCGTGCAGATATGACAGCTCGGACAGAAGATCACCCGCAGACCCGGGCATTTCCTCCGCGGGACGACCCGTTAGCATACATACAGACATAACGATGTTAGTCGACTTCTTCGCCGAACTCCTTTAGCAGGATTCGTTCAAGAACTTACTAAAAATGCCGCGTCGAAGCCGCTTATTCTCCTTCTCAGAGTCCGCAAGCTGGCCCCGAACGTCTTTTAGTTCAACGCTCAGCTTAATATTGGCATCTTGGAGACTGTTTTTCTCCAGCATAACCTTACTCAGCACGCGTTTGCCAGCCTCTAGCTGTCGCATAACATGCTGGTCCCCCGGACTTTCTCCGAACTCATCTGCAAAATCAATTGTTAGATCTGCAGACAGGCTGCACACTATATGGTAACCAACATTCTTCAAAGTAAATGTTACCAGCAGGAGGCTTTTTCTGTTGCTGCAATGCGGCAAGAGCGGCCCCCAATTGGGTCTTGCATTCCTCCAGCTCCTGGGACAGCCTAGTATTCTTCTATGTAAGAACCTGCACATTATAGATGATCCTTAAATCAGTTCTGCTAACTGTTTCAAGTCTCAGGGGCTACTGATATATATAAATCGTCAGATTTACTCACCCGTACATCCTTTACATACTAATCCGTGGCTCTGGCTAGACCATCTTGAGCAGCACGGAGGTACACCTCTCCAGAATTGAAGGCGTCGAACGCCTCTGGTGAGAAACAAGCGTCGCGGAGTATGGCCCGGCGGCGCCTATGATTCATGGCGCTTTCCACTTCTGAGTTTGTAGCGGACAATCAATCCACATCCTCTGTCGGGGGATTATCTGGCGCCTGCCCCATATCGCCTTCCGCCTCTATGTCCGGTCCTGGCGCCCGATTGGTGGAAGCTTGATTGGCAGCATCGCCGGACATATTCCGGCGAGCGTTCTTTCTGTTAAAGAAACGCGGGCGTCATTACATCTTGAGAAAGACGACAACCACGGAGCAGGGTTTTTCCTATACCTTTGAGTCGGCGGCAATCCACATCCTTTTTGGCCTACCCGGCCTCAACACCTCTTGTTGGTGAGTTGCCGCGAGTTCGGCAGGGCGTCCCGAATGCCTTCCCTATAAAAGATGCCATGTGTATATGGTGGGTGAAGAGCCTAAAAGGGGATCCTAGTTTTGGAGTTGGGACTTTTTGATTTTTCTTACCTGCAATGCAGGGAGCAGTCCGGGATAGTCGGTCGTAATGGCCACCGGGGCATCGTCGCAGCTTAACTGATAGAACTGTCGGTCTATCAGTTCCACGGAGATAACCGGATCTTCTTCGAGTCCGGAATCGATGGCCCGGTCAGGGTCCTCTGGTTGTGGAGAAGGGCTGCTGACCTCCTTTATGGCTTTTTGCAGTTCCTGCCGCAAGGTGGCAAGGTGAATACTTACGACTAAGAATGCGGGAAAAATGGGAGCAGGGAAGTATAACTTACCCAGCTTGGAGGATTGTACATAGAGAATCCATCCCGTGGCTTGATGCGGGTGAACTCCTCTTCCTCGCCCTTGAACAGTTCGGATAGAATCTTCGCTAGAGTGGCAGCATTATCCGGACCCTTACGCCTGCAGTGGGTGGCATCATCCACCCCGTTATAACACCACAAGGGGTGCCCACGATATTGGAGTGGCTGCACTCCCCGCATTATGCAAATCGACATAACTTCGATTATTGTCAATCCGGATCGAGCTAGTGCTTTGATCCGGTTCATCAGATAGGGGACTTCTCTGTTGTCTTCTGCCTGGGGGCTCCATGGGCGCCAACTTCGGTGCTTCTTCAGAGGATCATTGTTGAACTCGGGTAGACCCCGCCGAATAGGGTCCGGAAGGGGGACGTCCTCCATATAAAACCATTCCGAAGGCCAGTCTTCGGACGGCTTCTTCGGGGTACCAGACAGGTATCCGGTATCGGCGATGCGCCATATTTCGGCTCCGCCCACTTGATAAAGTGATTCCCTCTGTGTGCGAGGGACAAGGAAGAATAGCCTTTTCCACAGCTTGAAGTGAGCCTCGCAGCCCAAGAACAACTCGCAGAGAGCAACATAGCCGGCGATGTGTAGGATGGAGGCAGGGGTGAGATTGTGTAGTTGGAGGCCGTAGAACTCCAGGAGCCCGCGGAGGAACGGATGAATTGGAAATCCAAGTCCCCTTAGTATGTAAGGAACAAGGCAAACCCGTTCCCCCATGGAGGGACATGGAAAGTTCTCCGCTTGCTCCCCGCCATTGTAGGTGGCGAGCCCGGCTCGAACGAGCACCATGTACGCCGGAGGGAGAAATCCCTTAGTCTGCAGCTCGACTAATCGACTATGTGGGACTGAACACCTCTCCCAATCACCGGGCTTAGGGCTACGGGGGCGGGTGGAGGAGCTGCAGAGGTCGGCCATGCTAGAATGGATCTTTCCGAAGCTCGCTCAGATGAATTCTCGCTAGGGGAGGATGATATGGCTTGGATCTAAGAACCCACATCCCTTTAATAGACAATTTATTTATCTGGCTAGGGGGGCGAATGTAAAAATGCCCTGGCGCCTCGTATTCATTCAACGCGTGGGAGATAGACCTTATTGGGCACAGAAGCCAAGAGGTTCAACATTTATGGAGCCGGACACTGCTTACGAACACTTGAAAGTTGGAGAAGAACCCGCCTTGCAATGCCGAAGACAACACTGCACGCCGGACTCATCGTCATTGAAGCCTGGTTCGGGGGCTACTGAGGGAGTCCTGGATTAGGGGGTCTCCGGACAGCCGGACTATATCCTTTGGCTGGACTGTTGGACTATGAAGATACAAGATTGAAGACTTCGTCTCGCGTCCGGATGGGACTCTACTTGGCGTGGAAGGCAAGCTAGGCAATACGGATATGTATATCTCCTCCTTTGTAACCGACCTTGTGTAACCCTAGCTCTCTCCGGTGTCTATATAAACCGGAGGGTTTTAGTCCGTAGGACAATAGACAATCATACCATAGGCTAGCTTCTAGGGTTTAGCCTCTCTGATCTCGTGGTAGATCTACTCTTGTACTACCCATATCATCAATATTAATCAAGCAGGACGTAGGGTTTTACCTCCATCAAGAGGGCCCGAACCTGGGTAAAACATTGTGTCCCCTGCCTCCTGTTACCATCCGCCTTAGACGCACAGTTCGGGACCCCCTACCCGAGATCCGCCGGTTTTGACACTGACAACCATGCTTTGCTTCTCTTCTTGCTCTCATTTGCGTAAGTTAGCCACCATATATGCTAGTGCTTGCTGCAGCTCCACCTCATATCTTTTACCTACCCATAAGCTTAAATACTCTTGATCGGGAGGGTGTGAGATTGCTGAGTCCCCGTGACTCACAGATTACTTCCAAAACCTGTTTGCAGGTGCCGATGATACCGTGCAGGTGACTCAACCGAGATCAAGGAGGAGCTCGATGAAGATCTTGTTCATCGTGTTGTTTCGTTTCAGTTGATCAGTAGTGGAGCCCAGTCGGGCGATCGGGGATCTTTTGCATTAGGGGTAGTCTTCTTTTATTTTGGTTCCGTAGTCGGACCTAGATTGTATCTGGTTGATGTAATGCTATATTTATGTATTGTGTGAAGTGCCGATTATAAGCCAACTCTGTACCTCTTTCTTATTCAGTACATGGGATGTGTAAAGATTACCCCTCTTGCGACATGCCTACAATGCGGTTATGCCTCTAAGTCGTGCTCCGACACGTGGGAGATATAGCCACATCGTGGGTGTTACAAGTTGGTATTAGAGCCTTCCCCGACTTAGGAGCCCCCTGCTTGCTCGAATCGCTGGTGTTGTTGAGTCTAGAAAAATGTTTTGAGTCTTATATGATTATATATATCGGAGAGTAGGATTCTTTTTACTCCTCAGTCCCTTCGTCGCTCTGGTGAGGCATCCTGACGTAGAGTTTTGACTCTTCTCTCCTCAAATTTCATGAATTTTTTTTAGGATCACACGGGTATCTTGGAATCGTTCTGATGGTTTTGTGACGAGAACATTGTTCTTGGTGCCTCCTGACATTTAGGGGTTGTGGCAGTGTCCCAGGGAGTTGAGCTCCGAGGTGTTGTCGTCACAATTTTATCGTTGCAGTTCAGGGATACCTGAGTTTCGCCGACATCGAAAATCTCTTTTATGCAGTTGTTGGTGAGATAACCTCGACGCCACCCAGTACTGGGGCGGGAGTTCATGAGTATTTCCATAACTCGTATAACAGATGCTTTTCGAAGGTTGAGGTAAATGATTTCCGAAGATTTCTTGGTTATGTGTTGAAGGATGGATACAGCTGGATGTAGGATTTGCTATTTTTGGGTGAGATATTATGCTTCCCCTGTATCCCCAACACCTGATTGCATAACCGGAAAGTTTTGGGAGTTTATAAGTGGGAATTCAAGTAGCTCCTAGGATATCTTTCCAACAGATGCATGATACGAGATTGGGGTTCGACGTCTAGTGGTCCGCCTATCCATGGTTGGTTTTATAGTGGTCTCGTTGTGTCTTAAAGAGTCCTTGGCTATGCTGACTTGGGGACACTTCGTATGTCATGTGCACTGCCTTGTACATGATGGTGCTGTACGATCGAGCCCGTGTGGGCCCCACCACGAAAACTTCGGACGAAATCTCTATCATATGTTTGTTCCGGCTTATTCTGCAAGCCCATCTTTGATTTGTTTGAGTTGTGGTATTCGAGTTGCTTCGAAGTTAAGTGTTGATTCCATACCTTTCCGAAACGGTGTTCTCATACTCCTATGTGAATACTAATCCTTCTTGATCTTCGAGTTTTCCATCTCAATTTCTTCTGAACCGGTGTGTCTCTCTTCAAGTGGATACGATCATTTTCAACATTCGCAGGATCAACTCAAGTTTTTCTCAACGGTGTTTGTTTCATCCGTCCCAAGTTGTCTTTGTTTTTCCCACCCTCCCACCCTTTTTCTTCAAGGACTCGGATTTCTTATTCAAGTATCCTTTTATTGATGGGAAGTCTCTCCATTCTTTTCTGTCAATGCTCTTGCCCGTTGGTTCTCATGAAGATGCTCTACTAGTTCATCATTCTTTGTTCTCTTTCTTCTCCGGTGGTTTCAATTCAAGCTTTCGGTGTTTGATCACATTGTTTTCCCTGTTTCAAATGTTTTCTCATGCCGGTGCACCTCTTAATCATCCACTTCTCGCTATTGAATTGTTCCGGAGTGCTCAAGATATCTCGAAGATTCGTGTTTCCACTCTGCTTTCGTTCCAGCTCTTTCGAGGATGTTATCTCATTCAAGCCATTTAATTCAACCGGCGCAATCTATATTTTAAATCATCAACGGTGTTTCTCTTGAGTGGGCCCTAACCCACAGGTCTTTTCCTAGGATCTTACCTGACTTCTATTTTCTCGGAGCTATTCTCAAATCTTCTAAAGTTTGACGTAAGAATGAATTGTCATCAGTCAAATGTATTCCTCCAAGATCTTTCAAATTCTTTTCATCGTTGGTTCATCCTTTCTAATTTTCATTCCGGAGTGCCTCAACAATTCTGGTGGTGTTTCCCATCGTCATTCTCTGCTTTTGAAGACCCAAGAAGAGTTTTCCCTTGAATCTTGTTTCGTTCTATCAAAGATTCGTGGTTCTAGCGTTATGCCATCCTCTCACAATTGTTTTCGATTGTGAGATTTCTTTTCACCTATTCGGAGCAATTCAAGATTCTTTTCAGTTTATTATCCGGAGCCCATCATCTAAGATTTATTCATTCCATCTTTCAGCTCTCGTTCTCCAAATCTTACCGGTGCATCGTTCAAGTATTCTCTAATCAGCTCGTGATCTCTTCGTTCACTTGTATCTAAATACTCTCAAGTATCTTCATTCGTTTTCCAATTCTACCCGGTGATTTGTGCCTTTGCTACTCTCATTTTCAATTCTTATGGTGGTTCATTCAAGATTCTCTTCTTTCGTTTATCATATCAATTCATTCATTGTTTCAATCCTACCGGTGGTTCGTTGAAGACCTTCGCAAGTTTGACGCTATATCTATCTTAATCCTTTCTACGAGAATAAGTAGCATGCCAAATCCAATGTGGGTCATCAATTTAATCGCTGAAGGATACGCATAACGTAATTCTTATTCTTGCTTCATCCAAGTGATTAATTCCTTATTCGGGAGGCTCATCAAATTCTCGGTTTCATTTGTTTCATCTTTTCTTTTCCCGGAGTTCCAAGTTCTGTCAAGTATGTCACCACGAAGATCCATCTAAATCATTACAAGGTTTCACCTTGTGTTTTCAACTTCTGTTTCTTTCCGTTATCCTTTTGTTTACCGGAGTTCTTCATGGAGGCTCTACATGATGGTTCATCAAGGATTTAATTCCTTCTCGAAGTGTTCATTGAGGTTCTTTTCAGAGGAGCTCAAGTTTTCTTCATCTTGCAATCCGGAGTGCAATTGTTCTCCCTTATCTTTTGAGGTGGTAATATATCATTCTTCATTCACAAGAATGAGGTATCTTAAATCCATCAATCTCTTCATTGGAATTATCTTGGATTATATTTCACCTAAAACCTTCCCTAAGGAATGTTGCTATTCGGGTGCTTATCAATAATCCAAGTTTCCTCCTATTCTCACAATGAAAGATGCTTTCATCTCTCCATCGCTCTCAAGCAAGCAATTGTTTTCGTTTGTGGCAGGTTTTCACCTCAAGTTCGTGAGATGTTTTCCATAAGCCCTCAACAAGCCTGTTCTTTTCGTTGTTGATTTCTCAACAACTCCGTTCAATCCTTCTTTTTAAGGATGCTCTCTCAAATTCATTTGAGGTAGAACATGTTGTTTTTCTTCTCCGTTCTTTTCTTTGCATTCTTTCATTTCTTCCAGAGGCATTGTGATGATGCTCTCTTCACTCATCGTCTCGTATTGTGAAGGTCATGTTCTTTTCTTTGCTTATCCATTCAACCGGAGTGTCGTGTTTTCTTTCGAGCTCTCTCATCTTATCAAATTTTGCATCCCTTCTCAACCGGAGTGCTGTCTGAAATCTTTCTTACCCCTTGTGCCATTCTTTCAATAGTTCTGAAGACAGTGTGTTGTTGATTTCATCAAGCATACTCTCATCTTGTCAAGTTCTTATTCAATTCCTTTTCTTTTCAGTCGGCATGCTGCCCAAATTATATCATTCTTTTTCCTTCTCTATCTTGTTTTAACCGGAGTGTCATTTCTATCATTCCTCTTCTAACCGGAGTCTCATCCAAGTGCTTTCGTTTGGCAAAGTTTATATTCTTTACCTTCCATGTCCAACCGGAGTGTTGTCGTAATTGATCCTTATCGTTCCTTGTACATCCCGTTTCAATCGGAGTGCTTGCATGTACCTATTGTCCATTGTAACACTTTTCTTATGTCTTTCAACCTATAAGGGTCTAGTAAGGTTCCTTGTTCCTCTTCTCTAACGGAGGTTTCAACTTTGTTCACCTTCGTTGTATTCTTTTCTCGAATTTGTTCAACCTCGCAAGGTTCTTTGGTTTCACTCAATTGTCAAAGAAGCAACTTAGTTTTACCTGTTCTCTTCCTCTTCCGTTTCCCTCCGGTGCCATCCTAGATCTCGGGACGAGATCCTCTCGTAGTGGTGGAGTGTTGTGATGCCCTGAGACCATTGCGCCAGGTGTCTTCCAGTTATTCGCCGTCGTTGCCATGTCATTCGCTTGCGTGTTGCATCTTGCCATGTCATCATGTGTATTGCATCATCATGTTTTCAAAACTTGCATCTGTCCCGGTCTCCCAGTTCTTTCCCTTGTCCGTTCTGAGTCCAGACACCCTTGCACGCACCCGCGGCACGTCCGAGATATTATTATATAAGTGGCCGAAAAATGTTCTCGGAATGGGATGAAAGTTGGCGTGTGGTCTTATTATAGTGTAGATAGACCGCCTGTCAAGTTTCATCGCATTTGGAGTGTGTTTGATGCCCCAATGGATAACTATAGCCGCAGTATAGCCGGTCTATCGTCGGACGTTTTCGGTCTCCGGAAACAGTCGCCGGGCCTCTATCTCTTCTCTTCTCTCAGCTCGAGCCCTTCTGCACAGCCCACAAGTTCCAACCGACCCCTCGTGTGCGTGTCCGAAACTTCCCCGGATCCGACCCAGACAGTTGTTATCGTTGTGTCCGGATCATCCCCAAACATCTACAAAACATCTCCGTTCTCGTTTTTGGACTCCCTACCTATTTTTTCTCTCCTCTCGACCATCCGTTTTAGATCATACGGACTGGATTAGCCCCTACCAAAAAATCCTATTGCTATATTTAGTGGACAACCCTAGATCCTAGGGAGTTTGTCCCATCAGTCATGTCCCGCCGCCAGCCATGAGATCCACCTCGTTTTCCCAGTCGCTCCAATCAGGGCCTCCCCTGCCTTCCCGATCCACCCACCGAGCCAACCAGCACCGCCAGGCCGGACCTCACCGGCCCTCCCCAGGTCCCTCCAATCCTCTCTGTACTCCTCTCTCTCACCCTGCCGCATTTCTTCCTCTCTAACCTCTCTCCCTCTCTGCCATGGATGATCTCAGGAGCTCCCGATGATGCCATGGCTCCTGGACCTCAAGTCTTCGCCGGATCTGACTGGGAATTGGATGGTCTAGTCCATCCCCGACCTTCGGCCGTCCCCTGCCTCGCCGGAGCGCCTCCCCACCATGGTTGCCTGGACCTGAAGCTCCATCTTCGCCTCGTTCCATGCCTCGCCTCGCCTCGGGTCAGATCGGCTCCATAGGGCTGGATCCGCTCGTCCGCCCCATCCCTGCCGTCCCGCCGGAGTCCTCAGCTCGCCGGAGTTGCACCAAGTGCCCCTGCATCGCGCCAGACGCCGCCCTCCGTTGCTGCTTTGCCGCCATCCAGCCGTGCTGCCGCCCCCCTGCGTCCTCTGCTGCGCGAACGAGCGAGGAGAACGTGCCCGTTGACCATGCCCGTCCCTGCCTTGATCCAGTGGGATCGGCAGGGGCACGATCCATCCAGCGCCCGAGTGGGCCGGCCTGCCAGCGCCCGAGGCCCACATGCGTGCCCTGCCGGCCTCCCTCCTCCACCGAATGGGCCAAAGCCCATGGTGATGCCGCCCCCCCGTGCGCCCTCCTTTTTTTCTTTTCTCATGTTGGGCCAGCCTGCCAGATTCGGCACGTTCATGTTTTTTTCCAGATCTACGAATTTCCTATTTATGCAGAGACTGCCAGTTTTGCAGAAACACCCTTGCACTTCATGCATATCCTAACTAATTAACCGTGCATCGGATTAAAACAAACTTTATATGTAAAATGTCTAGAATTTTGTTTAGTTTAATAATATCCAACTTTCATCTATGTTTAAAATGTTTAAACTTGTTGTTTGCATTAATTTGCCTATTGCCATGTTAAAATGCTTTAATTCATAACTAAATAACCGTAACTCCGAATTTAATAAACTTTATATGCAAATGGGGTGGAAAATTGCCTAGTTTAACATGGTGACTTTACTTTTGCATGTTTAACAACTATAAAATATGTTCTAGGGTAGAACAGTACCAAAACCTAAAATATGCACATGAGGAATTTCCAGACTTGTTGTTTGTTGTTCCGGCCTCATTTAAACTTGCCTAGATGGGTAGTTTTCATATGCTTCACCCCTTGCCATGCTAAACAACATTGAATATTGTTGAGTACGTAAACGAGATTGAACTAAATAAGTCATGTGGTGTTTCGTCAATATGCAACTCGTTGGAGCTTGAGCTCCATTTAATTTGTAGGATTGTTTGTGCATTTTGCCATGACATGCCTCATTAAACCGGACATGCATCATACTTGGTTGTGCATATTGCCATGTTTATGTGGCGGTTGTTTACTATGTTTGTTTGCTTCTTTCCAGGTTACTTCTCGCGTTAGCTTCGGTTTTGTTCCGGAGTTGTGAGGATCCGTTCATCTACGTCCATTTGTCTTCTTCATGGACTCGTTCTTCTTCCTTGTGGGATCTCAGGCAAGATGACCATACCCTTGAAATCACTTCTATCTTTGCTTGCTAGTTGCTCGCTCTATTGCTATGTCGCGATATCTACCACTTGCTATATCATGCCTCCCATATTGCCATGTCAAACCTCTAACCCACCTTGTCCTAGCAAACCGTTGTTTGGCTATGTTACCGCTTTGCTCAGCACCTCTTATAGCGTTGTTAGTTGCAGGTGAAGATTGGAGTTTGTTCCATGTTGGAACATGGTTTATTGTTGGGATATCAGAATATCTCATATTTTATTAATGCATCTATACACTTGGTAAAGGGTGGAAGGCTCGGCCTTATGCCTGGTGTTTTGTTCCACTCTTGCCGCCCTAGTTTCCGTCATACCGGTGTTATGTTCCTTGATTTTGCGTTCCTTACACGGTTGGGTGTTATGGGGACCCCTTGACAGTTCGCTTTGAATAAAACTCCTCCAGCAAGGCGCAACCTTGGTTTTACCTTTTGCCTCACAACCACCTACTTTTCCCTTGGGAGTCGCTCTCTCGAGGGTCATCTTTATTTTAAGCCCCCCGGGCCAGTGCTTGTCTAAGTGTTGGTCCGAACTAGAGTCCTTTGCAGCGCCACCTCGGGGAAACTTGAGGGTTGGTTTTAGTTGTACGGAGTGCTCATCCGGTGTTGCCCTGAGAATGAGATTGTCAGGACCCCAATTCCAAGTCACATTGATCTAGCCGGTAACACCTCATATCACATTGCGGCCTCACGCATGGTATCCCACGGGTGTCGCCTTACCATGGCCCAGGACCGTTTGCGCCTTTTGGCTCACGTGTATGATTATGTCGCTAGCATCCATATGACAGAGAACCCGGGCTGACATGGCTAGTCGTGAACCCAAAGCAGCACAGATCTATGGAGACAGGCATACATGAATTACATCGAGCATGTCGGTCATCAACGAGTGATTCCGGGCTGTAGCACTGGGCTAACAGGACTCTGGGGAACCCGGGCTGTAGCAGGCTAGACAGGACTCCGGATGTCACCGCGTGACATTTCCCCGAAGGGACAGACATAGGAACGAGTGAAACACATGCCGGCCAGTCAAGTGTTCTGAGCAGTAGTGCTGGGCTACCAGGACTCCAGTGAACCGGGCTGTAGCGGACTACTATGGCTCGAGGAACACTAGACTACATTTCCCCATAAGAAAGGCTGCCAAGGATAAACAACTAGATTGTCGGATCCCACTCATACCAAGCATTTCAATCATACACACAATATGCCCGATATGAGTACATACAACATGGCATCACAACAAAACTCTACAACTCAAGTACTTTATTTAAAGGCTCCAGAGAGCCATACATAACATGTTCATACAGATAGGGGTCACATGACCCGACACTCAAGTCATACAATCATACAAGCACAAGCGGAAGTAAATAGTCTGAGTACAGACACTAGAAAGAAAGAAGGCTTCTCGAAGCCTGTCTATCTACATAGGGCCCTCCATGGCCAGGATCACCACCTGGGTGGCTAGTCACTCGTCGACGTCAAGGTCTATGTAGAACCCATCGGAGGGGGCGGTGTTGTCGTCTGAAAACAGTAATTAAGCAAACATGAGTACAAAGGTACTCAGCAAGTCTTACAACAGAACCTACTATACATGCTCATTCTCAAGAAGGTGGTGGGGTTATTGCAGCAAGCCAGCTTTGACTCTTGGCTAAGCTATCCTACGGAACTCCACTAGTAAAATAGTTTTCGCACACGAGTCCACTACTCACCAACACAATACTCCACCGGGGATCCTCTCTTGTCATCCTATGAGAGGGCCATCCTCGGTACTCACACTTATCTTGAGTCTTTTAGTAGTAACCATTAACTTGTCTATGAACTGTATAGGCAACCAAGTAGTCCTTTACCGCGGACGTGGCTATTCGAATAGTTTTATACCCTGCAGGGGTGTACTTCGTCACACATGTTTCCACCACTTAGCGTCTGCACATGACATGTGCTCAGCAGACTTCAAGCGAAAACCAACGTGGGTGTAGACCACGACCTGACTAACCTCACAAGTCTCTAGTACAGGTTTATCGCCTATTCAGGTTCCATCCGCAAGGAAATCCGGCCGAGGTGTCCTCAACGGCCCCAAACAATGTGTACAGAGTCCCGAGACGCCAAACGGGCGCCCGACATACCCGGCCACAGTGTATCTACCGCATCATAGCCCACCCCTAGGGTCAGCGCTACGCACGGCCGCCAACACATAACCTACAAACACCAGAAACTAGTTGCAACTCCTGGACAGAGGGCGAGAGGGGCCGGTAAGTCGAGCGGGGTCATATTTCAGGGCCCAATGTGTGGTAGTAGCTGAATCTTAAATCATGCATACAGATCTCAGTTCTTATGGACGGTCTCAATGAAACAACCCACCATGTACTCCTACATGGCCTCTCATCGATACCTTTACCAAAACATGTTCAACAATCCTCACATTACCGACATAATCATATCACTCTAGCCCATCACCCAGATGAACCAGACCTGACACAACTCTAAGCATAGCAGGCATAGCAAGGTAGGAATCACATACATGGCTCAATCAACTCCTACACATGCTAGTGGGTTTCATCTAGTTACTGTGGCAATGATAGGTCATGCAGAGGATAAGGGTTCAACTACCGTAGCACACAACAGTTTGAATCGCGTTGTCTTAATGCAGTAAACAAGAGCAGAAGCGAGAACATGGGTTTGTATCGGAATGATCAATGGGTTGCTTGCCTGTTGTAGAGGTAGTAGGGTACTGCCCTTCAGACGGATACTCGGGGTTATCCTCGGAGGCAGAACCTACCACGAAAATCACACCGAACATAATCAACACATGGCAATATGCAACAATATGATGCATGCTATGACATGGCAAGATGAAAGTGTCTTGGCCTAATGCAAGCTAAAACAGAAGGGGATGAACTCATTTGAATCAAAGATTCAAATATTAGCTCATTAAACATGGCCTTATTAGTGCATTACCTTATTCTGCTTAAACAGCAAGGTTAACTTGTTTTGTCATGCATGAAACCATTACAGATGGATAGATTGAATTTTTCTGATCATTTTTCATATATAAAGCTTTGCATTTGGAGCTATGGTTGATTTTCTATGATTTTTAGAAGTTTTGGATATTTTCTGGAATTTCCTATATAAGAATAATTCCAGTAATTGAATTAATGCGTCAGCATGACATAGGTGTGACATCAGCGGTCAACTGGGTCGGCCAGGTCAAACCTGACTGGTGGGCCCTCTCTGTCAGTGTCACAACTAGTTAACAGGTTAGATTAACACTAATTAGCTGTCAGTGGGGCCTGGGCCCATATGTCAGTGTCTAAACTAATTAGAATTAGTTAAAACTAATCTTAAACTGATTAGCAGACCAGCCCCACCTGTCATAGAACCAGGGGGTCTACCTGGGCCCACACAGGGGTCAAACTGAGTCAAACTCGCCGGCGGCTTGACGCCGGCGACGACAGACACGGCAGAGGGGCTCGGGTTTGCGTCTCCGGCGACCAAATCAACGGCGGAGAGAAGCTACGTGACGCGGGGAGCGAGCTGCGTCGTTTAGTGGAGAAAGTGGAGCTCGGGGAGGCTTGGAACGACGCCGGCGATGACCTTGGCGGTCGCCGGAGTTCGGGCATGGATGAACCCGACGCTACGGGGCACGGCGAGGCGTGGGGAGTGGTGCGTTAGGCTCCTGGGAGCGCGTGGAAGATGAAGGCATGCTCAGATTCGAGCTTACACGCCTGTGGCCACGGCGGCGACATGGCCGGCGAGGCCGAGCTCTCGGCCTCGATGGCAGAGGGGGTTGGAGGACGCGGACGAGCGCGGGGAGAGGGGGAAACGGTGGCGGAGCTCACAACGGTTGCAGGGGAGCGATCGGTGAGCTTTGGGAAGGGCTGGAGCAAGCGGGGCGGCGAGGGGGATCTCCGGTGGCCGGAGTTGAGAACGAGCTCGGTGCAGCGTCTCCGGGGCGAGCGAGCGCACGGGGCTCGGCCTACTTGATGCAGTCGACGACGGTGGAGCTTCCTGGCATGTCGGGGCAGCAAATGGACGGCGGTGGCTGCGGTGAAGCTTGTCGGCGGCGACGGCTGCGCTCGGCAGGAAGAGGGGGAGAGAGCCAGAGAGGGAGAGAGGCCACGGGGAGAGTGGGAAGAAAGAGAGGGGGACGTGGGGGTCGGCGTGGCACTCCTAGACGCCTCCAGGGCGTCGGCGGAAGCAGGAGGTGGCCGGCGTGTGGCCACGAGCGCCGGCCACGAGCTCCTCGTCCTCCTGGCGGGAGGAGCAGGAGGACTGGCAAGGCCAGTCGACTGGGCCGAGCCAGGTGGGCTGGTGGGCTGCGCCTGGTTAGTTTCTCTCTCTCTCCTTTTTCTTGTTTGTTTTCTTTTATCTATTTTTCTGCAACTGTTGGGCTTTATTAAAAATACCTAGACATCTTTAAAAATCCTGAAAATAATCAGGGGCTCTGTTTAGATTATTCCCAACAGCCCACACTTATTTCCAGAATTATTTGAGCATTTAGATTATTTTATAGCATTTAAATGCCCAAATTCAAATACTTATGATTTAATTCAGAAAATCCAGAATGTCCTAGAAAAGAGTGCACCATTTTTGCCAGGGGTTTTAACCCAATCCAGAAATGATGAACATTTTGTGAAGGGCATTTTGGGTTCATTGAAAATAATTTTAGTAAACCCTAGTTGTTTCCAGGGGGTGCTGGGGGTTCTGTCTTCCCCATTTCAAATTGAAGGGAATTTAAATATGATGCACACTCTAATGCTTGAACTAGCTAGGGTGTGACAACTCACCCCCAGTCAAAAGAATCTCGTCCCAAGATTTAGGATCCTCCGGAAAGAAGGTGGGGTACTCGAGTCGAAGACAATCCTCCCTTTCCCAAGTGGCTTCTTTCTCGGAATGGTGTGACCATTGAACCTTCAGAAACTTGATATTATGACATCGAGTGGTAC
The DNA here is from genome assembly GCF_018294505.1 of Triticum aestivum. Taxonomy (NCBI): domain Eukaryota; kingdom Viridiplantae; phylum Streptophyta; class Magnoliopsida; order Poales; family Poaceae; genus Triticum; species Triticum aestivum. The sequence continues at coordinate 556,965,173 of NC_057809.1, read as the reverse complement.
GCTCGGCTTGATCAAGGATACGAACGGGATATTCCCGATATGAGAGGTTATCTTGTAGATCAAGCGTTTCGTGGTCCACTCCACGGATAGGATCCGCGAAGCAACGCCTGAGTTGAGAAACGTGGAAGACATCGTGAACTCTGGAAAGATGCGAAGGTAGTTCCAATTGGTAGGCAACTTCTCCTCGTTTGGCAAGAATGCGAAAGGGTCCAATGTAATGAGGAGCCAATTTGCCTTTGATACCGAAGCGATGGGTTCCCTTTAACGGAGTAACCTGAAGGTAAGCCTTCTCGCCGACTTCATAAGTCATAGGCTTATGTTTACGATCATATTGACTCTTTTGACGAGATTGGGCTGTTTTCAATTTCTCACGAATAACGCGAACCTGTTCTTCTGCTTCCTGAATCATATCCGGGCCAAAGAGTTGTCTTTCCCCGGTTTCTGACCAGTTAAGAGGCGTTCGACATTTTCGTCCATAGAGAACTTCGAAAGGAGCCTTGCCCAAGCTAGCTTGATAACTATTGTTGTAAGCAAACTCCGCGAATGGAAGGCATTTCTCCCAACCCATTCCGAACGAGATGACAGAGGCTCGGAGCATATCTTCCAGAATTTGATTGACTCGTTCTACTTGACCACTTGATTGAGGATGGAAGGCGGTGCTAAAAGAGAGACGAGTTCCCATAGCATTTTGGAAACTTTCCCAAAATCGAGAGGTGAAGAGACTCCCACGGTCTGAGTTAATTTCCAATGGAACACCATGAAGAGACACTATTCGGGAGATGTATAAATCAGCTAGCTGGCTAGCGGTGATACTCTCACGAACAGGTAGAAAGTGGGCTACTTTGGAAAGACGGTCGATCACGACGAAGATGGCATTATTCCCTCTCTTGGTCCTGGGAAACCCAGTGATGAAATCCATACTGATTTTATCCCATTTCCACTCGGGAATAGCCAAAGGTTGAAGGGTGCCAGCAGGCCGTTGATGCTCTGCTTTAACACGACGACAAACGTCGCAATTAGCAATGTATTGAGCGATTTCTCTTTTCATCCTAGTCCACCAAAACCTCTGGCGTAGGTCTTGATACATTTTAGTACTACCGGGATGAATGGTGAGAGGGGATTCATGAGCTTCCTTAAGGATCAACTGGCGTAGATGTTGTTTCTTGGGAACCACCAAACGGTTCTCGAAGAAGACAGCACCCCGCTTATCCATGGAAAAACATTTAGCAACTCCGCTAGCAATGTTTTCCTTAATCCGGGATATGCCCTTATCACGCTTCTGGGCAGCTATGATTTGATCCATAAGGGTAGGTTTCGCCACCAGGGTGGATAGAAAACCTCGAGGAACAATGTGAAGATTAAGCTTACGAAATTCCTCATGGAGAAGTGGTTGACTTTGTTGTAACATCAGGTTGTTACAATAGGACTTACGACTTAGTGCATCAGCCATGACATTGGCTTTGCCCGGGGTGTAAGTTATTCCTAAGTCGTAATCCGAGATCAACTCGACCCAACGTCTTTGCCTGAGATTCAAATCTGGTTGGGTGAAGATATATTTCAAACTTTGGTGATCGGTGAAGATCTCGCAACGATTACCGAGGAGGTAATGTCGCCAAGTTTTAAGTGCATGGACTACAGCTGCAAGCTCTAGATCATGTGTGGGATAATTTTCCTCATGTGGGTGTAATTGCCGTGAAGCATAGGCAATTACCTGACGATCTTGCATGAGTATGCAACCTAGTCCTTGTCGCGAGGCGTCGCAATAGATAATAAAGTCCTTGGAGAAATCTGGTGGTACCAGTACGGGAGCAGATGTCAGGCGTCTTTTCAGTTCCTGAAAGCTGAACTCGCACTGTGGAGTCCACTCGAACTTTTTATCTTTCTTGAGGAGTTCAGTTAGAGGTTTAGCAACCTTGGAGAAATTCTCGACGAAGCGGCGGCAATAGCTCGCTAAGCCAAGGAAGCTCCGAACTTGCTTGACCGTCTCAGGTGGAGTCCAATCAAGGACGGCTTGAACTCGCTCGGGATTGACAGCAATACCCTTACCAGAGATTACATGGCCTAGATAGGTCACTTCTGGCAACCAAAATTCACACTTGGAGAATTTGGCATAAAGGCGATGCTCTCGAAGTTTCATCAATACCAGCCTTAGATGTTCGGCATGTTCCTCTTCATTCTTGGAGTAGATGAGTATGTCATCGAGGTATACTACGACGAATTTATCCAAGTACTCCATGAAGACCGAGTTCATTAACCGAGAGAAGGTAGCTGGGGCATTGGTTAAACCGAAGGACATAACGGTGTACTCGTATTGGCCATAACGAGTAACAAAGGCCGTTTTGGGAATGTCCCCGTTTCTGATTTTGATTTGATGGTAGCCCAACCTCAAATCCATCTTGGAAAAGACTGAGGATCCAGCGAGCTGATCATACAGATCGTTGATCCTGGGAAGCGGATACTTGTTCTTGATGGTGACCAAGTTGACAGGTCGGTAATCTACAACCATTCGATCCGTTCCATCCTTCTTCTTGACGAAGAGGACGGGGCAAGCCCAAGGAGAGGAACTAGGACGGATGAAACCCTTTTTCAAGGACTCATCGAGTTGGTTCTTAAGCTCGGCTAGTTCTAAGGGTGCCATCTTGTAGGGTCTTCTAGAAATTGGAACGGTTCCTGGAACAAGGTCTATCACAAACTCGACATCCCTGTCAGGTGGAACACCTGGCAGTTCTTCTGGAAAGACATCCGGAAAGTCTCGGACTACCGGAACATCCTCAAGGTCTGGAAGGGGGTTGGCATTTAGGGAGTAAAGCTGGCGCTTGGCCACTCGAGTTAAGACATTGACTGTCTTGCCCGATGGGTGAGTAAGTTGAACGGTTCTAGTGGCACAATCAATCTTAGCATAATGAGCTGACATCCAGTCCATACCCAAATGATGTTTATGTCCGAGGACTTGAGAGCTATTAAGGATGCAAGGAAGACAAGTCTATCGACAAGAATTTCATTCCCATGGCTTACTTTAGAAGTTTGCCATCTAGAGCCAGGGGTTTGAATTTCCATGGTAGAGGGCATGTCACAGAATGTCGTGTTATGCAATCGAGCATAGTTCTCGGATATGAATGAATGAGATGCTCCAGTATCGAAAAGAACAGATGCCGGATGGCAATTAACAAGGAGCGTACCAAGGACGACGTTAGGATCCTCATGAGCCTCCTCGGCTGAAACATAGTTGACATGGCCACGGGCAGTAGTGACCGGCTTGGCGTAGAATGTCTTTCCCGCTGGCTTACCACGGCCAACGGACTTTCCAGTTTGATTGGGGTTGTTGTTCTGGGGACACTCTCGGCTATAGTGACCCGGCTCTCCACACTTGAAAGCATGTCACCACATTGGGGCGTGGAGCAGCATTAGCAGCGGGGCCACCATAGGGCTTGGGCGGTGCAAACTGCTGGTTGGGACGAGGCGCCTCAGAGGATGGCCTCGGAATAAACCTGGGTGGCAGTGCCGTGCTTGGGATCCACACCCGGCGCTTCTGAGCTCCAGAGCCGGATGAAGAGCCAAAATCACGTGAGTGCTTGCGTGAAGCGTCATAATCAGTCTGGCCTGTCTCAGCACTGATGGCTTTATTGACCAACTTCTGAAAGGAGGTGCACTTGTGCAGTCGATGATCGCGACAAAGCTCAGGGCTGAGTCCCTTGCGGAACCTTGCCTGCTTCTTAGCGTCGGTAGATACCTCTTCGGGAGCATAACGTGCCAGATTCCCAAATTCACGACTATATGCATCCACAGTCAGTCTTCCTTGGGTGAAATTGCAGAACTCCTCCCTCTTGCGATCCATGAGACCTTCCGGAATGTGATGCTCACGGAAAGCTTCACTGAATTCAGCCCAAGTAGTGATTTGGCCGACCGGGTGCATAGCTTCGAAGTTTTCCCACCAGAGGCTAGCAGGGCCTTCGAGGTGATAGGCAGCATAAGTAACCTTGTCGGCTTCGGCTACGTTGGCAGAACGTAGCTTGTGGGTGATGCTGCGAAGCCAGTCATCCGCGTCGAGGGGCTTGACGGAATGGTTAAACTTTGGTGGGTACAGCTTGATAAAGTCATTGATTGACACCAAGTCATTTCGCGGGTGGCGTGCAGTGTTCTGCTCAATCCGCTCTAGCAGGCGGTTAGTCTCACGCTTGTTTCTTTCCGCCTCCAGCATCACTTCGGCCAGAGAGGGCGGGTGAGGCAGATTTTCACCCCTAGCTGCACTGGCTTCCCCCTGCTCCGGGGCAGCAGGGTTGCTGCGGGTGTTGACCATCCTAGGAGAAAACAAGACAACGGTTTAGATAAGGATGGCTCAAACTTAGCAAGGAAGTGCAGAATGTAATGGATAACACGGAATGCAGAGATGTTCATCCGTATGTCATGGTAATATAAAACTGCCATATATATACCAACGGTCATACACATCATACATAGTTTAGTACAAGCCCAGGCTACAGTACAACTATGATGAAAGACGTTACATCTCATCGGAGGCATTCCAAGCTCCTATACATTATTTGTCTACACCTCCGGAATTGATTACACACAAAGTCATATTCCACAAGTCACGCAGGACAGTGGAGATACAACTATTACAATACTAGTGATACTACTACTAACTCAGACAGCTCCGTAGTAGTCCTCATAGAAGTCACCTCCATAGCCTGGAAGTTCAACGTGATCATCCGGGAACAGACGGTCCTGAGGAGCCTGTGGACCATAGGGGCTAGGATGAGGTCTTGGACCAACAAACGGTGGCCTGCGGGGACCACGGGGTGGGGTGATGCCTCCCACATCACGCCAATCCACCATGTCTGGCAGAGCAGATCTCACAGGATACAGATCCCTTGTATCCATACATCCAGCTTGCACCGCAGGTGCAAACCGAGTCAATGTGGCCCAATGATCAGCACGGGTATTGAAAAGCTCCAGCCTCAAGGCCCGATTCTCTCGGTCCTTATCTTCGAGCATCTCGGCAGTGGTACGAGTTAATGAGTCCTCCTGAGTGGAGTCAGCATAGATAGCCTGAAGATACCCTTGCGCTCCCGGAAGTGAAGCTGGCATGTAACGGAAGTCGGTGTTCCGAAGCAGGCCAGTCCGGACTCGCATGATGGTCATCATGGAATAGGCAGCATCCTGCACAGCCATCTCAACAGTAACCCCGAGTCCATAGGAACAGTGAAGGGGCTCGGTAGATCCAGGATAAGAAGGAAATATCCTGACGGTGCAGAAATATTGGCTTTGATTAAAGTCTCGGAATTGCTCTTCGACGGTGTATTCGGGATACCAACGGTAACCCTTCTCGATCATTACCCGGACTAACATAGCAGTATGACCGGGCACGTCGAGGCACCGGGTCAGGTGAACCACTTGGTTATGAACACGGTTGGCCATCTGAAAGCACAACCACAATGCAAAGACATTAGAATTTCTAGGGAAAATTGGACAGCATAACAGCTGTAAATGCTCAGAAAAAGATTTGAGACATCCACAACAGTTTGCAATACCACTCAACAACATCATATCAAGGTTCTGATTCAATTAGCAACATACTAAAATAGTAGAAACTGAACTGGGGCTTGTAACAACAATCCTATAAGCTACTACGGATTAGTAACACGTGAACCTGATAGAAGAAGAGAGCCTAGTCCTTAACCCACGTTGAATGAGAAGAGAATGACTCAGATCAGAGGACATAAGGTAAAGGAGTAAAAGAGCCTTACGTTCCCTTCCACAATCAATTCCCCTACATATAACTAAAGCATTTCTAGACTCGACATCGACCAGTTTGGCTCAACGAACCTACAGGCAGTCCGGCTCTGATGCCAACGCTGTCAGGACCCCGATTCCAAGTCACATCGATCTAGCCGGTAACACCTCATATCACTTTGCGGCCTCACGCACGGTATCCCACGGGTGTCGCCTTACCATGGCCCGGGACCGTTTGCGCCTTTTGGCTCACGTATATGATAGTGTCGCTAGCATCCATATGACAGAGAACCCGGGCCGACATGGCTAGTCGTGAACCCAAAGCGGCACAGACCTATGGAGACAGGCATACATGAATCACATCGAGCATGTCGGTCATCAGCGAGTGATTCCGGGCTGTAGCACTGGGCTAACAGGACTCCGGGGAACCCGGGCTGTAGCAGGCTAGGCAGGACTCCGGATGTCACCGCGTGACATTTCCCCGAAGGGACAGACATAGGAACGAAGTGAAACACATGCCGGCCAGTCAAGTGTCCTGAGCAGTAGTGCTGGGCTAGCAGGACTCCGGTGAACCAGGCTGTAGCGGACTACTATGGCTCGAGGAACACTAGACTACATTTCCCCATAAGAAAGGCTGCCAAGGATAAACAACTAGATTGTCGGATCCCACTCATACCAAGCATTTCAATCATACACACAATATGCCCGATATGAGTACATACAACATGGCATCACAACAAAACTCTACAACTCAAGTACTTTATTTAAAGGCTCCAGAGAGCCATACATAACATGTTCATACAGATAGGGGTCACATGACCCGACACTCAAGTCATACAATCATACAAGCACAAGCGGAAGCAACTAGTCTGAGTACAGACACTAGAAAGAAAGAAGGCTTCTCGAAGCCTGTCTATCTACATAGGGCCCTCCATGGCCAGGATCACCACCTGGGTGGCTAGTCACTCGTCGACGTCAAGGTCTACGTAGAACCCATCGGAGGGGGCGGTGTTGTCGTCTGAAAACAGTAATTAAGCAAACATGAGTACAAAGGTACTCAGCAAGTCTTACAACAGAACCTACTATACATGCTCATTCTCAAGAAGGTGGTGGGGTTATTGCAGCAAGCCAGCTTTGACTCTTGGCTAAGCTATCCTACGGAACTCCACTAGTAAAATAGTTTCCGCACACGAGTCCACTACTCACCAACACAATACTCCACCGGGGATCCTCTCTCGTCATCCTACGAGAGGGCCATCCTCGGTACTCACACTTATCTTGAGTCTTTTAGTAGTAACCATTAACTTGTCTATGAACTGTATAGGCAACCAAGTAGTCCTTTACCGTGGACGCGGCTATTCGAATAGTTTTATACCCTGCAGGGGTGTACTTCGTCACACATGTTTCCAGCACTTAGCGTCTGCACACGACATGTGCTCGGCAGACTTCAAGCAAAAACCGACGTGGGTGTAGAGCACGACCTTACTAACCTCACAAGTCTCTAGTCCAGGTTTATCGCCTATTCAGGTTCCATCCACAAGGAAATCCGGCCGGGGTGTCCTCAATGGCCCCAAATGATGTGTACAGAGTCCTGAGATGCCAAACGGGCGCCCAGCATACCCGGCCACAGTGTATCTACCGCATCATAGCCCACCCCTAGGGTCAGCGCTACGCACGGCCGCCAACACATAACCTACAAACACCAGAAACTAGTTGCAACTCCTGGACAGAGGGCGAGAGGGGTCAGTAAGTCGAGCGGGGTCATATTTCAGGGCCCAATGTGTGGTAGTAGCTGAATCTTAAATCACGCATACAGATCTCAGTTCTTATGGACGGTCTCAATGAAACAACCCACCATGTACTCCTACATGGCCTCTCATCGATACCTTTACCAAAACATGTTCAACACATCCCTCACATTACCGACATAATCATATCACTCTAGCCCATCACCCAGATGAACCAGACCTGACACAACTCTAAGCATAGCAGGCATAGCAAGGTAGGAATCACATACATGGCTCAATCAACTCCTACACATGCTAGTGGGTTTCATCTAGTTACTGTGGCAATGACAGGTCATGCAGAGGATAAGGGTTCAACTACCGTAGCACACAGCAGTTTGAATCGCGTTGTCTTAATGCAGTAAACAAGAGCAGAAGCGAGAACATGGGTTTGTATCGGAATGATCAATGGGTTGCTTGCCTGTTGTAGAGGTAGTAGGGTACTGCCCTTCAGACGGATACTCGGGGTTATCCTCGGAGGCAGAACCTACCACGAAAATCACACCGAACATAATCAACACATGGCAATATGCAACAATATGATGCATGCTATGACATGGCAAGATGAAAGTGTCTTGGCCTAATGCAAGCTAAAACAGAAGGGGATGAACTCATTTGAATCAAAGATTCAAATATTAGCTCATTAAACATGGCCTTATTAGTGCATTACCTTATTCTGCTTAAACAGCAAGGTTAACTTGTTTTGTCATGCATGAAACCATTACAGATGGATAGATTGAATTTTTCTGATCATTTTTCATATATAAATCTTTGCATTTGGAGCTATGGTTGATTTTCTATGATTTTTAGAAGTTTTGGATATTTTCTGGAATTTCCTATATAAGAATAATTCCAGTAATTGAATTAATGCGTCAGCATGACATAGGTGTGACGTCAGCGGTCAACTGGGTCGGCCAGGTCAAACCTGACTGGTGGGCCCTCTCTGTCAGTGTCACAACTAGTTAACAGAATTAGATTAACACTAATTAGCTGTCAGTGGGGCCTGGGCCCACATGTCAGTGTCTAAACTAATTAGAATTAGTTAAAACTAATCTTAAACTGATTAGCAGACCGGCCCCACCTGTCATAGACCCAGGGGGGTCTACCTGGGCCCGCACAGGGGTCAAACTGAGTCAACTCGCCGGCGGCTTGCGCCAGCGACAACAGACGCGGCGGAGGGGCTCGGGTTTGCGTCTCCGGCGACCAAATCAACGGCGGAGAGCAGCTACGTGACGCAGGGAGCGAGCCGCATCGTTTGGTGGAGAAAGTGGAGCTCGAGGAGGCAGGGAACGACGCCGGCGACGACCTTGGCGGTCGCCGGAGTTCGGGCGAGAATGAAACCGGAGCTACGGGGCATGGCGAGGCGCGGGGAGTGGTGCGTTAGGCTCCTGGGAATGCGTGGAGGACGAAGGCGTGCTCGGTGGCATCCCAACGTGGCTATGGCCATGACGGCAACGTGCAGTGGCGGCGACGAGCTTCAGCTTTGATGGCAGAGGGGGTTAGAGGACGCAGACGAGCGCGGGGAGAGGGGGAAACGATGGCGGAGCTCACAGCGGTTGCAGGGGAGCGAACGGCGAGCTCGGGGAAGGGCTAGAGCGAGCGGGGCAGCGAAGGGGATCTCCGGTGGCCGGAGTTGAGAACGAGCTCGGTGCAGCGTCTCCGGGTGCGAGCGAGCGCACGGGGCTCGGCCTACTTGATGCAGTCGACGACGGCGGAGCTTCCTGGCATGTCGGGGCAGCAAATGGACGGCGGTGGCTGCGGTGAAGCTTGTTGGCGGCGATGGCTGCGCTCGGCAGGAAGAGGGGGAGAGAGCCAGAGAGGGAGAGAGGCCACGGGGAGAGTGGGAAGAAAGAGAGGGGGACGTGGGGGTCGGCGTGGCACTCGTAGACGCCTCCAGGGCGTCGGCGGAAGCAGGAGGTGGCCGGCGTGTGGCCGCGGGCGCCGGCCACGCGCTCCTCGTCCTCCTGGCGAGAGGAGGGGACGACTGGCAAGCGCCAGTCGACTGGGCCGCGCCAGGTGGGCTGGTGGGCTGCGCCTGGTAAGTTTCTCTCTCTCTCCTTTTTCCTGTTTGTTTTCTTTTATCTATTTTTCTGTAAATGTTGGGCTTTATTAAAAATACCTAGACATCTTTAAAAATCCTGAAAATAATTAGGGGCTCTGTTTAGATTATTCCCAACAGCCCACACTTATTTCCAGAATTATTTGAGCATTTAGATTATTTTATAGCATTTAAATGCCCAAATTCAAATACTTATGATTTAATTCAGAAAATCCAGAATGTCCTAGAAAAGAGTGCACCATTTTTGCCAGGGGTTTTAGCCCAATCCAGAAATGATGAACATTTTGTGAAGGGCATTTTGGGTTCATTGAAAATAATTTTAGTAAACCCTAGTTGTTTCCAGGGGGTGCTGGGGGTTCTATCTTCCCCATTTCAAATTTAAGGGAATTTAAATATGATGCACACTCTAATGCTTGAACTAGCTAGGGTGTGACTGAGATATGTGCAGCTCCTATTGGGATGTCGGCGCATTGGGCGGTCTTGCTGGTCTTGTTTTACCATTGTTGAAATGTCTTGTAACCGAGATTCCGAGCCTGATCGGGTCTTCCTGGGAGAAGGAATATCCTCTGTTGACCGTGAGAGCTTGTGATGGGCTAAGTTGGGACACCCCTGCAGGGTTTTGAACTTTCAAAAGCCGTGCTCGCGGTTATGGGCAGATGGGAATTTGTTAATATCCGGTTGTAGAGAACTTGAAACTTAACTTAATTAAAATGCATCAACCGCGTGTGTAGCCGTGATCGTGATGGTCTCTTCTCGGCGGAGTCCAGGAAGTGAACACGGTTCTTGTGTTATGCTTGAACGTAAGTAGTTTCAAGATCACTTCTTGATCATTTCTAGTTCACGACCGTGCTTTGCTTTTCTTCTCGCTCTCATTTGCGTAAGTTAGCCACTATATATGCTAGTGCTTGATGCAGCTCCACCTCATACCTTTTACCTACCCATAAGCTTAAATAGTCTTGATCGCGAGGGTGTGAGATTGTTGAGTCCCCATGACTCACAGATTACTTCCAAAACCAGTTTGCAGGTGCCGATGATACCGTGCAGGTGACTCAACCGAGCTCAAGGAGGAGCTCGATGAAGATCTTGTTCATCATGTTGTTTCATTTCAGTTGATCAGTAGTGGAGCCCAGTCGGGGTGATCGGGGATCTTTTGCATTAGGGGTAGTCTTCTTTTATTTTGGTTCCGTAATCGGACCTTGATTGTATCTGGTTGATGTAATGCTATATTTATGTATTGTGTGAAGTGGCGACTGTAAGCTAACTCTGTACCTCTTTCTTATTTAGTACATGGGATGTGTAAAGATTACCCCTCTTGTGACATGCCTACAATGCGGTTATGCCTCTAAGTCGTGCTCCGACACGTGGGAGATATAGCCGCATCGTGGGTGTTACAACGCGGTTGATGTAGTCGTACGTCTTCACGATCGACCGATCCTAGTACCGAAAGTACGGCACCTCCGCAATCTGCACATGTTCGGCTCGGTGATGTCCCACGAACTCATGATCCAGCAGAGTGTCGAGGGAGAGCTTCGTCAGCACGACGGCCTGATGACGGTGATGATGGTGCTACCGGAACAGGGCTTCGCCTAAGCACCGCTATGATATGACCGAGGTGGATTATGGTGGAGGGGGCACCGCACACGGCTAAGAGATCAATGATCAACTTATGTGTCTATGGGGTGCCCCCCTCCCCATATATAAAGGAGTGGAAGAGAGGGAGGGACGGCCCTCTATGGCGCGCCCTGGAGGAGTCCTACTCCCTCTGGGAGTAGGATTCCCCCCCCCCCTTCCCTAGTTGGACTAGGAGAGAAGGAAGGGGAGAGAGGGAGGAAGGAAAGGGGGCGCCCCCCTTCCTAGTCCAATTCGGACCAGAGGGGGAGGGGGCACGCAGCCTGTGCTGGCTGCCTCTCTCTCTCTCTCCACTAAAGCCCATTAGGGCCCATATACTCCCCGGGGGGTTCCGGTAACTCCCCGATACTCCGGTATATGCCCGAACTCACTCAAAACCTTTCTGATGTCCAAACATAGGCTTCCAATATACCGATCTTTATGTCTCGACCATTTTGAGACTCCTCATCATGCCTGTGATCACATCCGGGACTCCGAACAACCTTCGGTTCATCAAAACACATAAACTCATAATACCGATTGTCACCGAACGTTAAGCGTGCGGACCCTACGGGTTCGAGAACTATGTAGACATGACCGAGACACGTCTCCGGTCAATAACCAATAGTGGAACCTGGATGTTCATATTGGCTCCCACATATTCTACGAAGATCTTTATCGGTCAAACCGCATAACGATATAGGTTGTTCCCTTTGTCATCGGTATGTTACTTGCCCGAGATTCGATCGTCGGTATCTCAATACCTAGTTCAATCTCGTTACCGGCAAGTCTCTTTACTCGTTCCGTAATGCATCATCCCGTAACTAACTCATTAGTCACATTCCTTGCAAGGCTTATAGTGATGTGCATTACCGAGAGGGCCCAAAGACACCTCTCCGATACTCGGAGTGACAAATCGTAATCTTGATCTATGCCAACTCAACAAACACCATCGGAGACACTTGTGGAGCATCTTTATAATCACCCAGTTAAGTTGTGACGTTTGATAGCACACAAGGTGTTCCTACGGTATTCGGGAGTTGCATAATCTCATAGTCTGAGGAACATGTATAAGTCATGAAGAAAGCAGTAGCAATAAAACTATAATGATCATCGTGCTAAGCTAACTTATGGGTCAAGTCAATCACATCATTCTCTAATGATGTGATCCTGCTTATCAAATGACAACTCTTTGTCCATGCCTAAGAAACTTAACCATCTTTGATTAACGAGCTAGTCAAGTAGAGGCATACTAGTGACACTCTGTTTGTTTATGTATTCACACATGTACTAAGTTTCCAGTTAATACAATTCTAGCATGAATAATAAACATTTATCATGATATAAGGAAATATAAATAACAACTTTATTATTGCCTCTAGGGCATATTTTCTTCACCTACACCATGCCAATGCTTTTACCTTCAAAGATAAAGGGAAAACCTTCTTCTTAACTTCATCTCCAGGTAAACCTGCAAGCTTAAACAATCTACAAATTTGTTCCACATATATCAAGTGCATATCAGGATGTTCGGTTCCATCTCCTCCATAAGGATTAGCTAGCAGTTATTCTATCATACCCGAAGGAATTTCATGTTCAATATTTTCGGTAGGTGTAGTAGGTTGAGGGGTAGCTAATTGTGGTTCCGATCAAAGTGAAGATACCCCAAAAAAACCCTCAAAGGATTGTTTTCCATAGTAACAAGTGACAATAAATTCCAGCACACTATATAAATGTTTCCTTACCAATTTCCACTTACCAAAGGCACTTCACTCCCCAGCAACGGCGCCACAAAATAGCCTTGATGACCGACAAGTATATGGGATCAATTGTAGTTCTTTTCTATAAGTAAGAGTGTCGAACCCAACGAGGAGCAGAAGGAAATGATAGGTGGTTTTCAGTAAGGTAATGTCTGCAAGTGCTGAAATTGTAAGTAAAAGAGTAGTTTGATAGCAAGATAATTTGTAACGAGCAAGTAACGATAATAGTAACAAAAGTGCAGCAAGATAGCCCAATCCTTTTGAGGCAAAGGACAGGCCAAAACGGTCTCTAATAATAAGCAAAGTATTCTTGAGGGTACACGGGAATTTCATTTAGTCACTTTCATCATGTTGATTCGATTCGTGTTTGCTACTTTGATAATTTGACATGTGGGTGGACCGGTGCTTAGGTGTTGTTCTTACTTGAAAAAAAACCTACTTATGATTAACCCCGTCGCAAGCATCCGCAACTACGAGAAAAGTATTAAGAATAAATTCTAACCATAGCATTAAACTTTTGGATCCAATCGGTCCCTTACGGAATAGCGCATAAACTAGGGTTTAAGCTTTTGTCACTCTCACAACCCATCATCTAATAACTACTCCACAATGCATTCCCTTAGGCCCAAATATGGTGAAGTGTCATGTAGTCAATGTTCACATGTCACCACGGGAATCACAACATACAAACTATCAAAATATCGAACACATATCAAGTTCACATGATTACTTGCAACATAATTTCTCCCATGACCTCAAGAACAAAAATAACTACTCACAAATGATAATCATGCTCAAGATCAAAGGGGTATTAAATAGCATATTGGATCTGAACATATAATCTTCCACCAAATAAACCATATAGTAATCAACTACAAGATGTAATCAACACTACTAGTCACCCACAAGCACCAATCTATAGTTCCGATAAAAAGATTGAACACAAGAGACGAACTAGGGTTTGGGAGGAGATGGTGATGTTGAAGATGTTGATGGATATTTCCCTCCCCGAGATGGGAGAGTTGTTGGTGATGATGATGACGATGATTTCCCCCTCTGGGAGGGAAGTTCCCCCGACGGAATCACTCCACCGGAGGGCAAAAGTGCTCCTGCCCAAGTTCCACCTCAAGACGGCGGCGCTCCATCCCAAAAATCCTCTCCTGATTTTTCCTAGGTCAAAATGACTTATATACCAAAAGATGGGCACCAGAGGTGGGCCGAGGGGAGCACAACCCACCAGGGCGCGCCTGGGCTCCCTAGCGTGCCCAGGTGGGTTGTGCCCACCTGGTGGGCCCCCTCTGGTACTTATTGTCTCCAATATTCCTCATATATTCTATAAAAAATCTCTGTAAAGTTTAAGGTTGTTTGGAGTTGTGCAGAATAGGTGGCCTGACGTAGCTTTTCCGGGTCCAGATTTCCAACTGCCGGAATTCTGCCTTTTTGTGTGTACCTTGCATATTATGAGATAAAAAGCATTATAATTACTCAAAAAAGCATTATTATGCATAAAAACATCATAAATAGCAGTAGGAAAACATGATGCAAAATGGACGTATTAAGTACTATCATGATATTGGTCTTACCAGGTACTCCTGAGCCCGTTTTATGCAAGCAGAAAGAAGCCACCATTTTTCTTTCAGAACCACCAGCTACTATTCTCCCAGTACTCCCATGTGATGTGTTCTCCTCAGGTTTCCGAATTCAAATTTGAATGTCTAGTACTACCGAGGTTTATTCAATAATACTTCCCGACTAGTTACATTTTTAGTGTAACAGTCAAATTTCTGTCGAGCTTATATTTCTACAGTAGGATCGATATAAATGTCCAATGTTTGCAAATATAGATGTCTAGTTTAGACCATTTGGATTCAAAAAAAGTTGTCTAGATGTATAGATTCCATTAATTTAGGTAAACATGGCGCGCACCCATGCCCCAACCTATATGCTAGTAACCACTAGACATTTAGTTATTATGGCTAAGAGTGTAGTTCATGTTTTGAATAAAAATAAGGCTATTATGGCTAAGAGTGTAAGTAACACCTTGAATAAAAATAAGGTCAAATATGCAGAAGCAAGTTCATGACGTAGATCAATAGAGGGGTAAAAACAAAGACAATCTAATCGATGCAACCATTAGCTTAGTCCGTTTGGTAGCCTCTCTCCTGTAAATGACGTACATTTCACTTTAACTATACTATATTCATGTTTTATGGTATTGATGCATTAATTAATATGTTTAATTTCATGGGATAAGATGAATTTTATTGGATAAAACAAGCAGGGTCGCTTGTATGGTTTATAATTAACATATTGGTATCATTTCAGTGTCAAGTTCAAAGCAAAACACAAGATGTCCAATAGATTACCAAACTAACTAAACCATGTGAAACACATTTCACAGCCACTAAAGTAGCATACTAACCACTAGATGATAATCTCCTCATAAAAGCCTTATAGACGCATTAGAAACCATGCCAAAGATATTTATTGAACTGTATGATTTACATATTTGTGTTGAGATATTTAAGTAACCACACGCGCGTGCGCACACACACACACACACATACACACTATCATTATGTTATTTAGAAAACACATTTAAAGAAATCACGCATCATATTTTGAAGGGCATTGTCTCAAAAAGGAAAAATAAAACTTTTGCCATAATATGTATAACAAATAACTCTATAATTAAATTTATCAACATGTTGTGTGGTTAAATAAAAAATGTACACTACTTAATATTAAAGAATATATATAAGTATAAGAGCTTGGTACAAAAGTAAAGAAAATATATAGTACTTAATATATCACATTTCCACTCATAGTCTGTGACAGACTCCTTGTGCTTCCCTTGTCTGGGCATACCACATAGTTGTTTGTCCTATACCGCGCCCCTTTGCTTGTGCAAAAACCTACATGTCTTGCATATGTGTTGTAAAACTCCTTTGCTTCATCATATGATCCGAACTGCATGTCTTTGACGGGTATGAGGGTAAAACTCCTTTGCTTCATCATATGATCTGAACTGCATGCCTTTGACAGGTATGAGGGTTTTTTTAGCAGGGAAAGGCGCCAGACGGCGCTAAATTCATTCAGTGCCACATAGTACATCGTGAATTACAAAGTCCTTAAGTTGTGCTTGAGATATTTGTGAAATGTAAGGATAGGGAAAGTGCCTATGAGCCAAGTTACATCCAAAAATAGGTTCTACTGCTCTATTTAGAACCTGATGAGCCAAGTTATCTGTTATGCCATTGAGCTTTCTGGATATGTGAAAAATGGATGAGTGCATCTCATTTGTGATGGATAAGTAGTTAGCTAGTGAGCGCCTGATGCTCCAATGGACCTGATCTGCATCAACTATTCTAGTAGCAGCTGCTTTGGCAAGAGGCAGGCAATCAATGAGGAAAGTGGACTGATCTAGCTACAGGAGTTGAGCTATATTTGCTACAAGAAGAATCCCAAGAGCTTCTACATGAATTGGAGTATCAGTAATAGTTGTGGATGCTTGGATTTGAATCTGGGTACCCGCTTGACCATATGGAATGTCTATGAATAGACCAATTCCAATAGTTGTATGTCTTCCTGGAATTTTTAAGCATCTAAATGCCGCATCCAAAAAAACTTTAGCACCTGAAATGAGCAGATCAGATGCAATAGTAGAACCCTGCAATAGCAAGGGAATAGTTTGTTGTGCAAAATGATTCTGCACATCCTCCTGCAATAAATCCTTTGGCTTGTCTAGAAGGGTTTGACAAGCATCAAGAGCTGCTGCCCCATGATGAATTTGCAATGGAAATCCTTTCTTCATGGCAAAGAGACAATCATTTCTAGACTTCCAAAGGCACCAGAGAAAATTAAAAATATTTGGGATGGTGGCATGAGGGTGATTCATATTTAGCAATGCCTGAATTAGATGGTGCATCGAATGATTATTTTCAAGTAGTTGATCAACCCTAATATGGCATGGAGGACCAAACCAAGATGCTCTAGCAAAGGTGCAGCTAAAAATAGATGCATTTCATCCTCCTGCTAGTTACACCTACAACAAGTGGAGTCAATGTGCTGAGAGAATCGACCAGCTCTCCAGGTATGAGGTTTGGTGGCATATTTTTATTCTGCGAGATAGCATTGTAGTAAACTATTTTAATTTGTTTCATCACTTTTGAATTTGTTTATGTAATTTTTTCAGGACAGAAACTTACATGTGTATATTGTAGCTCTTCCAATGGCGTATACACCTCGTCAGGGTTTATTGGGCATGGTGGAGTTAGAGCAGAGCTGTGGAGTTGAGGATCTGGTGATGGCAGTATTGTTGACGATTCCTCCTATTGACTTCTAGCCGAGGCACCCTTGGCGGTCACTATCTTGAATTTGATGGTTTGTTTGGTGTAGTAGGTGCACGCGGTGGTAATCCAATGTTGTGACGCTGATGCATGGGATTGGTTTGAACTTGTGGTGGAGGCACATCATTTTGGCTAGCATTGGTATCTTTTCTGATTTGCTATCCAAATGTATTGAGCATGTGCTTGTACTATGGTTGCAGAACAGTTATTTGTCTCTTCTTCTTCTGCACCATCATCAACTTCTTGCTGGGCGCACTCCCCCATGAAGATTACATCTCACCATCTTCAACTTGCTGGAGAGGCTCATCATGGTTTTGTTTTCTCTTCATGTATGCAGGCTGCAAGGTTTTTTGAGCAACTTCGTCTTCATCCTGAAGAAAATCTTCTGAAGAGTATTCCACCCTGCTTGTTGTAGTGTAGAATCCTCAAGGTATCGCAGGAGTTAACCATCCACTCTTTTCTAAATCTTGGCTCATCATGCAGTTTGGGGGCGCGGTTTGCGAAATATACGTGGCATTTTTTGTCTGTTGAACATCATTTCCTGCACAAAACATGAAAGAAGTTTTTTATTTAAAAATACTAAACTCAAATCCACCAGACTTGTAACACCCCGGATGTAACTTTCCCAATTTGTACTCCAACTCTTGCCATTTCCGGCGTTAAGTTATTTTATTTTCTCAGGTTCGGGTTTTTGTCTCCGTGTGTTGTTGTTGTTGTCATGCATCTCATATCATGTCATCATGTGCATTGCATTTGCATACATGTTCATCTCACGCATTCGAGCATTTTCCCCGTTGTCCGTTTTGCATTCCGACGCTTCGTTCTCCTCCGGTGGTCATTTCTGGCTTTCTTTCGTGTGTGGGGATTAAACATTTCTGGATTGGACCGAGACTTGCCAAGCGGCCTTGGTTTACTACCGGTAGACCGCCTGTCCAGTTTCGTACCATTTGGACTTCGTTTGATACTCCAACGATTAACTGAGGGACCGAAAAGGCCTCGTGTGTGTTGCAGCCCAACACCCCTCCAATTTGGCCCAGAACCCACCTAACTCAGCTCCATGTTCTAGAGCATTCGATCACGATCGCGTGGCCGAAAACCACACCTCATTTGGACTCTCCTAGCTCCCTCTATGCCTATAAATATCACCCCCTCCGAAATTCACGGGTCTTCCCTCCCCCTAAACCCTAGATCCATCCGCCGCCGCCGACGGACGTGTCCAGACGAGGCCGGACAGCGTCCGCCCAGCCCCGCCGCTGCCCCGTGGCGCCGTGCCACTCGCCCGCCGCCGCGCGGCCCGGGGAGCCCGGAGCCGGCCCCCGAGGCCCATCGCCCCGCGCCGCCGCCTCCACGCCCCGCGCCGCCGCCTCCACGCCCCGCGCCGCCGCCTCCACACCGCGCCGCCGCCGACGCCCCGTCCCGCCGCCGAGGCCCGTGCCGCCGCCTCCACGCCGCGCCGCCGCCTGCTGCCGCGCGCCGGTCGCCGCCCCGCCGCCGGCTGCCGCGCGCCGGCCGCCGCCTCCGCCCCGGCCCCGACCGCTCCGGCCGGCCCCCCTCCTCTCCGGCGAGACCCCGACGCCGGCGACCTCGGACCCGCCTCCCGTGAACAGTGCCCGATCCGGAGCTACAGTAAACCCTAGATCTAGATCCGGAGGTTGATTTTTTCCTAAGTCCCCAGGATTTTAGTCCAAGTTGCTCTGTTCGGGGCCCCGTAGCTTTGCATCCGTAGATCCGATTCATGCATATAGCATATCAAAATGTTCATCTCAGCGAGTACATCATTTTCATTTGAGCTCATCTGGATGCCCGAAATGCTATTAGAAAGAGGCTTCGTGAGTAAATTGTCAGATCTGCTAGTTCATCTTAGACTTTTGTCATTTTTGCCATGATTATTGTGTGCATGATATGCCTGTGAGTCCTTCATACGTTTTGTTAAGCATCTTGTTATCTTTCCAGAGGTGCAACCCATGCATTTTTAGGATGTGTGTGGTGACTTGTGCAAGCTTGCAAAGTGAGGCACCCGGTAATTCTGTTTTCAGGGACTTAGTAGTTTTCACTAAGTCCTGGGATTGTTTAGTTCACGATACCATATGTTCTTGTTGTTTCCTAGTGATCCGTGCCTCTTTTGAGGATGATTAGTAAGGAAGTTTTGTTAATCTTGTAGTGCTCTATCCATCCATATATTTACTTGCAATTATGGAGCACTCTAGCTTGAGTCAATCGAGCTCTACTTTTGCTTTGTTGTGAAGCTGGGCAGATCGTCAACTTGTTTGCGATTTTGCCGATGCTATTGTAGTTGATCCGTGCATGCTATGCCATTGTTCTTGCCATGTATAGCTTGCATTTTGTGCCTTCTTAATGGATGTATGCTTTCCTTGCCATGACTTGCACCGTAGTGAGTGCATCGAGCTCGTTTACATGCCTTCGTGAGTTATATTTCAGCATGTCTCAGTTTTCACTGTCTGAAAACTGATTGTGTTTTAGCTATGTTCGTGTGCTTGTTAGTATATTTTGTGATCCCTTTTGGCTCAAGGTCACTAAGGGACTTCTGTTAAGCTTGTTGAGTAGCTCCATGCCATGTATTTCTTTGTCATGTTCAGGTCCTGTAGCATGTTGTTTTGATGCTCCGAAGAGGGCTATATGATCTGAAATTCCAGACAAGTGTTAATTTCACTAAGTCTGAGATCTGTTTACAATTTGCGTTTTTGCCATGCTTGTTTGAACCTCCTAATGGATGAATTGGCCGTAGCTCAGTGCTAGACTTTTGTTAAGCATCTTGTGTGCATCCCTGCCATGTATTTTGTTGTCATGTTTGGGTGCTGTAGCATGTTCATTTCATTGCATTTAGATGCCTACTTGCTGTAAATCGCAGACCGGTGTCATTTTTGAATCGCTTGCCATTTCCAAACCGTAACTCCGTTTCCGGCGTTCTTTATATCTTTTTCAAGCGATTTCATCACATCTTTCCAGTGGAACCCTTGGAATTCCAAGTTGAGGCTAGGTTCATGCATTTCCTGTCATATCTTGCATTTTGCATCCCGCATCGCATCCCGCATAGCATATCATCGTTGCATCGTCTTGTTTGATCCTTGCACGTGGTTGATTGTATCCTTGTTGCTTGTTTGTCTTGTTTGGGTAGAGCCGGGAGACGAGTTCGCTACCGAGGAGCCCGTTGAGTTTGCTTTTGAGGATCCAGTCAACTCTAACAACTGTGCAGGCAAGATGATCATACCCTCGAAATCACTACTATCTTTGCTATGCTAGTTTGCTCGCTCTTTTGCTATGCCATTGCTGCGATGCCTACCACTTGCTTGAAAGCCTCCTAAATTGCCATGTCAAACCTCTAACCCACCTTGGTCCTAGCAAACCGTTGATTGGCTATGTTACCGCTTTGCTCAGCCCCTCTTATAGCGTTGCTAGTTGCAGGTGAAGATTGGAGGCCGTTCCTTATTGGAACATCTTTTATTTACTTGTTGGGATATCATTATATAGCCATGTTATCTTTATGCATCTATATACTTGGTAAAGGGTGGAAGGCTCGGCCTCTCGCCTAGTGTTTTGTTCCACTCTTGCCGCCCTAGTTTCCGTCATATCGGTGTTATGTTCCCGGATTTTTGCGTTCCTTACGCGGTTGGGTTATAATGGGAACCCCTTGATATTTCGCCTTGATTAAAGCTTTTCCAGCAATGCCCAACATTGGTCTTACCATTTTCCACCTAGCCTTTTCTTTCCCTTGGGTTCTGCAGACTCAAGGGTCATCTTATTTTAACCCCCCCCCCCGGGCCAGTGCTCCTCTGAGTGTTGGTCCACCTGTGAGCTACCGGTGGCCACCAGGGGCAACTCTGGGCTGGCCTACCCGTACCTAGGACAATCTGAGTGTGCCCTGAGAAAGAGATATGTGCAGCTCCTATCGGGATTTGTCGGCACATTCGGGCGGTGTTGCTGGTCTTGTTTTAACCTGTCAAGTGTCTTGAATTACCGAGATACCGAGTCTGATCAGAACATCTTGGGAGGAGGTCTATTCCTTCGTTGACCGTGAGAGCTTGTCATGGGCTAAGTTGGGACTCCCCTGCAGGGATTGAACTTTCGAAAGCCGTGCTTGCGGTTATGGGCAGATGGGAATTTGTTAATGTCCGGTTGTAGATAACTTGAACCTTAATTTAATTAAAATGAATCAACTGAGTGTGTTACCGTGATGGCCTCTTCTCGGCGGAGTCCGGGAAGTGAACACGGTGTTGGGGTAATGTTTGCGCAGGTTGTTCTCTAGTTTCTCGCTCGTGCTTTGCCTCCTCTTCTCGCTCTCCTTTGCCAATAAGTTAGCCACCATACTTGCTAGTCGCTTGCTGCAGCTCCACTCATATTTTACCTTGCCACACCTATAAGCTTAAATAGTCTTGATCGCGGGGGTGCGAGATTGCTGAGTCCATGTGGCTCACAGATTACTATTACACCAGATGCAGGGCCTGACGATTCCGCTCCAGGAGACGCGTATAAGCTCAAGTGGGAGTTCGACGAAGACTCTCAACGATACTATGTTTTCTTTCCCAATGATCAGTAGTGGTGCCCAGTTGAGGGTGATTGGGACCGTTGTCGCATGTTGGGTTCTCTTTTATTTTGGCGCCGTAGTCGGGCCTTGAGTGTATGGATGATGTAATGTTATTTATGTACTTGATTGACGTGGCGAGTGTAAGCCAACTATGTTATCTCCCCTTTTATCATTATATTACATGGGATGTTGTGAAGATTGCCTAACTTGCGACATATGCCTTCAATGCGATTATGTCTCTAAGTCGTGCCTCGACACGTGGGAGCTATAGTCGCATCAAGGGTGTTACAAGTTGGTAATCAGAGCCTTCCCCAACCTTAGGAGCCCCATTGCTTGATCGTTTTTAGCGGCCGAGTTGTGTCTAGAAAAATGGTTTGAGTCATTTAGGAATTATATATCGGAGAGTTTAGGAATTCTTTTTACTTCCCAGTCTCCTCATCGCTCTGGTAAGGCATCCTGACATAGAGTTTTGCCTCTTCTCTTCTCAAATTTCACTAAAAAATTTAGGATCACGCGAGTATCTTGGAATCGTTCCGATGGTTTTATGATGAGAACATTGTCTTGGTGCCTCCTGTCAGGGGTTTAGTGGAAGTGTCCCGGGGAGTTGAGCTCTGAGGTGTTGTCATCATAATTTTATTGTTGCAATTCTAGAATACTTGAGATATTTTCACCGACATCGAAAATCTCTTTTATGCAGTTCATTGGTGAGATAACCTCGACGCCACCCAGTACTGGGGCGGGAGTTCGGGAGTATCGCCATAACTTGTATAACGGATGCTTTTCGAAGGTTGAGGTAGATGGTTTCTGAAGGTTTCTTGGTTATGTGTTGAAGGATGGATACAGCTGGATGTAGGATTTGCTAGTTTGGGTGAGATATTATGCTTCCCCTGTATCCCCAACACCTGATTGCATAACCGAAAAGGTTCGGGAGTTTCATAGGTGGGAATTCTAGTAGCTCTAGTTCTTCTTCCACAGATATTGGTTTGAGATTGGGATTTCTTACCGATTATTCGTTCTTGATCCGTACCTTGTTGATTTATTTATCTACCTTAATTCTACGTGGCTTCTCAATTTATGGATATGTGACCATTTCAAGAGGAATGCATTCGTTCATTTTGTTCAGATGTGAGGACTATATGTTGCAATTTTCATTCCGTTGGATTCAGCTTCAATATTTATATGTCAATGTGCTAATGGTGGTCACCCTCTTCAGGATGGCTCCTCCAACGCGCACGACTCCGAATCCTGATCCGCCACCACCTCCACCCCCTCCAGAGGCATGTCAAGCTATGATGGCCGCAACCAATGCAAACACACAGCTGATCATGCAAATTCTTCAAGAGCGCAATCAAGGCAGTCAAGGGAATCAAGGCAGCAATCAGAGTCACTTTGCTACACTCAACCAGTTCCTTGCTAACGGGCCAAAGACTTTCAGCAATTGTGTTGAGGCAACCGATGCTGACGATGTTTTGTGGATCTGTGTAAGCATTTCGAGTGCAGTAACGTCAGGCCCGAGGACTTTGTCAAGTTCGCTTCCTTCCAACTCAAAGATCAAGCTGCAGAATGGTTCCAGCAGTACAAGGATTCCCGAGGTGGACGTGTTATCACTTGGGATGATTTCCGTCGAGATTTCCGAGCTCATCATATTCCGCAGAGTGTGGTTGAAAGCAAGCGTGAGGAATTCCGCAATCTGAAGCAAGGCTCTTTGTCTGTCTATGACTACAACAAGTTGTTCCAGAAGCTCGCACGCTTTGCCAAGCAGGACGTCCCTGATGAGAAGAGCATGATATATCAGTTCAGTGGTGGTCTCAGAGAAGATATTCAGCTCGCTCTTGTTCTCTTCGAGCCCTTGAGATACGATGAGTTCTACAACATGGCACTGAAGCAAGAGGCTGCTCAGTTGAGGTGTGATGCTTCCAAGAAGCGAGTCAGAGATGTTACTCCTTCTTCCTCTACTCAATTGGCCAAGCAGCCGAAGTTTTGGCTTCCTCCTCCTCCGTTCCGTCAGCCGTATCAGCAGAAGAGCAAAGGTGGCAGTGGTTCTTCCCACCCACCCAACCCTGGCTTTCAGAACAAGACTTTGTCTCAAGCTCCAAGATCGAGTGCTCCATATCACCGTCCGCTTTCAGAGGTCACATGCAACAAGTGCCAACAGAAGGGTCACTATGCCAACAAGTGTCTCAACCAGAGGCGTCTTCCTCCTCCTCCTGTCAGATCGGCAAGTACAGCTGTGGTCAAGCATAACCCCAAGCATGCCAAGGTCAATTTGATGAATGCAGCTCAGGCAGAGGACTCGTCAGATGTGATCATGGGTAACCTTCCTGTTAATGACATTCCCGCAAAAGTTCTTTTTGACACTGGTGCATCGCATTCCTTCATCTCGAGACCGTTTACAAATAGGCATGATTTGGTTTCGCAAGTTTTGCCTAGTCCTTTAGCAGTTGTCTCTCCCGGTAAGCGCATGCAGGCTAACTCCATCGTTCCAGATGTTTCTATCACTTTGGGTGACTACAAGTTCTTGGCTTCTCCAACGGTTCTCGGTGACTCGGATATTGATCTTATTCTCGGAATGGATTGGCTTTCTAAGCACAAGGCTCAGCTTGATTGTGCTGCCAGGCAGGTTCAATTGACTCATTCGTCTAAGGATGTAATTGTCTTTGCCACTCGTGATGATATTATCCGTCTGTTTTCTCTCAATGAGAAGGGTGAATTGGATGCCATCTCTCAAATTCCAGTCGTTTGCGAATATCAAGACGTCTTTCCAGAAGAGCTCCCAGGAATGCCTCCGCACTGGCCAGTTGAATTCGTTATTGATCTTGAGCCTGGCACAGAACCTGTGTGCAAACGTCCTTACAAGCTCGGACCTGAAGAGTTGAAGGAGCTGAAGAAGCAACTAGATGAGCAAGAGAGAATGGGTCTCATCCGGCCTAGTTCTTCTCCGTGGGGTTGTGGTGTTCTTTTTGTGAAGAAGAAGGATGGAATGGACCGACTTTGTGTTGATTACCGTCCAGTGAACAAGAAGACCATCAAGAACAAATACCCACTTCCCAACATCAATGAGCTGTTCGAACAACTCAAAGGTGCTCAAGTATTCTCCAAGCTTGATCTCCGTATGGGTTATCACCAGATTCGCATTCGTGAAGAAGATATTCCCAAGACAGCATTCAGAACAAGCTTTGGTTCATATGAATACACTGTCATGTCTTTTGGCCTCGCCAACGCTCCTCCGACGTTCTCTCGCATGATGAACTTCATCTTCAACGCCTACACCAATGACTTCGTTTTGGTCTATCTCGACGACATTCTGGTTTTCTCCAAGAACAAGGAAGATCATGCCAAGCACTTGCGTTTGGTTCTTGATAAGCTTAGAGAACATCAGTTCTACGCCAAGTTCTCCAAGTGTGAATTTTGGCTCGATGAGGTTCTTTATCTTGGTCATATCATCTCTGCCAAGGGCATTGCCGTGAATCCTGAGAAGGTGTCTGCAATTGTGAATTGGGAACCTCCTCAGAACGTGAAGCAACTCCGCAGTTTTCTCGGTCTCGCAAGCTATTGCCGAAGATTCGTTGAAAACTTTTCTAAGATCGCGAAGCCTCTCTCAAATCTTCTTCAGAAGCACGTCAAGTATGTTTGGTCTCCGGAGTGTGATATTGCTTTCAACACTTTGAAAGAGAAGTTGATCACTGCTCCAGTTCTGACTCCGCCTGATGAATCCAAGCCGTACGAGGTCTTTTGTGATGCCTCTCTCCAAGGTCTTGGCGCAGTTTTGATGCAAGAGAAGAAAGTTGTTGCTTATATATCTCGCCAGTTGAACCCTAATGAGAAGAACTACCCCACTCATGATCTCGAGTTGGCGGCAGTTGTGCATGCTCTTTTGACTTGGAGACATCTTCTATTGGGAAGAAAAGTGGACATTTTCACTGATCACAAGAGTCTCAAGTACATCTTCACTCAGCCTAATCTCAACCTCAGGCAAACTCGATGGGTCGAAATGATTCAAGAGTATAATCCGAGTATTGAGTACACTCCAGGCAAGGCTAATGTGATTGCTGATGCTTTGTGCAGAAAGGCTTACTGCAATAGTTTGATTCTTAAGCCTTATCAACCTGAGCTTTGTGAAGCTTTCCGCAAACTTAATCTACAAGTTGTTCCTCAAGGTTTCCTCGCCAACCTTCAAGTCTCTCCTACCTTAGAAGACCAGATTCGCCAAGCCCAGCTTCTTGATGCTATGGTGAAAAAGGTGAAGATTGGGATTGCCAAGAGTCAGTCCAAGTACAAGTGCTACCGCCTTGATGACAAGGACACTCTCTTCTTCGAGGATCGTATTGTTGTGCCCAAAGGTGACCTCCGTAAAGTGATCATGAACGAGGCTCACAATTCTCTCCTCTCCATCCACCCTGGGAGCACGAAGATGTATCAGGACCTTAAGCAAGCTTATTGGTGGACTCGAATGAAGCGCGAGATCGCTCAATTCGTGAATGAATGTGATGTCTGCAGAAGAGTGAAGGCAGAACACCAAAGGCCAGCTGGTCTCCTCCAACCTCTTGCCATTCCAGAATGGAAGTTTGACCACATTGAGATGGACTTCGTGACTGGGTTTCCAAAGTCCAAGCGTGGCAATGATGCTATATTCGTTGTCATCGACAAACTCACCAAAGTGGCTCATTTTCTGCCTATCAAAGAGTCGATCACTGCAGCTCATTTGGTGGAACTCTATACCTCTCGCATTGTCTCTCTGCACAGTATTCCTCAAGTGATCTCTTCAGACCGTGGCAGCATCTTTACCTCGAAGTTTTGGGATTCTTTCCAGAAGGCCATGGGCACCAACATCCGCTTCAGCACAGCTTTCCATCCTCAAACAAGCGGTCAAGTCGAGCGTGTCAACCAGATTCTTGAAGATATGCTCAGGGCTTGTGTGATCTCCTTCGGCATGAAGTGGGAGGATTGTCTTCCTTATGCTGAATTCTCCTACAACAACAGTTTTCAAGCAAGTTCGGGCAAGGCCCCTTTTGAAATTCTGTATGGCAGGAAGTGCCGTACCCCTCTCAACTGGTCTGAAACCGGTGAACGTCAGCTTTTGGGTAATGACTTAATCACAGAGGCAGAAGAAATGTGCAAAGTCATTCGTGATAACCTCAAAGCAGCCCAATCCCGCCAGAAGAGCTACTATGATAGTAAGCACCGTGATTTGGCTTTCGAGATCGGAGATCATGTTTACCTCCGTGTCTCTCCTATGAAAGGTACTCGTCGCTTCGGTATCAAAGGGAAGCTTGCCCCTAGATACGTGGGACCTTTCAAGGTTGTCAGCAAGAGAGGCGACCTCGCCTATCAACTCGAGCTTCCTTCAAACTTTGCAAATGTTCATGACGTGTTCCATGTCTCTCAGCTTCGAAAGTGCTTCAAGACTCCTGACCTCACAGTCAACTTCGAGGACATTGAGCTCCAAGAAGATCTCTCTTATCGTGAGCACCCAGTTGCTATTCTTGAAGAGACTGAACGCAAGACTCGCAACAAGTCAATCAAATTTCTCAAAGTCAAGTGGTCACACCATTCCGACCGTGAAGCTACCTGGGAACGCGAGGATCACCTCCGTTCTGAGTACTCGGCGTTCTTACAGTCCTAGATCTCGAGACAAGATCCTTTCGTAGTGGTGGAGTGTTGTAACACCCCGGATGTAACTTTCCCAATTTGTATTCCAACTCTTGCCATTTCCGGCGTTAAGTTATTTTATTTTCTCAGGTTCGGGTTTTTGTCTCCGTGTGTTGTTGTCGTTGTCATGCATCTCATATCATGTCATCATGTGCATTGCATTTGCATACGTGTTCATCTCACGCATTCGAGCATTTTCCCCGTTGTCCGTTTTGCATTCCGGCGCTTCGTTCTCCTCCGGTGGTCATTTCTGGCTTTCTTTCGTGTGTGGGGATTAAACATTTCCGGATTGGACCGAGACTTGCCAAGCGGCCTTGGTTTACTACCGGTAGACCGCCTGTCAACTTTCGTACCATTTGGACTTCGTTTGATACTCTAACGGTTAACCGAGGGACCGAAAAGGCCTCGTGTGTGTTGCAGCCCAACACCCCTCCAATTTGGCCCAGACCCACCTAACTCTGCTCCATGTTCTAGAGCGTTCGATCACGATCGCGTGGCCGAAAACCGCACCTCATTTGGACTCTCCTAGCTCCCTCTATGCCTATAAATATCACCCCCTCCGAAATTCACGGGTCTCCCCTCCCCCCTAAACCCTAGATCCATCCGCCGCCGCCGACGTACGTGTCCGGACGAGGCCGGATAGCGTCCGCCCAGCCCCGCCGCTGCCACGTGGCGCCGTGCCACTCGCCCGTCGCCGCGCGGCAAAGGGAGCCCGGAGCCGGCCCCCGAGGCCCATCGCCCCGCGCCGCCGCCTCCACGCCCCGCGCCGTCGCCGACGCCCGCGCCGCCGCCTCCACGCCGCCCGCCGCCGACGCTCGCGCCGCCGCCTCCACGCCGCGCCGCCGCCCGTTGCCGCGCGCCAGTCGCCGCCCCGCCGCCCGGCCGCCGCCTCCGCCCCGGCCCCGACCGCTCCAGCCGGCCCCCCTCCTCTCCGGTGAGACCCCGACGCCGGCGACCTCGGACCCGCCTCCCGTGAACAGTGCCCGATCCGGAGCTACAGTAAACCCTAAATCCAGATCCGGAGGTTGAGTTTTTCCTAAGTCCCCAGGATTTTAGTCCAAGTTGCTCTGTTCGGGGCCCCGTAGCTTTGCATCCGTAGCTCCGATTCATGCATATAGCATATCAAAATGTTCACCCCAGAGAGTACATCATTTCATTCCATTGCATCATTTTCATTTGAGCTCATCTGGATGCCCGAAATGCTGTTAGAAAGAGGCTTCATGAGTAAATTGTCAGATCTGCTAGTTCATCTTAGACTTTTGTCATTTTTGCCATGATTATTGTGTGCATGATATGCCTGTGAGTCCTTCATATGTTTTGTTAAGCATCTTGTTATCTTTCCAGAGGTGCAAACCATGCATTTTTAGGATGTGTGTGGTGACTTGTGCAAGCTTGCAAAGTGAGGCACCCGGTAATTCTGTTTTCAGGGACTTAGTAGTTTTCACTAAGTCCGGGGATTGTTTAGTTCATGATACCATATGTTCTTGTTGTTTCCTAGTGATCCGTGCCTCTTTTGAGGATGATCAGTAAGGAGTTTTGTTAATCTTGTAGTGCTCTATCCATCCATGTCTTTGTTTGCAATTATGGAGCACCTAGCTTGAGTCAATCGAGCTCTACTTTTGCTTCGTTGTGAATCTGGGCAGATCGTCAACTTGTTTGCGATTTTGCCGATGCTATTGTAGTTGATCCGTGCATGCTATGCCATTGTTCTTGCCATGTCTAGCTTGCATTTTGTGCCTTTTTAATGGATGTATGCTTGTCTTGCCATGACTTGCACCGTAGTGAGTGCATCGAGCTCGTTAACATGCCTTCGTGAGTTATGTTTCAGCATGTCCCAGTTTTCACTAAGTCTGAAAACTGATTATGTTTTTGCTATGTTCGTGTGCTTGTTAGTATATTTTGTGATCCCTTTTGGCTCAAGGTCGCTAAGGGACTTTTGTTAAGCTTGTTGAGTAGCTCCATGCCATGTCTTTCTTTGTCATGTTCAGGTCCTGTAGCATGTTGTTTTGATGCTCCGAAGAGGGCTATATGATCTGAAATTCCAGACAAGTGTTAATTTCACTAAGTCTGAGATCTGTTTACCATTTGCGTTTTTGCCATGCTTGTTTGAACCTCCTAATGGATGAATTGGCCGTAGCTCAGTGCTAGACTTTTGTTAAGCATCTTGTGTGCATCCCTGCCATGTATTTTGTTGTCATGTTTGGGTGCTGTAGCATGTTCATTTCATTGCATTTAGATGCCTACTTGCTGTAAATCGCAGACCGGTGTCATTTTT
Source organism: Triticum aestivum (assembly GCF_018294505.1). Classification (NCBI taxonomy): domain Eukaryota; kingdom Viridiplantae; phylum Streptophyta; class Magnoliopsida; order Poales; family Poaceae; genus Triticum; species Triticum aestivum. The sequence goes on along the minus strand of NC_057809.1, from coordinate 556,935,413 downwards.
GAATCGCTTGCCATTTCCAAACCGTAACTCCGATTCCGGCGTTCTTTATATCGTTTTCAAGCGATTTCATCTCATCTTTCCAGTGGCACCCTTGGAATTCCAAGTTGAGGCCAGGTTCATGCATTTCCTGTCATATCTTGCATTTTGCATCCCGCATCGCATCCCGCATAGCATATCATCTTTGCATCATATTGTTGATCTTGCACGTGGTTGATTGTATCCTTGTTGCTTGTTTGTCTTGTTTGGGTAGAGCCGGGAGACGAGTTCGCTAACGAGGAGCCCGTTGAGTTTGCTTTTGAGGATCCAGTCAACTCTGACAACTGTGCAGGCAAGATGATCATACCCTCGAAATCACTACTATCTTTGCTATGCTAGTTTGCTCGCTCTTTTGCTATGCCATTGCTACGATGCCTACCACTTGCTTGAAAGCCTCCCAAATTGCCATGTCAAACCTCTAACCCACCATTGTCCTAGCAAACCGTTGATTGGCTATGTTACCGCTTTGCTCAGCCCCTCTTATAGCGTTGCTAGTTGCAGGTGAAGATTGGAGGCTGTTCCTTGTTGGAACATCTTTTATTTACTTGTTGGGATATCATTATATTGCCATGTTATCTTAATGCATCTATATACTTGGTAAAGGGTGGAAGGCTCGGCCTCTCACCTAGTGTTTTGTTCCACTCTTGCCGCCCTAGTTTCCGTCATATCGGTGTTATGTTCCCGGATTTTGCGTTCCTTACGCGGTTGGGTTATAATGGGAACCCCTTGATATTTCGCCTTGATTAAAGCTTTTCCAGCAATGCCCAACCTTGGTTTTACCATTTGCCACCTAGCCTTTTCTTTCCCTTGGGTTCTGCAGACTCAAGGGTCATCTTATTTTAACCCCCCCCCGGGCCAGTGCTCCTCTGAGTGTTGGTCCACCTGTCAGCTACCGGTGGCCACCAGGGGCAACTCTGGGCTGGCCTACCCGTACCTAGGACAATCTGAGTGTGCCCTGAGAAAGAGATATGTGCAGCTCCTATCGGGATTTGTCGGCACATTCGGGCGGTGTTGCTGGTCTTGTTTTAACCTGTCGAAGTGTCTTGAGTTACCGAGATACCGAGTCTGATCGGAACGTCTTGGGAGGAGGTCTATTCCTTCGTTGACCGTGAGAGCTTGTCATGGGCTAAGTTGGGACTCCCCTGCAGGGATTGAACTTTCGAAAGCCGTGCCCGCGGTTATGGGCAGATGGGAATTTGTTAATGTCCGGTTGTAGATAACTTGAACCTTAATTAATTAAAATGAATCAACTGAGTGTGTTACCGTGATGGCCTCTTCTCGGCGGAGTCCGGGAAGTGGACACGGTGTTGGAGTAATGTTTGCGCAGGTTGTTCTCTAGTTTCTCGCTCGTGCTTTGCCTCCTCTTCTCGCTCTCCTTTGCGAATAAGTTAGCCACCATACTTGCTAGTCGCTTGCTGCAGCTCCACTCATATTTTACCTTGCCTTACCTATAAGCTTAAATAGTCTTGATCGCGAGGGTGCGAGATTGCTGAGTCCCTGTGGCTCACAGATTACTATTACACCAGATGCAGGGCCTGATGATTCCGCTCCAGGAGACGCGTATGAGCTCAAGTGGGAGTTCGACGAAGACTCTCAACGATACTATGTTTCCTTTCCCGATGATCAGTAGTGGTGCCGAGTTGGGGGTGATTGGGACCGTTGTCGCATGTTGGGTTCTCTTTTATTTTGGCGCCGTAGTCGGGCCTTGAGTGTATGGATGATGTAATGTTATTTATGTACTTGATTGACATGGGGAGTGTAAGCCAACTATGTTATCTCCCCTTTTATCATTATATTACATGGGATGTTGTGAAGATTGCCTAACTTGCGACATATGCCTTCAATGCGATTATGTCTCTAAGTCGTGGCTCGACACGTGGGAGCTATAGTCGCATCGAGGGTGTTACAAGACTGCATTGTCCGAGGAAACAAACTGAAGCATATGAATTGCATCTTTCCGAAAAGTGTATTGTAGTAGTCGAGTTGCATCATTATGAAGGGCGAACCGATGCAGGTGGGCTACATCATTACGCAGGGCAAAATGAAGCATCAGGACTACATCAGTTTTAAATTTGATCCTAAGCAATTGCATCGTTAGTCAAGGCAAACTGAGGCGACGGACTGCAACTGGCGGATGCACTGCATTTTTACCCAGGGCGAACTAAAGCAAATAGACTGAATCTGCTTGCAAACCGAACTGAAGTAGTTGCATTGAATTGTCTCGAATAACTAAAGACAACCTAAAGAGGAAGTGAACTGCTCACCTCATTTTGCAGTATGTTCTTGCATTTGCCAGAGGTTCCTATCATTCCCGGCTGCAGCTCTGTTTCATGTGCCGATGCAGTCCACTTGCCCTTCAGGAGTTCATGTGCAGTTTGAATGTTGTTCATGGTGAATGTACATGGAGGTTTTCTATAAAACCTCATCGCAGTCTGCATCCAAGAAGCAAAGGCAGATGAATGAGCCTTGCGCACAATTCTCCTTCGCCTAATCGCTGCCCTTTCAAGGCCGCACCCGTCCAGATCTGAGGAAGAATGCGAAGTAGAGGATGTGCCACCGCTGGAAGTAGTCATCGTAGGTGATGCTCACCGCACGCCCAAGCTGTTGCAACAAAAGAAGGTCGGAAGGAGAGAGGTTGCGGTGCTACCGGGCCGGTGTGGCGGAAGAAGGCCGGGAGGAGAGGGACGGCGACGCTCCTAGGCCGATGTCGCGGAAGAAGGCTGTGAGGCGAGGGGCAGCAACGTTGCTGGGCCGCTGTCGAGGAAGAAAGCTGGGAGTGAGGGGTGCCATGGCACCCGACCGCTCTCGCGAAAGAAGGCAGGGTGGGGAGGGGCGGCGGCGCTCCGAGGCTGCTCCCGCGGATGAAGGCTGGGAGGGGAGGAAGGCGGCGCTTGGGTCGGGGTGTTAGCAGACTAAGATTTTTGTTAGTAGAATAATGTCTTAAGGGGTGTTAGTAGAATAGACCCGCCCTATATATATGGGGGGTCTCCCCCTATAGCATATCAAATCCTAAGGGTGTCTTTCCCACATACCACGCTCTAATGCCGGTCTAATTGGTCTAGTCGGTGTCAAAACCGGCGGATCTCGGGTAGGAGGTCCCGAACTGTGCGTCTAAGGCGGATGGTAACAGGAGGCAGGGGACATGATGTTTTACCGAAGTTCGGGCCCTCTTGATGGAGGTAAAACCCTACGTCCTTCTTGATTATTCTTGATAATATGAGTAGTACAAGAGTAGATCTACCACGAGATCGGAGAGGCTAAACCCTAAAAGCTAGCCTATGGTATGATTGTATGTTGTCCTACGGACTAAAACCCTCCGGTTTATATAGACACTGGAGGGGGCTAGGGTTACACAAGGTCAGTTACAAAGGAGGAGATATACATATCCGTATTGCCTAGCTTGCCTTCCACGCCAAGTAGAGTCCCATCCGGACACGGGACGAAGTCTTCAATCTTGTATCTTCATAGTCCAATAGTTCGGCCAAAGGATATAGTCCGGCTGTCCGGAGACCCCCTAATCCAGGACTCCCTCAGTAGCCCCTGAACCAGGCTTCAATGACGATGAGTCCGGCGCGCAGTGTTGTCTTCGGCATTGCAAGGCGGGTTCCTTCTCCGAATACACCACAGAAGAGTTTGAATGCAAGGATAGTGTCTGACCCTGCAAAATAAGTTCCACATACCACCGTAGAGAGAATAATATTTCCAAAAATCTAATCTGCTGACACGTTTTGGCAGCATGACATCATGCCATGGCCCGGTAATTATTCGAACCATTTTTCTTTAACGGGCCCCGCACATAACGCGAGGAGGTTTCTTGACACGTCTTGTCAAAGCAGAGATCGTGTTCCCCTTATTACGGGATTCCCATCAATACGGGCGTGGGTTGTTGGGGATCGTAGCAGAAATTTAAAATTTTCTACACATCACCAAGATCAATCTATGGAGTCATCTAGCAACGAGGGGAAGAGGAGTGCATCTACATACCCTTGTAGATCGTGAGCGGAAGCGTTCAAGAGAACGGGGATGATGGAGTCGTACTCGTCGTGATCCAAATCACCGATGATCCTAGCGCCGAACGGACGGCACCTCCGCGTTCAACACACGTACGGAGCGAGGACGTCTCCCGCACCTTGATCCAGCAAGGAGGAGGGAGAGTTTGAGGAAGTGGACTCCAACAGCAGCACGACGGCGTGGTTGTGGTGGAGCAGCAGTACTCCGGCAGGGCTTCGCCAAGCTCTTGCGGAGGAGGAGAGGTGTTGGGGAGGGGAGGGGCTGCGCCTTGGATGTGGTGAGCAGCCCTCCCCTTGACCCCTCTATTTATAGGGGAAGGAGGAAGGGGGCCGGCCCCCTCTAGATGAGATCTAGAGGGGGGGCGGCGGCCAAGGGGAGGGGCTTGCCCCCCAAGCAAGGGGGCGCCCCCTTTAGGGTTTCCCCCCCCCCAACCCTAGGCGCATGGGCCCATGGGGGGATGCGCCCAGCCCATGTAGGGCTGGTTCCCTTTCCTCTACGGCCCATTAGGCCCTCCGAGAGAGGTGGCCCCTCCCGGTGGACCCCCAGAACCCCTCCGGTGGCCCCAGTACAATACTGATATGTCCCCGAACCTTTCCGGTGACCGTATGACAACTTCCTACATATAAATCTTCACCTCCGGACCATTCCGGAACTCCTTGTGACATCCGGGATCTCATCCGGGACTTCAAACAACATTCGGTAATCACATACAAGTCTTCCTAATAACCCTAGCGTCATTGAACCTTAAGTGTGTAGACCCTACGGGTTCGGGAACCATGCAGACATGACCGAGACAACTCTCCGGCCAATAACCAACAGTGGGATCTGGATACCCATGTTGACTCCCACATGTTCCACGATGATCTCATCGGATGAACCACGATGTCGAGGATTCAAGCAATCCCGTATACAATTCCCTTTGTCAATCGGTACGTTACTTGCCCGAGATTCGATCGTCGGTATCCCAATACCTCGTTCAATCTTGTTACCGGCAAGTCACTTTACTCATTCCGTAATGCATGATCCCGTGACCAACTACTTAGTCACACTGAGCTCATTATGATGATGCATTACCGAGTGGGCCCAGAGATACCTCTTCGTCATACGGAGTGACAAATCCCAGTCTCGATTCATGCCAACCCAACAGACACTTTCGGAGATACCTGTAGAGTACCTTTATAGCCACCCAGTTACGTTGTGACGTTTGGTACAACCAAAGCACTCCTACGGTATCCGGGAGTTGCACAATCTCATGGTCCAAGGAAATGATACTTGACACTTAGAAAAGCTCTAACAGACGAACTACACGATCTTGTGCTATGCTAGGATTGGATCTTGTCCATCACATCATTCTCCTAATGATGTGATCCCGTTATCAATGACATCCAATGTCCATGGTCAGGAAACCGTAACCATCTATTGATCAATGAGCTAGTCAACTAGAGGCTCACTAGGGACATGTTGTGGTCTATGTATTCACACATGTATTACGATTTCCGGATAACACAATTATAGCATGAACAATAGACAATTATCATGAACAAGGAAATATAATAATAACCATTTTATTATTGCCTCTAGGGCATATTTCCAACAGTCTCCCACTTGCACTAGAGTCAATAATCTAGTTACATTGTGATGAATCGAACACCCATAGAGTTCTGGTGTTGATCATGTTTTGCTCGAGGAAGAGGTTTAGTCAACGGATCTGTGACATTCAGGTCCGTATGCACTTTACAAATATCTATGTCTCCATTTTGAAAAATTTCACGAATGGAGTTGAAGCGACGCTTGATATGCCTGGTCTTCCTGTGAAACCTGGGCTCCTTGGCAAGGGCAATAGCTCCAGTGTTGTCACAGAAGAGAGTCATTGGGCCCGACGCATTGGGAATAACTCCTAGGTCGGTAATGAACTCCTTCACCCAGATTGCTTCTTATGTTGCCTCCGAGGCTGCCATGTACTCCGCTTCACATGTAGATCCCGCCACGACGCTTTGCTTGCAACTGCACCAGCTAACTGCCCCACCATTCAAAATATACACGTATCCGGTTTGTGACTTGGAGTCATCCAGATCTGTGTCCAAGCTAGCATCAACGTAACACTTTACGACGAGCTCTTCGTCACCTTCATAAACGAGAAACATATCCTTAGTCCTTTTCAGGTACTTCAGGATATTCTTGACCGATGTCCAGTGTTCCATGTCAGGGTTACTTTGGTACCTTCCTACCAAACTTACGGCAAGGTTTACATCAAGTCTGGTACATAGCATGGCATACATAATAGACCCTATGGCTGAGGCATAGGGGACGACACTCATTTTTTCTCTATCTTCTGTCGTGGTCGGGCATTGAGCCGTGCTCAATCTCGTACCTTGCAACACAGGCAAGAACCCCTTCTTTGACTGATCCATATTGAACTTCTTCAATATCTTGTCAAGGTACATACTCTGTGAAAGACCAATGAGGCATCTCGATCTATCTGTATAGATCTTGATGCCTAATATATAAGCAGCTTCTCCAAGATCCTTCATTGAAAAACATTTGTTCAAGTAGGCCTTTATGCTTTCCAAGAATTCTATATCATTTCCCATCAATAGTATGTCATCCACATATGATATGAGAAATGCTACAGAGCTCCCACTCACTTTCTTGTAAACACAGGCTTCTCCATAAGTCTGCGTAAACCCAAATGCTTTGATCATCTCATCAAATCGAATGTTCCAACTCCGAGATGCTTGCACCAGCCCATAGATTGAGCGCTGGAGCTTGCACACCTTGTCAGCATTCTTAGGATCGACAAAACCATCCGGCTGCATCATATACAATTCTTCCTTAAGGAAACCATTAAGGAATGCCGTTTTGACGTCCATTTGCCATATCTCATAATCATAGAATGCGGCAATTGCTAACATGATTCGGACGGACTTTAGCTTCACTACGGGTGAGAAAGTCTCATCGTAGTCAACCCCTTGAACTTGTCGATAACCCTTAGCGACAAGCCGAGCCTTATAGATGGTCACATTACCATCCGCGTCTGTCTTCTTCTTAAAGATCCATTTATTTTCTATGGCTCGCCGATCAACGGGCAAGTCAGTCAAAGTTCATACTTCGTTTTCATACATGGATCCTATCTCGGATTTCATGGCTTCCAGCCATTTTTCGGAATTTGGGCCCGCCATCGCTTCTTCATAGTTCGAAGGTTCACCATTGTCCAACAACATGATCTCCAGGACAGGGTTGCCGTACCACTCTGGTGCAGAACGTGTCCTTGTGGACCTAGGAAATTCAGTGGCAACTTGATCTGAAGTTTCATGATCATTATCATTAACTTCCTCTCTAGTCGGTGCAGGCACCTCAGGAACATTTTCCTAAGCGGCGCCACTCTCCGGTTCAAGAGGCAATACATCATCAAGTTCTACTTTCCTCCCACTTACTTCTTTCGAGAGAAACTCTTTCTCTAGAAAGGATCCATTCTTGGCAACAAAGATCTTGCCTTCGGATCTGAGGTAGAAGGTATACCCAATAGTTTCTTTAGGGTATCCTATGAAGACGCATTTTTCCGATTTGGGTTTGAGCTTTTTGGGTTGAAGTTTCTTCACGTAAGCATCGCATCCCCAAACTTTTAGAAACGACAGCTTAGGTTTCTTCCCAAACCATAATTCATATGGTGTCGTCTCAACGGATTTCGACGGAGCCCTATTTAAAGTGAATGCGGCAGTCTGTAAAGCATAGCCCCAAAATGACAGCGGTAGATCGGTAAGAGACATCATAGATCGCACCATATCTAATAGAGTGTGATTACGACGTTCGGACACACCATTACGCTGAGGTGTTCCAGGCGGCGTGAGTTGTGAAACTATTCCACATTTCCTTAAGTGTGTGCCAAATTCGTGACTCAAATATTCTCCCCCACGATCTGATTGCAAGAACTTGATTTTCTTGTCATGTTGATTCTCAACCTCACTCTGAAATTCCTTGAACTTTTCAAAGGTCTCAGACTTGTGTTTCATTAAGTAGACATACCCATATCTACTCAAGTCATCAGTGAGGGTGAGAACATAACGATAGCCACCATGAGCCTCAACACTCATTGGACCGCACACATCAGTATGTATGATTTCCAATAAGTTGGTTGCTCGTTCCATTGTTCCGGAGAACGGAGTCTTGGTCATTTTGCCCATGAGGCATGGTTTGCACGTGTCAAATGATTCATAATCAAGAGACTCCAAAAGTCCATCTACATGGAGTTTCTTCATGCGTTTGACACCAATGTGACCAAGGCGGTAGTGCCACAAGTATGTGGGACTATCATTATCAACCTTACATCTTTTGGTATTCACACTATGAATATGTGTAACATCACGTTCGAGATTAAATAAGAATAAATCATTGACCAGCGGGGCATGACCATAAAACATATCTCTCATATAAATAGAACAACCATTATTCTTGGATTTAAATGAGTAACCATCTCGTATTAAACGAGATCCTGATACAATGTTCATGCTCAAAGCTGGCACTAAATAACAATTATTGAGGTTTAAAACTAATCCCGTAGGTAAATGCAGAGGTAGCGTGCCGACGGCGATCACATCGACCTTGGAACCATTCCCGACGCGCATCGTCACCTCGTCCTTCGCCAGTCTCCACTTATTCTGCAGCTCCTGTTTTGAGTTACAAATATGAGCAACCGCACCGGTATCAAATACCCAGGAGCTACTACGAGTACTGGTAAGGTACACATCAATAACATGTATATCACATATACCTTTGGTGTTGCCGGCTTTCTTGTCCGCTAAGTACTTGGGGCAGTTCCGCTTCCAGTGACCACTTCCCTTGCAATAAAAACACTCAGTCACGGTCTTGGGTCCATTCTTTGGCTTCTTCCTGGCAGCTTGCTTACCGGCCGCGGCAACTCCCTGCCGTCCTTCTTGAAGTTCTTTTTACCCTTGCCTTTCTTGAACTTAGTGGTTTTATTCACCATCAACACTTGATGTTCCTTTTTGATTTCCACCTCCGCTGATTTCAGCATTGAATATACCTCAGGAATGGTATTTTCATCCCCTTCATATTGAAGTTCATCACAAAGCTCTTGTAGCTAGGTGGGAGCGACTGAAGGATTCTGTCAACGACCGCATCATCCGGGAGATTAACTCCCAGCTGAGACAAGCGGTTGTGCAACCCAGACCTTTTGAGTATGTGCTCGCTGACGGAACTGTTCTCCTCCATCTTACAACTGTAGAACTTGTCAGAGACTTCATATCTCTTGACCCGGGCATGAGCTTGGAAAACCATTTTCAACTCTTGGAACATCTCATATGCTCCGTGTTGCTCAAAACGCTTCTGGAGCCCCGGTTCTAAGCTGTAAAGCATGCCGCACTGAACCAGGGAGTAATCATCAGCACAGGACTGCCAAGCATTCATAACATCTTGGTTTGCTGGGGGTGGTGCTTCACCTAGCGGTGCTTCAAGGACATATGCTTTCTTGGCAGCTATGAGGATGATCCTCAAGTTCTGGACCCTGTCCATATAGTTGCTACCATCGTCTTTCAGCTTGGTTCTCTCTAGGAACGCGTTGAAATTGAGGACAACATTAGCATGGGACGTTTGATCTACAAGACATATTGTAAAGATTTTAGACTAAGTTCATGATAATTAAGTTCATCTAATCAAATTATTTAATGAACTCCCACTCAGATAGACATCCTTCTAGTCATCTAAGTGATACATGATCCGATTCGACTAGGCCATGTCCGATCATCATGTGAGACGGACTAGTCATCATCGGCGAACATCTTCATGTTGATCGTCTCTTTTATACGACTCATGTTCGACCTTTCGGTCTTCCGTGTTCCGAGGCCATGTCTGTACATGCTAGGCTCGTCAAGTCAACCTAAGTGTTTTGCGTGTGTAAATCTGGCTTACACCCGTTGTATGCGAACGTTAGAACCTATCACACCCGATCATCACATGGTGCTTCGGAACAACGTACCTTAGCAACGGCGCACAGTTAGGGGGAACACTTTCTTGAAATTATTGTGAGGGATCATCTTATTTATGCTACCATCGTTCTAAGCAAATAAGATGTAAAACATGATAAACATCACATGCAATCAAATAGTGACATGATATGGCCAATATCATTTTGCTCCTTTTTGATCTCCATCTTCGGGGCGCCATGATCATCGTCGTCACCGGCATGACACCATGATCTCCATCATCATGATCTCCATCATCATGTCTTCATGAAGTTGTCTCGTCAACTATTACTTCTACTACTATGGCTAACGGTTAGCAATAAAGTAAAGTAATTACATGACGTATAAGTTGACACGCATGTCATAAATAAATTAAGACAACTCCTATGGCTCCTGCCGGTTGTCATACTCATCGACATGCAAGTCGTGATTCCTATTACAAGAACATGATCAATCTCATACATCACATATATCATTCATCACATCCTTTTGGCCATATCACATCACACGACATATGCTGCAAAAACAAGTTAGATGTCCTCTAATTGTTGTTGCAAGTTTTTATGTGGCTGCTATAGGTTTCTAGCAAGAACGTTTCTTACCTACGCCAAAACCACAACGTGATATGCCAATTTCTATTTACCCTTCATAAGGACCCTTTTCATCGAATCCGATTCAACTAAAGTGGGAGAGACAGACACCCGCTAGCCACCTTATGCAACTAGTGCATGTCAGTCGGTGGAACCAGTCTCACGTAAGCGTACGTGTAAGGTCGGTCCTGGCCGCTTCATCCCACGATGCCGCCGAATCAAGATAAGACTAGTAACGGCAAGTAAATTGACAAAATCGACGCCCACAACAACTTGTGTTCTACTCGTGCATAGAAACTACGCATAGACCTAGCTCATGATGCCACTGTTGGGGATCGTAGCAGAAATTTAAAATTTTCTACGCATCACCAAGATCAATCTATGGAGTCATCTAGCAACGAGGGGAAGAGGAGTGCATCTACATACCCTTGTAGATCGCGAGCGGAAGCATTCAAGAGAACGGGGATGATGGAGTCGTACTCGTCGTGATCCAAATCACCGATGATCCTAGCACCGAACGGACGGCACCTCCGCGTTCAACACACATACGGAGCAAGGACGTCTCCCGCACCTTGATCCAGCAAGGAGGAGGGAGAGGTTGAGGAAAAGGGCTCCAACAGCAGCACGATGGCGTGGTGGTGGTGGAGCAGCAGTACTTCGGCAGGGCTTTGCCAAGCTCTTGCGGAGGAGGAGAGGTCTTGGGGAGGGGAGGGGTTGCGCCTTGGATGTGGTGAGCAGCCCTCCCCTTGCCCCCTCTATTTATAGGGGAAGGAGGAAGGGGGCCGTCCCCCTCTAGATGAGATCTAGAGGGGGGCGGCGGCCAAGGGAAGGGGGCTTGCCCCCCAAGCAAGGGGGCGCCCCCTTTAGGGTTTCTCCCCAACCCTAGGTGCATGGGCCCATGGGGGGTGCGCCCAGCCCATGTAGGGCTAGTTCCCTTTCCTCTACGGCCCATTAGGCCCTCCGAGAGACGTGGCCCCTCCCGGTGGACCCCCGGAACCCCTCCAGTGGCCCCGGTACAATACCGATATGCCCCCGAACCTTTCCGGTGACCGTATGACAACTTCCTACATATAAATCTTCACCTCCGGACCATTCCTGAACTCCTCATGTCATCCGGGATCTCATCCGGGACTTCAAACAACATTCGGTAATCACATACAAGTCTTCCTAATAACCCTAGCGCCATCGAACCTCAAGTGTGTAGACCCTACGGGTTCGGGAACCATGCAGACATGACCGAGACAACTCTCCGGCCAATAACCAACAACGGGATCTAGATACCCATGTTGACTCCCACATGTTCCACGATGATCTCATCGGGTGAACCACGATGTCGAGGATTCAAGCAATCCCGTATGTAATTCCCTTTGTCAATCGGTACGTTACTTGCCCGAGATTCGATCATCGGTATCCCAATACCTCGTTCAATCTCGTTACCGGCAAGTCACTTTACTCATTCTGTAATGCATGATCCCATGACCAACTACTTAGTCACACTGAGCTCATTATGATGATGCATTACCGAGTGGGCCCAGAGATACCTCTCCGTCATACGGAGTGACAAATCCCAGTCTCGATTCATGCCAACCCAACAGACACTTTCGGAGATACCTGTAGAGTACCTTTATAGCCACCCAGTTACGTTGTGACGTTTGGTACACCCAAAGCACTCCTGCGGTATTCGGGAGTTTCACAATCTCATGGTCCAAGGAAATGATACTTGACACTTAGAAAAGCTCTAGCAGACGAACTACACGATCTTGTGCTATGCTTAGGATTGGATCTTGTCCATCACATCATTCTCCTAATGATGTGATCCTGTTATCAATGACATCCAATGTCCATGGTCAGGAAACCGTAACCATCTATTGATCAATGAGCTAGTCAACTAGAGGCTCATTAGGGACATGTTGTGGTCTATGTATTCACACATGTATTACGATTTCCAAATAACACAATTATAGCATGAACAATAGACAATTATCATGAACAAGGAAATATAATAATAACCATTTTATTATTGCCTCTAGGGCATATTTCCAACATGGGTAACCCAACGGCGCCACCAATTACGGCGCTTGGTGGATAAGCGAGTTTTACCAGGCTGGTGGGGGCGCACAGTTTCGTCCGCCCTTATAAAGGGATAAGGTTTCACCTTTTTCTACCCACGCCTTCTTCCTCCTTGCTCATCCATTCTCGCGCACTCAAGCTCCAACGCCCAAGTCCACATCCTTCTCCTCAACTCTCTCCAAACATGTCCGGAGCGTGAGGCAAGTGGATGGCCTCCTCCGTCACGGAGGGACACATCAAAAAGCTACGTGGAGCCGGATACTTAGCCGCGGATATCGCGCACGGGCTGCCAGCCGCGGGGCAGGTTGTCCCTACCCCGGAACCTCACGAAAGGGTGGTTTTCCTCCCCCACTTCGTCCGCGGACTGGGGTTTCCCCTCCATCCATTCGTCCGTGGCCCCATGTTCTATTATGGGCTGGACTTTCATGATCTGGCCCCAAATTTCATCCTCAATATCTCGGCGTTCATCGTCGTGTGCGAGGCTTTCCTCCGCATCCGGCCCCACTTCGTCCTATGGCTGAAGACCTTCAATATCAAGCCGAAGGTGGTCGGCGGCCAACAAGCGGAATGCGGCGGAGCCATGGTGGGCAAAATGCCCAACGTCATATGGCTCGAGGGCTCCTTCATGGAGACCATAAAGGGGTGGCAATCGGGGTGGTTCTACATCACCGAGCCACGCGACACCAACTGGGTGGCGGCCCCCGAGTTTCGATCCGGAATCCCCACGCGGCTCACTTCCTGGAAGGAGAAGGGCCTATCCTGGGGTTCATCGGTGGAGCTGGACGGACTCCAGAAGTGTATCTGGAACATGATAAGCAAGAAACTTAAGCTTGTCAACATAGTCCAGGTCATGCTCTTCCGCCAGATCCTCCCGTGTCAACAACGGGATTTCGACTTATGGGAGTTCGACCCGGCCCAGCACCAGACTCTACACGAGCTCTTTGACACGATGCATAAGGACGTCTGGAGGGTGCTATTCAAGGGCACCGAGGTCCCTCCTTCTCTTACCGAGGACCGCGGGCTAAGCGCGAAGCGCCCTGCGAATTTGGTAAGTTCTGTACATCCGGTAGGATATTTATTTCCCATAGCTTAACCATGTGCGGGGTCTAAGCTCCCATGCCTTTGACAGGACTAGGTGGAGACATCAGAGCAGATTAACTATCTGGCCCCTCTGCCCGAAGACCCTGCGGACGCTCTCCTGACGGAGATGCGGACTCCGGCTCCTTATGAGGTGTCGGAGAAGACCAAGAAGAAGGCCAAGGGAACCCGAAAGAGTTCCCGGCGCCAGGTGGTATCGGACTCATCGTCCGATAACACCGAGATGCACTCCTCCCGTGAAAACGTGGAGAAGGAAGATGAAGATTCTCCCCCTCTAGCCGGGGGAGACAAGAAAAGGAAGGCCGCCCCAACCGGGGAGGCCGAAGGGTCCAAGAAGGGAAGAACTCTCCTTTCGGACTGCTCCACCACCGCCGCCGACGGCGAAGATGAGTGGCTGCTCAGGGCCAAGCCCATGGCGAAGTCGTAAGTATTTGGATACCAGAGTAACTCATAGCATACCTTTGTCGCACTGCTTCTCCTAACGTCGAATATGATTATGCAGTCCACCCCAAGCCCGTATCGACGTATCCTCGTCAGACGGTTCCTTGGACTCGTCGGACATGAATAGTGATACACTTCCAACCGCCTCCTCTCCTTGCCCTATGGAAAATGCCGAGGTATTGTCTCAAGGGGCACCGAGACGGGGGGAGACAGTCCCGGAGGCGCCTCAAGGCGACCTTCCGGACTCCAGGAGCAAAGGGAGCAAGGCTCCCGAGGGCTCCAAGTTCGGCCCTCAGCCGAACACCGCGCCGGAACCTCCAGTGGTTCCGGACTCGGGCAGGTGGCCCCCTTCCAAAAGGGGCAAGCCATCCGTGCCGGTGACCTCTGTCCATCCAGAGGCATCGGATGACCTGCCGGGAGCGCTTCGCGGCACTTCCATCGACGAAGAGCACCGCACTATTATGAGTGCGGTGATCAAGAAGGTTCAGTCTGCCAAGAGCGGACTGACTGAAGCCTGTGCCAGCCTTCTAACAGGCTTTGAGGTAAGTATTTAAAATATAGGAAAACATTACCACATAGACAGTAGCCCCTGATGCTCTGTTCGGTGTTCACAAAGAAAAGCCAAATCGAGGATCAAATAATATCTGCAGGAGTCTAATATAAGTATGTCTGTATGCGTATGCAGGCTTCGCTGCGGACATCTGCCACACTGACTGCGGAGGTCGCCGCACTGAAGTAGGACCTCGAGGGGTCCGAGAAAGAGCTCGGCCTTGCCAAGAGGCAGCTCGAGGAGAACAAAGGTAAGTAATACCTTGTCTATATAAAAAGGAAAATGTGGTTGTGAAATGACAGGATCATCATGAATTTGCCAGGGGCCACGACCGAAGTGGCGACCCTGAAGCAAGCGCTGTCCGAGGCTGAAAACAAAGCGGCCCAGGAGCGCACCGAGCGGGAAAAACAAGAGGCACGGGTGGGCGAGGTGCAGCAAGAGCTCCAGGCTCTCGTGAAGAAGCACAAGGCTTTGGAGCTTGACTCGAAGACGCGAGAGTCCGAGCTTGCCGCGGCCCTCGAGAGCACCAAGCATGCCAAGGCTGAAGCCCAATAGGCCCTCCAGGAAATTGAGGCGATGAGGAAGATAGCGGTGGGTAAGGCATTCAATATGCAAAGCAAGCATGTGAAAGTAAATTACTTGTTACTTACCCGAGTCCGGAGCTCTCCAGGAGCATTCGCAGATTTGCCCCGCAGCGTGTCGGATGCCGTGAAGTATTACCAGGCCGAAGAGGGAAGCTCGACGGAGAAGTTGTTCTGGTCTCAGTATACTGGGAGTGAACACCCGATGCCTATGAGCGACCAGCTAAAGCAACTGGTCGAGTTGCACAAGGCAGCCGAATAGGCCATGAAGGGCTTTATAGTCCGGATGTGGCCTGGCGACTCCCTTCCCAACAGTTACTTCGGCCTGGTGAGGCGGCTTGTGGATGCCTGCCCACGGTTGGAAGTCATCAAGCGGTCCATCTGTATCGAATGTGCTCGTCGGGCTTTTGCCTGTGCAAAGGTGCACTCAGCCAAGATTGACACCGAGAAGATGGTGAAGGAGGGCCCGCCACAGGGCAAGGAGCATCGCCACCCCGAGATGTATTATGAGGGTGTCCTGAAGGGTGCCCGTCTTGTGGCGGACGAGTGTGCGGAGGATGTAATTTTTGAATGAACTTGCTCGTGTGATCCTGTATTATGAAAACTTGTTCATATGCGCTATGCAACGCTTGTTTGAATTTAAAATATTACCTTCTGTGCGGCTGTTTATCAAATCTGAGAGATGGCCAGTCGTCGGCTTCTGCCCCCATGCCACGAGTGCTGGGGTGTTCGGGATAAATCTGAGCACTCTTTTTCCCATTGTTGGGTCCTTCGAGGGAGGTGCTCAGCACAACGAACAAGGCAATCGGACTATAATGCTTTATCACTCTCACTTAGCCATAGAAGTCTACAATTTTAAATTTTGGCGAAGCCCCTAGTATTCGGAAGGCCGAATTCGGGGCGCTATACACGCCTTAAGCCGGACAAAGCTGACTCCTCGCTCTAAGCGGCATAAGTCTTTAGGGACTCGAGACCTCTCGAATAGCGACCATCTCTCGCCTTATCATGACAGTTAGTTTTAGCTTTCTCTACTGAGGTGCATAGCCCAAATGAACCGGGGCACAATCACAGTAGTTCTCCCAGTGCTACCTTAGCCGATATAGCGGAACGTAAGGTACCAAAACATGGGAGCCGGGCAAACCCAACTAATGACCCAAGACATGATTCGGAGCTGATGCATATAATGCTATAAGTTCGGGGTGCCGCACTGTCGAAAGTGTTCGGACTTCTCACGCCGTATTATGGGGTATGCTTAAGCCCCTGACATATTGGCCGTACCAGAGTGTACGGGTGCTGAATGTCATGAATGAACATATATATATATATATATAAAGAAGAATAGAGAATGCGATAATAGTCTAGTGCTATGCATTGTTTATTCAATAAGGTGCGTCGAAGCAGAATGATAGAAGTAGTGCGATAAGCAAAAAGTAGGACTATTTGACATGTCCCCTCCAAGGGAAAGCTGAGGAATGGTATTTAAAGCAGGTATTTCACTCGTTATCAGAAGCCACCTGGGAGTTTCATGGTGCGACGTAGCTTTCTGCCTCCTTGGTTCTTGCATCGTGTGTCTGGCAATCATACTGCCGGATAGGATTTTCAGAGATTAAAGTCCTGAAAGAGAGAAAAATAACAAAGCGGGAAGCCCCTAGTGCGGTTGAGCTGCGTCTTGGGGCGTGCCGTAGTCGTGCCCCCCTCCCCCCTTGTGCCCATGGTATTTTCAATGCGTAATTATGTACGCATGGCACGGATTTTGCCGTTTGGCTGGGTCTGGGGCGGGGGCCACATTGTTATGCGAGCTCGGAACGTGCCAGGCGGTCTTGTTGCCGATTACTCCGGGTGCGCTTGAAGGTGTCCGGGTCTTTAATCGCCGAACTGGTGGATTGCCTTAAGAGGCTTCTTTGCGCTTCTGCTGTGAGGGCCGCAGTGTGCTCCTCCGTGCGGAGAGAGCGCTATGTGTTTCCATTGACTGTGATGACCCCCCGAGGTCCTGGCATCTTGAGCTTGAGGTATGCATAATCTTGTACCACATTGAATCTCGCAAATGCAGTTCGCCCGAGCAGTGCATGATAGCCACTGCGGAATGGGACTATATCGAAGATTAACTCCTCACTTCGGAAGTTATCCGGGGATCCGAAAACCACTTCCAGTGTGACTGAGCCTGTGCAATGGGCCTCTACACCTGGTATGACGCCTTTGAAGGTCGTTTTTGTGGGTTTGATCCTTGAGGGGTCTATACCCATTTTGTGCACTGTGTCCTGATAAAGCAGGTTCAGGATGCTGCCGCCGTCCATAAGGACTCGAGTGAGGTGAAATCCGTCAATGATTGGGTCTAGGACCAGTGCGGCGAATCCGCCATGATGGATACTAGTGGGGTGGTCCCTGCGATTGAAGGTGATCGGACAGGAGGACCACGAGTTGAACTTTGGGGCGACTGGCTCCAACGCATATACGTCCCTTAGCGCACGCTTCCGCTCCCTCTTGGGGATGTGGGTTGCGTATATAATGTTAACCGTCTGCACTTGTGGGGGGAACCTCTTCTGTCCTCCGGTATTCGGCGGCCGGGGGTCCTCCTCGTCATCGCTATGCGACCCCTTGTCTTTGTTTTCGGCATTTAACTTGCCAGCCTGCTTGAACACCCAACAATCCCTGTTGGTGTGGTTGGCTGGCTTGTCGGGGGTGCCGTGTATTTGACACGAGCAATCGAGTATACGGTCCAAACTGGACGAGCCCAGAGTGCTTCTTTTGAATGGCTTTTTCCGCTGACCGGGTTTAGAGCCTTTGAATCCGGCATTGACTGCCGTATCCTCGGTATTGTCGATGTTGATGCGGCGCTTGTGTTTGTTGCGACGTGGCCTGCCATTGCCATCCTTGGTATCCGAAGTACCATGGTTCTTTGATATATTATTGCTGCGAGCCAGCCAGCTGTCTTCTCCCGTGCAAAAGCGGGTCATGAGTGTCGTGAGGGCTGCCATAGATTTCGGCTTTTCTTGGCCAAGGTGCCGGGCGAGCCACTCGTCGCGGATGTTGTGCTTAAAAGCTGCTAGGGCCTCTACATCCGGACAGTCGACGATTTGATTTTTCTTTGTCAGGAACCGTGTCCAGAATTGCCTGGCCGATTCCTCTGGCTGCCGAATTATGTGGCTCAAGTCATCGGCATCTGGTGGTCGCACATAAGTGCTCTGAAAGTTGTCGAGGAATGCGGCTTCCAGATCTTCCCAACAGCCAATGGATTCTGTTGGCAGGCTGTTGAGACAATGCCGAGCTGGTCCTTTGAGTTTGAGTGGGAGGTATTTGATGGCGTGTAGATTGTCACCGTGGGCCATGTGGATGTGCAGGAGGAAGTCCTCGATCCATACCGCAGGATCTGTTGTGTCGTCGTATGATTCGATATTTACGGGTTTGAAACCCTCTGGGATTTGGTGATCCATTACTTCGTCTGTGAAGCATAGGGGATGTGCAGCGCCTCTGTACTAGGCTATATCGTGACACGCATCAAATGAGTCTTGTCCGCTGTGTTCGGCCTGGCTGGATTTACTTTTATTGTATCCGGCGTGACGGTTATCGTCTCGCATAGTGGCGCGCCCTTGTGATCCATAGATCGATCTTGCGTGTTTTGCTTTGTCCTCCAATATGTCTCGCAGGTCTGGCATATTTCCCCATGCCTTGACATTTTTATTTAAGTGGCGTCGGGGTGCGGGCTGAGCTTTTGGCTGAAATGCCTCTCTGTCGTGGCCACGGGGTGGCCGATCAGCCGCGTCATACGCTGGAGATGTTGGTTTTGGTGCTTCCTCTTCCAGTCGGGGTAGCAACCTGTCCTTTGGATAACTCTTGGAGGGACGTTCGAGTTTATATTCCTCGGCCGCAAGGACTTCAGTCCATCTGTCAGCTAGCAAATCTTGATCAGCTTGAAGCTGATGTTCCTTTTTTTAAGGCTATTTGCCGTGGCTATAAGCCGGCGCTTGAAGTGCTCTTGTTCGACAGGATCCTCAGGCACGACGAATTCGTCGTTGTATAGGCTTGCCTCGTCTTCGGAGGGAGGCATGTAATTATCATCCTCCGCCTCTCCATCCGCCGCCCTCTCGGGAGGGCTGGCTTCTCCATCCTCCTGTTCAAAATCTTGCTGGAGGGGATTGTTGTCATCTTCGGCACTGTCCAGAGTGCTGTTATCTCCTGTGCCGGTATCACTGCTTTTGCCTTGGCGAAACATAGAGCGGCGCCGCTGACGTCGGCGCTTGGGTTGCTTCTTGGAGGGGTCATCCTCCGTTGTCCCGTCGCCATTGCCTTCTTTGGGTGTGTCCACCATATATATGTCATATGACGAGGTGGTTGTCCAGTGCCCTGTGGGCAGTGGTTCTCGTTCGCCTCCTGCATCGTCGCCCATGCCGTCAATGTCTTTGGATTCGAAGTCGAGCATGTCGGTCAAATCATCGACAGTGGCTACTAAGTGGGTGGTGGGTGGGCGGCGAATTTCTTCATCATTCGCGTCCCAATCCTGCCGGACATAGTTCGGCTAGGACTCTCCTGACAAGGAGAGAGACCTTAATGAGTTCGGTATGTCGCCGAAGGGCGAGTGCTGAAAGATATACGCGGAGGTAAACTCCATGATCGGCGCCCAGTCGGATTCGATAGGCACGGGCGCAGGCGGTTCGGAGTCCGTGGCCGGGGAAGGATCCGATAGCTTGGCATCACGGCTCTCATGAATGGTAAGGTCGATACTCGGCTCGATCGCCACTGAGGATACGGCCTCCATGGTGGGGTCTATCCACCCATCCATGGATGGCGCTACTGGTTCCGAATTGAGGGTCGGAGCGGTTGCCGGTGCGATCTCCTGAACACTATCCGATGGTAGAGCTAAATCATGCTCATCGTGACCATGTGGCGCACTAGGCAGGGGCTCGAATCCGTTGAAGATCAAGTCTCCATGGATATCGGCCGTGTAGTTTAAGCTTCCAAACCTGACCTGGTGGCCAGGGCGTAACTCTCGATCTGCTCCACCAGATGGCCAAGCGAGTTGGCCCGCAGTGTGAAGCCGCCGAATACAAAGATCTGTCCGGGGAGAAAAGTCTCACCCTGGACTGCATCGCTATCAATGATTGAGGGAGCCATCAAGCCTAATGATGACGACGCAGAGGAACTCTCAATGAAAGCACCAATGTCGGTGTCAAAACCGGCGGATCTCGGGTAGGGGGTCCCGGACTGTGTGTCTAAGGCAGATGGTAACAGGAGGCAGGGGACACGATGTTTTACCCAGGTTCGGGCCCTCTTGATGGAGGTAAAACCCTATGTCCTGCTTGATTATACTTGATAATATGAGTAGTACAAGAGTAGATCTACCAAGAGATCGGAGAGGCTAAACCCTAAAAGCTAGCCTATGGTATGATTGTATGTTGTCCTACGGACTAAAACCCTCCGGTTTATATAGACACCGGAGGGGGCTAGGGTTACACAAGGTCGGTTACAAAGGAGGAGATATACATATCCGTATTGCCTAGCTTGACTTCCACGCCAAGTAGAGTCCCATCCGGACACGGGACGAAGTCTTCAATCTCGTATCTTCATAGTCCAACAGTCCGGTGTAGCGACCCGACCTCAGATGGTCAAGTCTCCGTGCTTCAGTGTCATCCCTGGATCGGTAATGCTGACACACACATTACTCGAAGGATTTATAACAGAGTGGCAATCACACACTTATTACATTGTATGTCTCAAGAGAGAGAACTTATTACAATAATATGGCTTAAGGCCATCTAATGTGATAACAGCGGAAGGCTTGGAAGATAAAGTGAGTCCATCAACTCCAACGGCATAGCTGAGCTGCACGGCAACGACCTAACGAACCTTACTCCTCGTGTGAAAAGTCTGCAACATAATACGTTGCAGCCCGAAAACGGGTCAGCACATGGAATATGCTGGCAAAGTAACACAGTAGAGCAAGAACAGAATAATGCTATCACTACATGCATATTTGGCAGGTGGAAAGCTCTATGGTTATAGTTTTTGCGAAAAGCCAATTTTTTCCTACAACAAAGGAATAGATTTTAAATTTAACTATCATGGTAGTTGAACAAACATTGAGAAGGTTCCTCCAACTCAATCCCAATTAAAGTGGTTAACAACCCAACAGTATTAATTAAGAGCGATGAGATACATGTGATAACCCAAGTACTAGATATTCAAGATTTGTCCATAACTGGGGACACGGCTAACCATGATTAGTTTATACACTCTGTAGAGGTTTGCGCACTTTTCCCCACAAGACTCTATCTCCTCCGTTGGATTTCTCGCACTACATGGTGTTTGAGAAACGGATGACCGAGACATAGTCTTTCAGAAACATTAACTCTCTACTCCGGACAGACCATACCAAACCTACATCCCACTACCTGCTGATCTGCCTCTTCAAGAGCTTCACGTAACTTACTCAACTATGCTAGAGCCCATAATAGCTTGTGGCTGCACACGGAAGTTTCTAGCATGAATAATCTCAGTTCCCTTTGAGCCTGGTTGGCGGTCCATAGGAAGATCACATGGTTACTCCGGGATTTCCAAAAATACAGGCAACACTGGGTACTCCAGGTGCCTCAATCCACCCAGATGTGTATTTAAGTTGCCACCTTAAGTTGAACCATTAATTATCAATCTCACATCTGTCATGGATTTCACTCACCCAAACCACGTCTACGAGCATAGCAATATAAGCAACGCGTAGAAGTAACTCCCCAGGGTTTGAATGTAACAGGGTAATAGGTTCTACCTCAACAACTACTTCCCAACCCACAAGTTAATGACATCCTAATCATACAATGTTTGAGGATTGGTACTAATGCATAAAAACTAGGTGATAAAGGGATATGATCAAAGTGTTACTTGCCTTGCTGACGATCTGCAAAACCTAGGGACTCGTAGTAGCACGCTTCGCACTCCGGGTGTTCTATCGCAAACAAACAATAACATACATAAGCAACAAGCAAAGAATGCGCAAGCAAAAACTCAAATAAAAGAGGTTAACCAGAAAGTTCAACTTAAGAACTCCGGTTAGCAAAAAGAATCAAATCAAACGAAGCAACGAAACTCAAACGGCGAAAGAAACAAGATCCATTTACTAATCTGGACCTAGGTCAAATTTTACAGTCGAAAAGACTTGTTCAAGTTGATTAAACAGAAAGAGGGTCTCGAGACGAAGATCTAGGCGCTTGAATTGCCTAATTCCGACTAACGAGCGAAAAGATAAACAGAAACTAAGATCGGATCAGAAATCGCGATCGAGAATAATCGCAGATAAATCCGATAAAAGAAAACTGATGAATAGACTAACGAACGAGCGTTCGTTGGCTGTAACTAACGGGCGAAGAACCATTCGTTAAAACGAACGTACGGACGAACGTCCGCTAAATAGAAGAACCAAAAAAATGGCGATCCAAAAAAACGAATCTAGGGTTTCTAAAAAACCGAACGGTTTTTAAAAAAACGACGGCTAGGAACCGGATCGGTACCTCCGGCGAGGGCTCCGGCGAGGCGGGGGTGGCGGCGGCGGCTCGCGGGGCAGCGGGCCTTGGCGACAGCGGCGACGGCAAGTGACGACGGCGGCGGCTGGCGCGGGCGGCGGCGGCTACGTAGGCGGTGGCGGCTGCGGGCGGCGGTGGTGTGGGGGTTTGGTGCGGCGGGGGTGGCGGTATATAAAGGGGCGGGGGCGGGGTCTTGGAGGAGGGGCAAGGCGTGGCGGCGGAGAGGAGTCTGGCTCGGACTCCAAGTCCGAGTCGGCGGCGGCGGCGCGCGCAGGAGGCGACGGCCTGGCTCGGCTGGGCCTTAGGCCCAATCGGGCGCGGGAACTTATATATATATATATATATATATATATATATATATATATATATATATATATATATATATAATTCCGCCGACGGAAATAAAATCCTAGAAAAATAAATAAAAATCTAAAAATGCCAAAATAAATTTTCACTGCCTAAATAAAATATTTAGAATGAGATGAACATTTTCTTGGCCCTAAAATGCAATTTTGAAAAACGTGCAATTTTTCTAATGCAAACAAAATTGCAATAAAATCCAAATAAAACAAATATTTGATTTTAATATTTTTCCTCCAATATTTGAATTATCTTGGAGAAGTCATATTATCTCCTCTCATATATTTTAGTATGAAATATTTTCGGAGAGAAAAATAATTAAAACCAAAATCCTTGTTTCAAAATTTGATAAAAATCAAATTTGAAAACCGGGAAAATCTCCAACTCTCTCCGAGGGTCCTTGAGTTGCTTAGGATTTCAAGGATCGCGAGACGAAATGCAAATAAAATATGATATGCAAGAATGATCTATGTATAACATTCCAAATTGAAAATTTGGGATGTTACAAACCTACCCCCCTTAAGATGAATCTCGCCCTCGAGATTCGGGTTGGCTATAGAATAGGTGCGGGTGGTCTTTGCGAAGATTATCCTCTCGTTCCCATGTGGCTTCATCCTCGGTATGGTGGCTCCATTGAACTTTGCAAAACTTGATAACCTTACTGCAAGTGACTCTGCTGGCAACTCTAGAATCTTAACTGGCTTCTCCTCGTAGGTCAAATCACTATCCAACTGAATTGCCTCCAAGGGTACTGTATCCCTTAACGGTATATCGGCCATCTCAGCTTGACACTTCTTCAGCTGTGAAACATGGAACACATCATGAACTCCTGACAATCCCTCGGATAATTCCAACTTGTAGGCAACTTCTCCCATCCGTTCCAAAACATGATACGGTCCTACAAATCTCAGAGCTAACTTTCCTTTAACTCCAAAACGTTTCACTCCTCGCAAGGTCGATACTCGCAGATATGATATGTCTCCAATTTCGTAAGTTACCTCCTTGCATTTTGAGTCTGCATAACTCTTCTGCCTGGACTGAGCAATCTTCAGTCTATCGTGAATCAATTTAACCTTTTCCTCGGACTCCCCAATCAAGTATGGTCCAAACAATTGTCGGTCTCCTACCTCATCCCACATCAACGGTGTTCCGCACCTTCGTCCATACAGGGCTTCAATCGGTGCCATCGTCAAACTGGCTTGGTAGCTATTATTGTATGAGAACTCCGCATAAGGCAAATTGTCATCCCAACATAGTCTAGCGCACAGGCTCTCAACATGTCCTCCAGAATTTGGTTGACTCTCTCGGTCTGCCCATCTGTCTGCGGGTGAAATGTTATACTGAACTCCAATCTCGTTCCCAAAGTCTGGTGTAACTGATGCCAAAACTTTGAAGTAAATTGTGTTCCTCTATCTGATATGATGGTCCTAGGAACTTCATGCAAACATATGATCCGCGACATGTATATCTTGGACAACTTTGCACTGGTATAAGTGGTTTTCACTGGGATGAAGTGAGCCACTTTGGTCAAGCGATCAACTACTACCCATATGGAATCATATTCGGCTTTGGTCCTGGGCAATCCGGTGATAAAGTCCATGCCCAGTTTATCCCACTTCCATTCGGGTATCGGCATAGGTTGTAACAGTCCTGCTGGCTTCTGATGTTCTGCCTTCACTCTCTGGCATACATCACATACGGCTACGTACTCAGCAATATCCTTCTTCATACCAGTCCACCAGAAATGTTCCTTCAAATCCAGATACATCTTGGTGTTTCCGGGGTGTATCAAGTAGGGTGAGTCATGAGCCTCTTGAAGTACTAACTTCCTGATCTCTGGTTTATTGGGCACATAAACTCGGTCCTCAAACCATAAGGTATCATGCTCATCCTCACGAAAACCTTTGGCCTTTCCTTTGCCCATCTTCTCTTTTATCTCGGCAATCTCCTTGTCATCCTTCTGAGCTTCCCGAATCTTGTCCAGCAACATCGGCTGGACCTCCATTGTTGCAACGAATCCTCTAGGAACTATCTCCAATCGTAGTTCCATGATGTCCTCTGCTAATTCCTTCGGCAATCCCTTACTTTCAAGGATATTAGCATAACTCTTTCGGCTCAAGGTGTCTGCAACGACATTGGCCTTTCCTGGATGATAGTGTAGCTTCATGTCATAATCCTTTATAAGCTCCAACCATCTCATCTGTCTAAGGTTTAGTTCCTTCTGGGTGAAAATGTACTTCAAACTCTTATGATCCGTGTACATATCACAACGGTTTCCTATGAGATAATGTCTCCAGGTCTTCAATGCATGCACTACGGCTGCTAACTCCAAATCATGCGTGGCATAATTCAACTCGTGAGGTTTTAGTTGTCGTGAGGCATATGAAACAACTAACTCTTCCGTCCTGCATAAGCACACATCCAAGTCCTAAGCGAGAGGCGTCGCAATACACTTGGAATTCCCTATGTATATCTGGCAGTGTTAGCACTGGCGCTGTAGTTAAACGTTTCTTCAACTCCTGGAAACTTGCCTCGCAATCGTCTGTCCATTTAAACTTAGTATCCTTCTTCAATAGTTCAGTCATTGGCTTCACAATCTTGGAAAAGTTCTCAATGAATCTCCGATAGTACCCTGCGAGTCCAAGGAAACTACGGATCTCGCTAACTGAAGTGGGTGCCAACCATTCAGTAACTGACTGAACCTTGCTGGGGTCTACTGCTATACCTTCTCCTGATATAACATGTCCAAGGAATCCGACTTCCTTCAACCAAAATTTGCATTTGCTGAACTTGGCATACAACTGGTGTTCCCTGAGTTTCTCGAGAACTAGGCATAAATGCTCTTTGTTCTCCTCTTCATTCTTTGAGTACACCATAATATCATCAATAAACACCACAACAAACTTGTCCAAATATTCCATGAACACCTTATTCATCATGCTCATGAAATAGGCAGGGGCATTAGTCAGTCCAAATGACATGACCGTGTACTCGTATAATCCATACCGCATTGTGAACACTGTCTTGGGTATATCCTTCTCTCGAATCTTCAACTGATGGTATCCTGATCGCAGATCGATCTTCGAGACACTTTAGCTCCTTGCAACTGATCGAACAGATCATTGATCATTGGCAATGAGTACTTGTTCTTAATCATTACTTCATTCAAGGCTCGATAATCAACAACCATCCTTAGGGATTTATCCTTCTTCTCAACCAAAAGCACAGGGGCTCCCCAAGGTGATGAACTTCTTCGAATGTATCCTTTCTCCAATAACTCCTTGATCTGTTTCTTAATTTCCTCCAGATCATTCGCGGGCATCCGATAGGGTCTCTTGGATATTGGCCCGGTACCTGGCAATAGCTCTATGAAAAACTCTATGTCTCTGTCCGGTGGCATGCCTGGTAACTCCTCTAGAAAAACATCCGGGTAATCCTTTACTATAGGTACTTCCTCCAGAACAACTCCCGTAAGGGTATTCACTTGGCTCCTCCTAGGCACATGCCTAGATACATACTTAATCATTTTTCCCTCTGGGGTGGTGAGATAAACCGACTTACTAGCACAGTCAATGCTTCCTGAATACTTTGACATCCATTCCATACCTAATATCACATCCAATCCTTGTGACTCCAAGATAATTAGGTCGGACGGAAAAACATGGGTGCCAATGGTTAGGGGTATCTGGTCGCACCATCGGCTAGCCATGTACTCTGCTCTGGGTTAACTCACTAGGAGAGGGGTCCTAAGGGTTTGGGTTGGTAGTTTAAACTTATCCACGAACCCCCTTGATATGTATGAATGCGATGCACCAGTATCGAAAAGAACAGGAGCGGTAAATGGCTTAACCAAAAACTTACCTATTACCGCGTCCGGCTGCTCTTCAACCTCCTCCATGTTAACGTGGTTAACTTGTCCTTTGTTGAATGGATTAGGCTTCTTCCCAGTGCTCCCATTTTCGTTTCCATTATTTCCCTTAGGGCACTCTATGGCGTAGTGTCCAGTCTTCCCGCACTTGAAGCAAGTAATGTGACTTAAGTCCCTTTTGGTGGGTGTGGATGGATTGGGGCGGTTATGATTGTTGTTAGCTCCGTTCCCATTCCCATTTTTAGAACCATTGTGGTTATGCGATCCTCCTCCAGTGTGGTTGTGACCTCCATGGTTATGAACAAGTCCTCCCAAGTTCGGGGTTAGGCGAGGCTTCTGCTGAGCTCCTGAGTTATACTTCCATTGTCCATACTTCCTCTTGCGGCTCTCAATCTGCTGCTGCTTCCCTTCAATCATAAGAGCCTTATCTACCAACTCTTGGTAGTTGTTGAAGGTTGCTACCATCAATTGCATGCTCATCTCATCATTCAGCCCTTCCATGAACTTCTCCTGCTTCGCGGCATCTGTGGCTACATCATCAGGGGCATAGCGAGATAACTTGCTAAACTCATCCACGTACTGAGCTACAGTATGGTTCCCCTGACGTAGGTTGCGGAACTCCCGCTTCTTCATCTGCATAGCTCCAGTTGAGACATGGGCTGTGCGGAAAGCTTGCTAAAACTGGTCCCAAGTGACATTGGCTATAGGAAAGGTGGCTGTGTAATTCTCCCACCATGAGGCTGCAGGTCCATCCAATTGGTGTGTGGCAAAGCGCACTCTTTCAGCATCTGTGCAACCTACGGTGGTCAACTTCCTTCCAATACGGCGTAGCCAATCATCAGCAACTATAGGCTCGGTGCTACTGGAGAACACCGGTGGTTGTAACCTTAGAAATGGGGCTAGGTTGTCCACTGGCGGTGGGTTGTTGTTGTTGTTATTGTTGTTGTTGTTGCCCTGGTTCTGAACTAGCAATTGCATCAAAGTATTCTGCTGCTGGATTAACTGGGTGAGCTCCGGTGGGAAAACAAAACCGGGGTCACGTCTCGGAGGCATCTGATGGGTTTAGATGGAAGAGATCAGAATAGAAAAGGGGTCTAATGAGAAAACACTACCCATATGCACATGAGACAAACACAAACATTTCACTCAATCAATCAAGTAAGGGCATACAAGCGGTCTAGAACTATCACAAAGGTGCTCAACTACTACTGATTACATGGGGGAATACTAAAAACATATGGTGGTCATCTAGAAATTTTGATCGGTGGAAGACTCCATGATGTCTGCTCCAGCTTCGTCTTCAAAGTCTTCCTCACTAGGATCTGAATCGGTGTTGTCGATGATGATGTAGTTGTCTGGGCAAGTGGGGTCGTCGTCTTATGCTACTGGTGTAGGGCCTCCCATGAATACTCCGATCTTCTTGATCAGGTCGTCATTCTTCTCCAATAATGTCTTGATTTCCTCCTCATATCCATCGCATGTAAACTTGAGTTCTTCCTCCAGTTCAATGATCCTAGTCTTTGCCTCCTTCAAGTCCATCATGTTCGTGCACATCTGGTTCTCCTGGCGTCTAATGTGCTGGTTTAACTCCTGGATGAAAGCTGCAATGGATCTATCCTTCTTGGTGCTGATTACTTCCCATTGCTCGTCTCGGCGTCCACATATCTGGTAGATAGTGTCCTTAAGTTCCCTGTTGTAGACTTCTCCAATGCGTCCCATGGTAATGTGGGCTGCCATGCTCTTGCCTAGGCTCCAGGTGGGTGCTTCGAAATAAAATTCTATGGGTTTAGAAGTTGGCGAGAACGTCCTTCCTGGAACTTGTACTTAAATCATCCAGCGCTCCTCTTTAGGTAAAATGGCGTTGTACGTCCCGGTGAAGCTTGGTATTCCAATGTTCAAGTACCTAGTGACTTCCTTCAGGTGGCGTCCAAATGGTGTGTCTTCATCCGGTTGTGCAAACTTGTGCTTCATCTCCGCCAACCTAAAGAGTAGAAAATGGAGAGGAGTCAAAAATGAGTAGAGAAGTGTGGCCTATGGTTTAGCTTAGTGGTCGTGTCCTACACTCAGCGTGTGCTCTGATACCATCTTGTAGCGACCCGACCTCAGATGGTCAAGTCTCTGTGCTTCAGTGTCATCCCTGGATCGGTAATGCTGACACACACAGTACTCGAAGGATTTATAACAGAGTGGCAATCACACACTTATTATATCGTATGTCTCAAGAGAGAGAACTTATTACAATAATATGGCTTAAGGCCATCTAATGCGATAACAACAGAAGGCTTGGAAGATAAAGTGAGTCCATCAACTCCAACGGCATAGCTGAGCTGCACGGCAACAACCTAACGAACCTTACTCCTCGTGTGAAAAGTCTGCAACATAATATGTTGCAGCCTGAAAATGGGTCAGCACATGGAATATGCTGGCAAAGTAACACAGTAGAGCAAGAACAGAATAATGTTATCACTACATGCATATTTGGCTGGTGGAAAGCTCTATGGTTATAGTTTTTGCGAAAAGCCAATTTTTCCCTAATTTTTCCCTACAACAAATGAATAGATTTTAAATTTAACTATCATGGTAGTTGAACAAACATTGAGAAGGTTCCTCCAACTCAATCCCAATTAAGGTGGTGAACAACCCAATAGTATTAATTAAGAGTGATGAGATACATGTGATAACCAAGTACTAGATACTCAAGATTTGTCCATAACCAGGGACACGGCTAACCATGATTAGTTTATACACTCTGCAGAGGTTTGCGCACTTTTCCCCACAAGACTCGATCTCCTTCGTTGGATTTCTCGCACTACATGGTGTTTGAGAAACGGATGACCGAGACACAGTCTTTCAGAAATATTAACTCTCTACTCCGGACAGACCATACCAAACCTACATCCCACTACCTGCTGATCTGCCTCTTCAAGAGCTTCACGTAACTTACTCAACTATGCTAGAGCCCATAATAGTTTGTGGCTGCACACGGAGTTTTTAGCATGAATAATCTTAGTTCCCTTTGAGCCTGGATGGCGGTCCATAGGAAGATCACACGGTTACTCCGGGATTTCCAAAAATACAGGCAACATTGGGTACTCCAGGTGCCTCAATCCACCTAGATATGTATTTAAGTTGCCACCTTAAGTTGAACCATTAATTATCAATCTCACATCTGTCATGGATTTCACTTACCCAAACCACGTCTACGAGCATAGCATAGCAATATAAGCAACGCGTAGAAGTAACTCCCAAGGGTTTGAATGTAACAGGGTAATAGGTTCTACCTCAACAACTACTTCCCAACCCACAAGTTAATGACATCCTAATCATACAATGTTTGAGGATTGATACTAATGCATAAAAACTGGGTGATAAAGGGATATGATCAAAGTGTTACTTGTCTTGTTGACGATCTACAAAACCTAGGGACTCGTAGTAGCAAGCTTCGCACTCCGGGTGTTCTATCGCAAACAAACAATAACATACATAAGCAACAAGCAAATAATGCGCAAGCAAAAACTCAAATAAAAGAGGTTGACCAGAAAGTTCAACTTAAGAACTCCGGTTAGCAAAAAGAATCAAATCAAACAGAGCAACGAAACTCAAACAGCGAAAGAAACAAGATCCGTTTACTAATATGGACCTAGGTCAAATTTTACAGTAGCAAAGACTTGTTCAAGTTGATTAAACAGAAAGAGGGTCTCGAGACGAAGATCTAGGCGCTTGAATTGCCTGATTCCGACTAACGAGCAAAAAGATAAACAGAAACTAAGATCGGATCAGAAATCGAGATCGAGAATAATCGCAGATAAATCCGATAAAAGAAAACTGACGAACAGACTAACGAACGAGCGTTCGTTGGCTGTAACTAATGGGCGAAGAACCGTACATTAAAACGAACGTACGGACGAACGTCCGCTAAATAGAAGAATTGGAAAAAAACGGCGATCCGAATGGTTTTTAAAAAAACGGCGGCTCGGAATCGGCTCGGTACCTCCGGCGAGGGCTCCGGCGAGGCGGGGGTGGCGGCGGCGCGGGCGGCGGCTCGCGGGGCGGCGGCGCGGACGGCGACGGCTGCGCAGGCGGCGGCGGCGCGGACGGCGGCGGCGGCTGCGGGCGGCGATGGTGTGGGGGTTTGGGGCAGCGGGGGTGGCGGTATATAAAGGGGCGGGGGCGGCGTCTTGGAGGAGGGGCAAGGCGCGGCGGCGGAGAGGAGTCCGGCTCGGACTCCAAGTCCGAGTCGGCGGCGGCGGCGACGCGCGTAGGAGGCGGCTGCTGCGGCGGCCTGGCTCGGCTGAGCCTTAGGCCCGGTCTGGCGCGGGAACCTTTTTTTATATATATAATTTCGCCGACGGAAATAAAATCCTAGAAAAATAAATAAAAATCTAAAAATGCCAAAATGAATTTTCACCGCCTAAATAAAATATTTCGAACGAGATGAACATTTTCTTGGCCCTAAAATGCAATTTTGAAAAACGTGCAATTTTTCTAATGCAAACAAAATTGCAATATAATCCAAATAAAACAAATATTTGATTTTAATATTTTTCCTCCAATATTTCAATTATCTTGGAGAAGTCATATTATCTCCTCTCATATATTTTAGTATGAAATATTTTCGGAGAAAAAATAATTAAAACCAAAATCCTCGTTTCAAAATGATAAAAATCAAATTTGAAAACCGGGAAAATCCCCAACTCTCTCCGAGGGTCCTTGAGTTGCTTAGGATTTCGAGGATCGTGAGACGAAATGCAAATAAAATATGATATGCAAGAATGATCTATGTATAATATTGCAAGAATGATCTATGTATGATATTCCAAATTGAAAATTTGGGATGTTACATCCGGCCAAAGGATATAGTCCGGCTGTCCGGAGACCCCCTAAACCAGGACTCCCTCAGTCTACAAGATTAGACTTCTAATTAGACGGGTTCTCTCCAATTTAATTGGTCCAATAAAGTTGTCAGATTACTACTTCGACTCTTGATCGACGGATCGTCTTAGAGAAATTCTCACGGATGGGAGGTATAACTTAGCTGCGGAATCATCATGCTTCACCGGCAGACTACATTGCTTTCCGCTACTCTGCAGATCGGTGAGATTGATCATTACCGGTCATCTTCACAGTATTTCTGAGTGCGCTCATCTAGCATATTTGTGTTGTTGCGTAACACGTTCCCGTACATTGATATTGTTGCTTGACTGTTGTTATATGGGTAGAGCCCATGATTCGGAGTTCACATACACTATGCAAGGAGCATCATCACATTGATGCATAAGACAACGATTCTTCTACAAGACGTACAGTAGTTTCCTTTGCTAGGACAAGTTTGAACCGACCCGGGCCTTGTAACCCTAACCATGGTCCATAGTCACCTATATAAGGTCTGGCACAGACTCTCTGATAGGTACCTCATAATCCTACTCGTTGTACGCGACACAAATCTTAGTTCTAATACGAGGCTAGATCTATCAATACAGACAAGCAGAAAATGAGTTATTACCTTGATATGGGGGTTTTAAGGTGGATAAATCTCTCCTCGTGTTAGTCTAAAAAAAATCTCTCCCTGTGTGCACCATCCAGATGACCGGCACAATTGTGCCACCCCATACTGAATGCCTCAGGAAAATACAAATACCACGACATAGTACAAAGGCGTTGATGATTAGGGTGAAGTGAAAGGTTGGGTCAGCAGGAACGCTGCTGCTCAGGAGCCAAGTGAGTTTCTGTAATCCAGCTCCATGGCTACGAAACTGCAACGCAAAAATGGAGAAATATTATAAAAATAGAAGCGTAGACGAGCGACCGTGGTACACTGGACGGTTGGATGGAGCTCGGCGTAGCCACGATGCCCATCCGACGGCGGGGACGGAATTGGCGGTTTGGTCGGCTCCCCCGCACATGCTCCTTGCCCGCCAGATTCCCGCCACCGATGGGAATTCCCACACCCACACAACAAATCGATCGTGCGGTGCGGCCAACCCAGCTCATTTCCATGCGGGGCCACGTGAAAACGCTGGCCCAGAGTCAGCGGGCATCCGCTACATGATTTCCCATTATTGTCCACATGGGCAGGCGTGACGGGCGGTCTGGTCGGAAGCAGCCAGGCCGTACTGGTCGGTGGCTTTATTCCACAATATCACGCAAGTTGCTTGGATCTATCGTAGTTTACACACCCCACTTCGCCACTATGCTTGCGGTAGGCAATAAGCAAAGAGCCAAAGATCAGCCGTGGGATTAAAGAATAACATGTGCATGGCACTTGCCACTAACAAATATGATCAAGAGGAACGACTTGCAGGTTGCATCTTGCAGGTCAACCGTCCATCCTCTCTATAAAAGGCGGCTCGGCGACGCCTCCGAGCCATTGCCCGGAGGTGATCGGACTGTACGTCTCTCTCTGCTCTAGAGAGCGGCTGTGACCTCGGCTGGTTTCCCTTTTCGATCCCCCGTCGTCTATCTCTACGTAGTATTTTACATCTTGGTTTCTCGTCTCTGTTTAGTTTCTGTTAGATCCCTTGATCATCTTTTTCGTTTCCTCCGTTGAACATCCTTGCACGATCAGTCTTTTTATGATCAAGTTGCTGGAAAACTTCTGCATGTTGTTTTAGCAGAATTTCCTTCTTGCCTAATCTTGTTTGGCCGTGCGTACACCCTCTCCTAGATTGGATATGGATGATGTTCTCGTCCACCGATCAGCAGGAGGCCACAACTTCCGCCGGAGGTCTGCCGGCGGAGCCGGCCGGAGGGTCGCCCCCATGAGCTCGCCACCGTTGTCTCCGAGCGCCTACGGTTTCTTCCCTTATTCCTCGGCTCCTCCGGGTCCATTTCTATACCCGCCGTATAACTTCTACTCGTGCGGCTCTCTCCCTCCCCTGCCGTTCAACCACCCCGGTCTCCCACCGCGCCCTCCGGCGACCAGGGCCAAGCACGCCACGTTCCCATACCAGCCGTTGACTCCGCCTCCTCGTCCGGCCGCCGTCACCAAGGTCAAACAGACCACGGCGACCGGGATGACGGTGTCGGAGCCGAGGAAGATGCTGGAGGGCAAGAGCAAGAAGCCGAGGACACCGAGGTCCGCAGAGGAGCCTCCGAGGGCGCAGCGGAGGAAGCCGCTGCAGAGGGCGGCGCCCCTGCCCGCGACGTCGGCGGTCACGGAGGCGCTGGACGACCTGGAGCGCGAGGTGACACGGGGCTTCGTGGAGGACCTGCTGCACGCGCTCGCACCGCCCCCCAGCAGCCTGCCCCTGCCCACCTTCTCCCTCGTCAGGGCGGCCGCCACCAAGGTCCCGGCGCCATGCACGGTGTAGCTGGCCCTGGACACCTTCACCGACGTCGAGTCGACAACTGCCTCTGCCGGGTTCATTTTTATTTCATTTTATTTTATGTTTCTTTCTCCAAGTTTTTTTCTTTGGATGGAAGAAACGCTGCCATAAAAGGGATCGATCTAGTTTTAATTTTCGTTCCTTTTTTTTCATTTTCTCCTGGGAGTTGTGAGGTAAATGTAAACCTGAGCAAGAGTCTAGGTTTGCATAGTATTGGTAGTTGAATTCTTGATGTATGAGGCATGCTTTTAATTGCCATGATATATGAAGATCAACATGTTCTTTTCTTTAACCTGGACCAAGAGGTCAACATGTACGTTTGTGTATGCATATCTTCATACGAGCAAACGGGTTGTATATTTATAAGCTGCTCCGGATTTATTTACAATCTCACTTACTATTCTAAGCTTGTGGACCAATATCATCAACATGCTTGTTGGAATTAACCACGACGTGTGGCACGTCCGGCTTGACTTGAGTAAACATCGAGTTGTATCGGAGTGCTCTAACCAATGAACCAGTTGCCCCGTCTTAGAAACCCTAGACAGTCGCCATAGCTACACCCACTCCCCGCCGGCCACGCGTCCCCTACTCCGCATGTCGCTCCGGCGGCGGTAGAGGGTGGAGATCCTGGATCTGCATTGCAGCTCTGTAGTTAGATTTGTTAGGGTTACAGTTTGGTTCCCTGACGGCCAAGGTAGCCCGAATAGTGATTTTGAATCGGATTGGAGCTCTGATGATAGGATAACAAATCGTAGAAACTTAACTATCGGAGTCGTAGAAATGTAGATTGTGCTAATAAAGTCGTAGAACTAATGGGGCTAGTTTGTAGAAAAAAATATGAACATTTACAATAACAAATTTATATGATGTGAAAATATATGCAATGATGAATCCAGTGATATATATTTGGTGGTGTACTATGTTAATATTTTTTTATAAACTTGTTGAAAGTATATAAAGTTGACTTTAGACAAACATAATATATAGAGTAATAAAAACGGAGGGAGTAACATTTTTTCAAGTGGTTAGATGATGAAAGGGCATCGTTTGGGTGGTACAAAAATGCAAGGACAAAGCTACTAAGTGCAATTAAGTTACAGACCAAGATGTTACCGGAGAGGTAGCCTAAGCGAACCACAAGATGGGCCAAATAGCTCACTAACTTACAACAGACTCATGTGCCGAGTTTACAATGAATTATCCAACTTCCTGAAAATGAGTCTCTTTCTGTGGAGTTGGTAGCGCAAGCAAACCACAAAATGGGCCAAACAGCCGAATATCTATTTCTGAGCCCAGGCTCATCTACACCCGGTCAAAAAAAAATTCAAACAAATTCAAAAAAAATTGCATGATAGATAATTTGGTGCATGAGGCGCCCCTCAAATTTAAGATCATTTGAACATACGTGTAGCTCTCGGCAAAAAAGACAAATTGGGTCGGAACAGTATATGAACAGTAGAAATTTTTACGAACCCCAAATTTGTCTTTTTCCGAGAGCTACTTAGATATCTAAATGATCTGAAATTTGGGACGCACCTCACGCACCAAATTATCTACCATGCAAAAAATGGATTTTTTTTCCAGTATTTGTTATAAAAAATTTCTTCAACGGGGTTGTAGATGAGCACCGAATCGCTGCTCTCCCAAACAGCTCATTGGTTTATAACAAACTCATGTATCGAGTTTATGATGAACTATCCAACTTCCCGGAAACACTCTCTCTGTGCGATAGTAACCCAAGCAAACCGCAAAGATGGACACAAACAGCTCATTAATTTACAGCAAACACACATACCGAGTTTATTATGAACTACTTCCTCTGTTCCTAAATGTAAGTTTTTTTAGAGGTTTCACTATAGAGACTACATTCGGATGTATGTAGACATTTTTTAAGTATAGATTCACTCATTTTGCTTCGTATGTAGTCTATAGTGGAATCTTTTAAAAGACTTATATTTAGGAACGAAGGGAGTATCCAACTTCCTGAAAAACGAGTCTCTTTCTGTGCAGTGTTCCTGTTCAAGCACGCCAAACTCGGCAGAGGACGCAGAGCACCGGATGGCGATGCTACGGTCGTGGCTGCCGCTGCTCTGCCACGGGAGCAACGGGACGGACACGCCGGTGCTAAGCAGCAGGGAGAAGGTGGAGATGGTGACCATGCTGGAGGAACTAATCGAGAAGCTTTGGTGGGAGCAGCAGGAGGAGGCCCTGGCGCTGTGGCTGCACCACTTCGCCAGCCCAGAGACTGATGCTCAAGAGCGTGTGCAGTCGATCATGTAACTCACGGTACATCCTCAAAAAAAAATTTAACTTCGGTACTAATCATGTATATCAGTGCAGTGGGATCTACATTTTGTT
Source organism: Triticum aestivum (assembly GCF_018294505.1). Lineage (NCBI taxonomy): Eukaryota > Viridiplantae > Streptophyta > Magnoliopsida > Poales > Poaceae > Triticum > Triticum aestivum. The sequence continues at coordinate 556,898,636 of NC_057809.1, read as the reverse complement.
TACTCCTGGACTCCGTTCATACGCAGGCCTGGTGCAAATTTGTAACAACATCTTCAAATACGTGGTGGAACCAACAGATTTTTGCACTTCTGAGTAACAAACTGAACCAAACGGGGTGGGGAAATCACATACCGATGCCAAACAAGTTCATACATGTATCTCATTTAGTGAATCATCACACTGCGAACATACAAAGGAAACGACCGTGAGCAGTCCCAGCCCAAAACCCTAGTTCTGACATCCTCAACTTTTGAACAGAGGCCATGCATACAATTCTAACATGTCGTGGAAGTGTCGAACACGTCAACCTTTTTCCTCCAAGAATATGTTTGGGCAACAGCTATTCAAGACAAGGTTATAATGGCAACAATACTGGGGGAGGTGCTTATTCTAATGATGATGTTACAATAGCTAGCAAAGCTGGTTACAACAGATTCTTGGTGCTCATATCCTGATCACTCTACTGTACATAATATCCCTGCGGACAAAAAAGTTTACACTTCACCTCAGTTCATTCGTGGAGTTCGTCCTTCCGATAGTGCTTGGTTCTCCGATTGACACAGATGCTAATGATTTGGAGGCCCAGGCAGTGGCATTCCTTGCCCCCTCCTGTAAATTCCCTCGCTTCGAAGGGTATAACCTACTCAATTTCTGTCTTGCTTGCTCGAGGTAGGTGAAGAAATATTCATGCACGCCCATCAAGTTCGCAAACAGAGTATGCCTCCTCCATGCCCATTTTGCTGCAGAAACTATCCTTGGGAATAGAAGATACAGCAACCGCAGGATTACAAAAGAAGCTGCCAGTGCTAGATACGTATCCTGCTGGAGTATATTTTCGGGTGAACGCGCCCACCAGAATGGACAATTTTCCGGTTCAACATCCTTTTTTGGCTCAATTTCATCTAACGGGTGTGGCATGGCCTCCCCAGTGGTTGACTCCACTGATGCACTGATGCCTTCATCACATAAATTGACCGTCAGCAAATCAATTAGAAAAACAGATGCAGCCACAAAAGATATCATAAACACAACAAATTCCAAGTTCAAACTCCAACCACAAGGAGACTCATAGACACTAGTTTGGAACAAAGATGTCTCATACCACAAGATAGGTGGAAAAATACGAACATGTAGCTCAGTTGCTCAATACAATGAAGAACTCTGGTAAGCATGCAAGCAAAACTACAACACACTCCAAAAAAATAGAATACAAAAAAGAATGGAAAAGAAGAAAGAGTCCGTATGCAACAATTTACACACCTGAAACATCACTGTAGAAAGCAGCTAGTGGCTTAACAGTTCGAGGTCCATGGTACCTCACTCGCATTGTTGAATTCAAGAGAAATAGTGTTGGAAAACCATGAATTCCATATCTTGATATTATGCTGCAGTTTCAAATGCAAAGGTTACACTCCATCATAAAACAAACAGTAGTGTATTACACTAAGGAACACATTTTTCTTCAGTCCAAAGGCGGGCATACCTTGGCCTAATTGCAGATTCCTCAAATGCAAAATGGCGAATAGTTGGGAATAAGTGAGCCAACTTCTCGAAATTAGGTTTGCACTCTTGTGAAAACGGGCACCACGAGGCATAGAAAAGTACAGCAATGTACTCATCTTTGTTCAAGTAAAGAAGATTGACTGCCCTCGCCAATGTAGCCTCATCTCCCTATATAATGTTAAAGAAATTTAAGAGTCGGCTTCAATTCTACAAGTACAACAGATGGAATATCCTTGTGCTAATGAAGGAAGGGAGGGACAAACAGGCACTACATCACAATAAAAGAAAAAAATAACAAAATTAGTTAGATATAGTACTAGTTGTCAGATTATTTTTAACTCACTTAAATGTAACGTGGTGCCATGTTAGGGAGAATATGTTTTATGTTCTAATTTTGAGCTCTACATTTTAGGAGAAAAAAACAAAAGACAAGGATGGAAAACTACATCCAAGTTTTTATTTATATTCTTTTTCTCTAAGTCAGACCAACCCCAAGATACAAGATGCGACCAAATTGGAAGAAGCACACAATAGTATCCCTGATTATCTGCAAGTGACATGTCACAAAAAACAGATAATGCAACACACATAGCATAAGCTGCATAACACTTCAGCAGAGTATGTTACTATAGGAACAGGAGTTGCAGGGAATTCCAAACAAATATGAAAGTGGCTTTTTAGGGACATGGCACAAAACCAATTGATACAACATAGTAACACTTCAGGACAACGTGTTATTATAGGAGCACAGGGGGCAGAGGAGGGAATTTCAAACCAAACACAAAGCTGGCTTGGTCCTTTTTTTTTCTCAATGTTGGCAGGAGAGCTGCCGAATCCATTGATTAGAAAGGGGTATTACAAGAACGCCCCCAAAGCTGGCTTGGTCCTAAGGAGAAATTTCTCATAGCTTAACGCATATGCAGCTTATCAGTGCAGGTTGCCAAAATGCATAAACCAATTGACAGGATAGAAGAACCTATCCACACCCTTGACACCATGTATGGACCTAGAAAATCCCTAATTTCACGACCCCCAACTTTCACCCCGTCAATAATCTATTCGCCGCTGTATATTTTATCAAAAAAAAAAAGCGTCGGGATAGCTCACCTCGATGACGCCGACCGGGTCGCCGAGGCGGCGATCCAGCGGCGAGCAGGTGCTGGGAGGCCCGAGCACGGCCTCCGCCGCGGCGGGCACCGGGCACGCCCCGGGATGCGCGGAGGAGAGCCCCGCGGCGGCGAGGAGGAGGAGCAGCAGCAGCAGCGCCGCCCACCGCGGCGACCCCCGGCCCATGGGGCCCTGGCACGGACGCGTCCCCCCGCCCTAGATCCGGGCTCCGGGGGCTCCTCGCATGCGCTGGCCGGCTGGCGCTCGGCGCCGGGGGAGCGCGGCGGCCGCGGGGATTTTCGGTTGCGCTGCGCCGACGGGTGCGGGCGGAGGTTGGTTTGGGCGTGCGGGATTGGGAGCCCTTTGCGTTGTGAGGCCGAGGCGGGTCGCTTTATCGGGTGCGGGCGCCGGGCCGCAGTCCGATCGCGATCGGACGGACGAGATGCCCGGGCGAGCTGGCCCCCGGGACGCGGGATCCGGAGGATGACGTGCGGGGCCCGCCACGCGGTGACGGGGTTGGTCTCGCAGCCCCGCGGCATGGTGACGCGATATTTATGAATACGCGCCTACACCCACAGAATCGATCACGACACACGTGGACCTATGAAGAAGGCCGCGGTGGGCCCGCAATGACCCGTCACTATGGGACCACCCTGTCAGTGAGATATTGTCGTCTTTTAGGCTGGTCATAGTGGGGAGTAACTTAGACCGGTAACATACATATATTACTAGTCTATGTTATCACCTTCGTAATGGGTAGTAAGATATGGATGATAACATGCAAGCCTTCATTATACTGTAGACTCATATTACCTCGAGGTGTGTTATGTTAAATTAGTAACATATTATGTTACCACAAGTATCTCTCTCCTCATTAACTCTATGTCACATAAACAAAATTGTTTTGAAATGTGTTATGTTACTCACCTAAGTTACTCCCACTATGACTAGCCTTAAAAGAAAAGGTCTTTGACGCAGAAGGTTTGCTTTGGGTCAGTGTCACGGATAATTGGACGTAGGAGAATATATGTATGCGCAACTTGCTGCCGCTACTCTCGTCTTATGGCAAAACTTGTGGAGAACAAAAATTGATTTGCTCCGGCATCGACCCCAAAAGGAATATTACCTTTTCTGTTGGTGCACAAAAGAATCTTATCGTTGGGTCTATAAACTGCAACGGACCGGATTGACTTGCTTATTAAGATTTCGTACTGCCAGTACCAGATGGTGGATGGAATATTTCGTTGCGCCTGCGGGTGGAGCCGAACCCTGCGAGAGGCTGTGACCGAGTGCGTGAGTGAGCGGATGGGCCAATCATCTCCGGCCTCAGACGGCCCGTCACTGTCACCACACTCGCGAACAAGATTGTGCCAGCCAACTGGCCGATAGAAACAAGCGTGGATCGATTTTGCTTCAAGAGCGGGAGGCGACGAGTCTTTCTTTTGTTAACACCAGCGGTTTCTTTTTCTTTTTTTTCTTTTTTTTTGCGGGAACACCAGCGGTTTCAACTTTCAGCCACAGGACAAACAGCGGCAACCGAATTTGCTTTGGGAGTTGCTCTGCCAGCCCAGGAGTACGACTTGCGAGGAGATAATTTGTCCGTCCTTCGCAGGGTTTGACCCTGTGATGCCAAGGAATGAAAGAAACATTGGATGGAATCAAGGGCCAATGGCATCGGCAGTGTCAATTCGTTTGGATTTATGGTGGCGTATCGCCATCGGTTTGTCTTTGCTGATGATGTGGTGTCCGTGGCAGCTGGAGAACACTATGATATGAGTTAGACGTTCCACCCTGCGTACTAAGTATAATCATGGGAGGGCTCAAATCGTACAGCAACACCCATGCAGCTAAAGCTAAGCAGCTTCGGCTATGGTCTATGGGCAACTAATCACACACAAAAACGGCGTGCAAAATAGCTGCAGGGAATTTTGCACTAGAATCTGTAAGAAAAACTGCAAGTTCCATATGTAGCTGTCCAATGCAGGTAGTTCCTGAATAATACAGATACCATGCTGTGGAACATGCACAAAATCGACACAAATAGAAATGTAGGTGGAATTGGAAACATCTAATATGAAGAATTTCGTTTTGCTCTTTCCTATCATTCATCTCAAATATTGACCTTCATTTCACAAATATTGTAATCTGGGGGTGGCCAGTATAGATACCAACAAATTTTACATACAAGATACAAAAATGAATGAGCACCATTACAGAGGAGGAGAATGCAATGAGGGAGAGGGAGAAAAATGGAATTATACCTATGTGACACATTGGCCGCGATTATGTACGCCGCAGCATCATCCCTTTATTAAACATATGGTTTTGCTACAAAATTAACTTTGCCGCCTTCATCACCGTGTCTCTTGGCAGTAAAACCTTGGCCTGGAAAGCTTAGCCACCAAGCCTGTCGTCCTCTGCAGCATGCACTTGCCCGATCAGTCTCATGGCACCTTGCGACCCATGATGATTCATGACGAGTTAGCTGACCCATTCCTCCAGTGTTTCAACTGAAATTTGTTCCCAGTTGTTCTCGGACAATACGTGTAACAGTATTTTGGGGGTAAAGAATAATTCCAATTTCTGAATCGTGTGTCAGTGTCTGGTATGCTCATTATTTTTTCAGAAAGGGCTTCTGACAGACCAACAGTTTTTCATCGCTAGCTATGTCAAGATCCAATATACGGGCATCCCATCTGAGCTGAGCAGCAACAGATCTTGCAGCTTCAATAAGAGGGGCTGTGTCACGTATTATAATCCAGCCCTGCATAGGCATAAAATAAATACATAATTTTAGACAATACATTGAACACTCATCATCTAATGGTCAATGCAAGCACTGATTTATATATAAGTTATAGATATATGCGAGTGCAAGACTTGTCCAAGAGACAGCCTGATTCAAAACTACACAGAGTACTTTACAAAGACAATTTCTTAAAATCAGGTAAATGAGAATGTTTGTGCATCAGACCTAAGTTTACGCAATACTGAATGCCGCTTCTTCAATAGTAGAGTTCACATAGCCTATAGATAGAAAAAACATAACTCTTGCAATTTGGCCATAGTGAATGACCAGGCAATGAAGAATGGAGTTTTTGGAATTAAAGCAAAGTTAATGTATCTTGTGGATATCCCAAACTAAACTTCCTTGCATATGGCATAGTTAAGCAGCAACAATTGTTAGAATGGAGCCATATGAATCGTTTTTTATTTTACTTTTAGAACCACCAACACACAACAGGACACCGTTATTGCCCACTGATCAGAATCCACAGGAACCTACATATGGGTTTCATGACTGAACGATCCAGTTCCTATATCAGTATAAATGTAAAATTAGCAAAACTTGGTTACCTCTGGTCTTAGGATGCGATCAACTTCCAAGAATATGTCAAGAGTAGAACATCTACGTTTTTGGCGCTTTTCAAGTGATAGAAAGCCATCAGCATGTACCATATCATATGTTCTCGGGTAAGTTGGAAATGCTTCACACCTGAACAAATGTTTGACATTCTATCAGTTAAAGTGATCAGAAGATCCACAAGGAAAGAACTATAAAAGGTACTCCCGCCGTTCCATAATGTAGTGCGTACAGATTTTTTCAAAAGTCAAACATTACAAACTTTGACCATGTTTATGGACAAAAATATGTACATTTAAACACCAAATGCATATCATTGGATACATCATCAATTATATTTTCATGTTGTATATGTTTGGAATTCTATATAAAAATAGTGTAAACTCGGTCAAAGTTTGCTTAGTTTGACTTTTCTGAAAATCTATACGCACTACATTATGGGGCAGAGGGAGTAACATTTTACATTGTGGTGATCCCCATCTGATAAAGACATAATTCTTGTACAAAAATGTAATTTGCATAAGCATGCTAAAAAGATGTAATTCGATAAAAATTATGAGTCATGGCTGTGCCTTGTATACGCATGCACATGTGGCGTACAATGTGGATTTTTAGTATGATAGAAAGTTGGCGATTACTCGATATACACCTGAAACAAGGGGGGGGGGGGGGGGGGTCAGAAAGGAAAAACTCAGGGGCAAATACTTACCAGTCGTGTTGAACCCCAATAAGTCCACGGTCAAAAATAAGTGGCAGATAGTTCGGGGCATTTGTAGGAACAACATTCATCACCCATACAGATTTTCCAGACTTGAGTAAAGCAGCATTAAATCCACCAAAGTGAGCATTCATATCCAGAACATTCCTAAGCATGTTAAATGGTGGATGTGGCTCCTCATCACCAGGTCTCTTTGGATGATCAGAAAATATAAGTGGAGACAATAAAGACCAGTAGTTTCGCACCATGGAGTCCCAGGTGGAAGTATCCTCACCAAAGTCTTCTGAATTCACACCTGGCAATTTTGAAGGTTTTAATTGGAAGACAGACAACATTTTCAATAAAAATGCTCATATCTAAGCAGTGTCATCCATCTGTTTGTGACCTTTCTACTTCCATTGTGTATGCTGATACTTACCATGTATATCAAGCTCTGTTGAGTTCAATCTAGCCTGAGAAGGCCATGCTGTGCGATGTTCAATGGGGATCCAACGCTTACTTCTTGTTCCTGCTATACAGGGATTTAGTGGTTTGTAGTATGGTGATTCGGGATCATGACTTTTAGCACAAAGCATAGGTTCGGATTTCCTATAACACAGGAGTGCAAAATCATCATTCCTCCAAACCTTAGATTCAATACATGAGAAAGACGGAAACATGTTATAAAAGAATTCAATACCTTGAACTGTAACAATCCCTTTTATTTGTCTTTTTCCACACATTTGTCTCATCTTGTTGTGACAACATCTCCCAACAGAGGTTATTAGCCAAGGCGCGGATGGTTGTCCATTTCTTTTGATTTTCTTTGTCACGTAAGGCCCTGTGTGTATTCAGACTTGTTGTCCAAACAAAGTATCCACCAGGCCTCAAGAGCCTGTCTACTTCAACCAAGAAAACACCATCTGCAGCAAGAGAGTAAAGTAACATACAGCAAGAGAGTTAATGTTAAATTTTCATGAGGTACAAAAAGATTCTAAGTACATATTTATGGTAAATCTACACATGGATTTTTGTTAACTTAATTCTGCGTATGCCTGTTGGTAGTGGCAAACAATCCTGAAATAAGATAGGGCAGAATTCATTCACAAGGAAAGTATGATTTTTCACTTTTGGTACATGATGGTATGTCCTTGAACATTAGTACAAAGCAACAAATTTACATCATCTTTGGGTACACATATCTTAAAAGGTGGTAAACGTGCAAGTCATCTGTTGATGGATTAGCTTGAACTGGTGACTAGCTGAAATTATTTCGATCAATGAGAGTTAAGACACTGAAAAGAACCAAGGGAATACTCCATGCATACCGTTTTTGTCCCATTCAACATTGCATCTTGCACAGTGCACCATGTCAAATGAAAGATAGGGATATGGAAGCTGCTTTGATGCAAATGAACCAATCAGTGCAGGAATTCCTCTCTCTAGTGTGATTTGCACTTGACTGCCCGATGACTCATAGTTAGCAATGCACATAGTCAAGAGGTCTCTCTCAAATAAATGTGCCCCCAAGGTACCAAATCCACATTCTATATCAAGGACTGTCCTCACCTGAAAATTACATGCCACTGAGAAATCAGAACTGTCATAAACTCAACAATTATCCCAAAAACTATAATATCAGACTAGCAGATGAACTATGAGCTGAAGTAGCAAATAGCAACAGTGGAAACATCATATGAACTTGCCAAGAAAAGTACAACCCAAGATATCTCCACTACGTTCAACATTATGGATCGTAGTGGCTGTCCTACTGGCCCACCAAGAAAAAATTCGCAGCACAGTACAAGAAACCCTGATATAAACTTTCCAACGCATTGACTATACATGATTTTCAAAGGCCAGATTAAGTGGAAACTGACCAGCACTTTCCAGACCACTGACCATGCAAAATCTGTAAAGGTATGTTTAATGGAAAGGCCACAATGGACCGGTGCCGCTGGACACAAATCCCACAATAAAAAATCAGTTAGTGCAACTATCTAAAAAAATACTGAAGATTACAGTGAGCTCGTCCATTTTGTTACTTGTCAGAATTTTTGTACTTGAGCTTGCTCCATGATTTCAGATTAAAAAGATTACAGTGAGAGTTATCTTTATGCAACCTCTACAAATACAAGAAAATCAGATGGGAAATTTTAGCAGAACTTATCAGAAGTATTAAGCTGTTTTGTTTTGTTTTTTTTGCGAGGAAGAAGTATTAAGCTGTTGACAGGGAGCACTATCAAGTGTGCCTTTTCAACGAGGTAAATTCAGTAATTTACCAAGGGTAAACCTCATAAACAGAAATGTCACTGGTTTAGTTCTGCTAGGTAATTCCAGTCACCACCTGTGACACTACAGACCGTTAAACACAGAGAGGAATTTGGCAGCAGCTCACCCCGGCCTCATTGAAATTGAACTCGTTCCGCAGGCCAATCATCTCGGCAATCCGATGCGCGTAATCCTCCACGCCGTCAGACAAATGTGCGTCCGACGGGAAGGAGATCTGGTCCTCTTCCACCATCATCCTACGAACAATCGGAGATAAGCGAATTCACAAACGAAGCCACCAACTCAACATTTCCCAAATACAGTAGTAACAAATTGCGGGTCATGTACCTCTTGAAGAGGCTCCCCGAGGAGAATTCATGGCCGCTAATCCGCACGTTGTCCTTCCAGATGAAGTCCTTGCTGCTGGGCCAGCGCACGGGGGTGCGGTAGGCCCGCGGCGGCGCGACGAGGCAGGTGGCCCTGCCCTCCCGCGCGCACTGGCGCTCGTAGCTGATGACGACGCCGCCGCCCAGATCCGAGACGTCGACGGCGTCCGAGCCGTTGTAGTAGCAGGGCACGTGGTTCTCGTACTCGGCCGCGCACGCCTCCGCCTCCCGCGAGCGGAGCCCGCCGCCGGCGAGCACGCCGATGTCGAGCAGGTCGGTGACCAGCTGCTCCTGCAGCCGCCGGTAGCCGCGGTGCGCCGAGGCGGCCGCCATCGCCGCGGCGGCCCCGCGCCCCGTGTAGAGCGACCCGGCCCACGCCACCGACCCCACGAGCGCCGCCGCGGCGAGCACGAGGACCCCGATCCTCGCCGCCGCGGCCGCGAGGCGCCGCTTCCTCCCCCGCGCGGGGGTGGCCGCGCCAATGCCGTTCTCGCCGGGCTGCTTGGGGTCGTAGTGGCGGCCCTCGTCGGCGCAGCGGTCCTTCCCGCCGCCGCCCCCCGAGAACCCCCGGTACAGCGGCCGCGACATGGCTGCGCTGCTGCTGCGGATCTCACTGCCCCAGCCCGCGCCGCATCAGACCACCACCGACTCCCGCTCCCGCTCCCAATTCCGCAATAGCGCCGCACTCCACCACTCCCACTCCCGCTCCACCGCCTGCCACGGCCTCAACACCCCTTCAATCAATCAGTCAGCCAATCAATGGCGGTCGCACGGCGAGTAAATGGGGCGAGAGAAGGCGCAGCAGTGGCGGTGGTACCACCAGCGAGCGTACCACGCCACCAAAGCAGCGCGTCCTCGGCCGTTCCGCGCCGGATCTCCTCCCCTCTCGGCCTCCACGGAACGGGACGGGACTGCGCGCTCCCAATCCGTATCTTCTGTTACTGCGTGTGTAACAGCGGGTTGCTCCGTCGACGGCACCGGTATAAATAAAGGCGCGGTCCACGGCGCTGGCGCGCGACGGTGACGGCCGGGGCCGGGCCCGCCGTCGGTGGGAGAGCGGGGTGGCGAGGCCGGTGGGGATGGAACAGAAAAGTGAATGCGGCGCGGGCCCCGCGGAGGGGAGGAGGATTAGAGGAGATGTACCGGATGATGAGTTTTTGTTTGACGTGTGTCCGCCCGGTCGACAGTCTCGTGATGCTACAGAATGTGAGTTTTCTTCTATTTTTCCTGGATTTGCTGGGATTATTATACTGTGGGAATTTTTTGTAGTCTACTGGTCGAATAAGTTAGTGATGATCGTGCCGGTCATTAGATCCCAAATCGAGTACTGTTGTCGCCACATGTCGTGTGTAATCCCGGGGCCTGGGGTTTTATATTTTAGAAAGATGGCGCCGGAGCGAAGTGGCTGAGGGAAACATGTTGCAGCTACTCTGCGTTGTTCTAACGTCTTGTTCTTGGTTGGAGAAATGTAAATACGAGGAGTTGTAAGGCTTTGTACAATGCAAGGTGCTTAACATAGGTGTTTAAAGAAATAAATCAGCTTTTCTCTAAGCATCGGTGTTTATTTGTAGATAATAGACGCTTAATTAAGCACCTCTCCTGTAGAAATAAGCATCGGTGCTTAAGAAAAACTTGATTTATTTTATTAAGCATTTTCCTAAGCACCTATCATTGTACAATGCCTAAGATGCTTCTAAATCAATATAAGCCCAACCGTTGTTACTCATCAACTCATCAATGTTTTTTCTTTGAAAATTTTAATCTATGCATCATCTGTCCGGGCAGTACAAAGAGAACACTGGAATTAACAGAAACTACATTCAAGTCCATAGAATCACCATGCGACAATCACAAGCGCTAACGCGAGGCGGAGGCCATCGTCGTCATCGTCTTTCCGTCATAGGAGCGGGGCAAATCTTGTTGTAGTAGGCGATTGAAAAGTCGTCGTGTTAAGATACATGACGAGCGCACTAGAACAACAATTGTCCTCGAGGAAAGGAGTCGTAGATCGAAAGGATCCAATATGTAGACATACGAACACGGACAAACAAAGACTGAATCCTAGCAAATCAATCGAAGACAAACACCAACCAATTCCGCGAGATACGTTAGTCATATCAGACACACCTCCATGTGCTCTTTGACGACACTAGACGTGAGATCCGTTAGTCATGGATGATTCAATGACTAATATCACTCATGCTGCCTTTTTAGGTGCTTGTTAATTGTTTTATCCATTTTATTTTTCGTTACAAATATCAATTGATGTAATCAGAAATATGACTTTTATTAGGAGTATCTTTCATTTATGTTTTTGAGAAAGTGTAAGACATATCAAATACCAAAAAAACATATTGATACATATCTAAAAGTTCACTAGAAGTTAAAAGCACCTCAAACATAATAAAAATTACATCAAGATCCCTGGAACACCGAGCGCCAACTACAACTGCCAAAACGAGACATCGAAACACCGTTGCCGCCACATCCATACTATAGTATTTCTGACCAAGCTGATGACATCACTAGTGCAGAACCGGGCAATAGCACCGGTTCGTAAGGCCCTTTATGTTGGGGAACGTAGCAGAATTTTAAAATTTTCTACGCATCACCAAGATCAATCTATGGAGTCATCTAGCAATGAGGGAGAGAGGAGTGCATCTACATACCCTTGTAGATCGCGCGCAAAAGCGTTCAAGAAAACGGGGTTGATGGAGTCGTACTCGTCGTGATCCAAATCACCGATGACCTAGCGCCGAACGGACGGCACCTCCGCGTTCAACACACATATGGTTAGGAAGACGTCTCCTCCAACTTGATCCAGCAAGGAGGAAGGAGAGGTTGATGAAAATCCAGCAGCACGACGGCGTGGTGGTGGAAGCAACGGTGATCTCGGCAGGGATTCGCCAAGCACAGGGAGATGGAGGAGTGTCACGGGAGGGAGAGGGAGAGGCCAGGGGCTAGGGTGCGGCTACCCTCCCTCCCCCCCCCACTATTTATAGGACCCCTAGGGGGGCGCCGGCCCTAGGAGATGCCATCTCCAAGGGGGGCGGCCAAGGGGTTGGCTTGCCCCCCAAGGCAAGTGGGGCGCCCCCCACCCCTAGGGTTTCCAACCCTAGGCGCAGGGGGAGGCCCATGGGGGGGCGCACCAGCCCACTAGGCGATGGTTCCCCTCCCACTTCAGCCCATGGGGCCCTCCGGGATAGGTGGCCCCACCCGGTGGACCCCCGGGACCCTTCCGGTGGCCCTGGTACAATACCGATTACCCCGAAAACCTTCCCGATGGCCGAAACTTGACTTCATATATATAAATCTTCACCTCCGGACCATTCCGGAACTCCTAGTGACGTTAGGGGTCTCATCCGGGACTCCGAACAACTTTAGGGTTACCATATACTAATATCTCAACAACCCTAGCGTCACCGAACCTTAAGTGTGTAGACCCTACGGGTTCGGGAGACACGCAGACATGACCGTGACGACTCTCCGGTCAATAACCAACAACGGGATCTGGATACCCATGTTGGCTCCCACATGCTCCTCGATGATATCATCGGATGAACCACGATGTCAAGGATTCAATCAATCTGTATACAATTCCCTTTGTCAATCGGTACGTTACTTGCCCGAGACTCGATCGTCGGTATCCCAATACCTCGTTCAATCTCGTTACCGGCAAGTCACTTTACTCGTACCGTAATGCATGATCCCGTGATCAACCACTTGGTCACATTGAGCTCATTATGATGATGCATTACCGAGTGGGCCCAGAGATACCTCTCCGTCATATGGAGTGACAAATCCCAGTCTCGATTCGTGCCAACCCAACAGACACTTTTGGAGATACTTGTAGTGTACCTTTATAGTCACCCAGTTACGTTGTGACGTTTGGCACACCCAGAGCACTCCTACGGTATCCGGGAGTTGCACAATCTCATGGTCTAAGGAAATGATACTTGACATTTGGAAAAGCTATAGCAAACGAACTACACGACCTTTGAGCTATGCTTAGGATTGGGTCTTGTCCATCACATCATTCTCCTAATGATGTGATCCCGTTATCAATGACATCCAATGTCCATAGTCAGGAAACCATGACTATCTTTTGATCAATGAGCTAGTCAACTAGAGGCTCACTAGGGACGTGTTGTGGTCTATGTATTCACACATGTATTACGATTTCCTGATAACACAATTATAGCATGAACAATAGACAATTATCATGAACAAAGAAATATAATAATAACCATTTTATTATTGCCTCTAGGGCATATTTCCAACAATCTCCCACTTGCACTAGAGTCAATAGTCTAGTTACATAGTGATGAATCGAACACCCATGCAGTTCTGCTGTTGATCGTGTTTTGCTCTAGGGAGAGGTTTAGTCAACGGATCTGCCACATTCAGGTCTGTATGTACTTTACAAATATCTATGTCTCCATTTTGAACACTTTCACGAATGGAGTTGAAGCGACGTTTGATATGCCTGGTCTTCCTGTGAAACCTGGGCTCCTTGGCAAGGGCAATAGCTCCAGTGTTGTCACAGAAGAGAGTCATCGGGCCCGACGCATTGGGTATGACTCCTAGGTCGATAATGAACTCCTTCACCCAGATTGCATCTTGTGCTGCCTCCGAGGCTGCCATGTACTCCGCTTCACATGTAGATCCTGCCACAACGCTTTGCTTGCAACTGCACCAGCTTACTGCCTCACCATTCAAAATATACATGTATCCAGTTTGTGACTTAGAGTCATCCAGATCTATGTCGAAGCTAGCATCGACGTAACCCTTTACGACGAGCTCTTCGTCACCTCCATAAACAAGAAACATATCCTTAGTCCTCTTCAGGTACTTCAGGATATTCTTGACCGCTGTCCAGTGTTCCATGCCGGGATTACTTTGGTACCTTCCTACCAAACTTACGACAAGGTTTACATCAGGTCTGGTACACAGGATAGCATACATGATAGACCCTATGGCCGAGGCATAGGGGACGGCACTCATCTTTTCTCTATCTTCTGCCGTGGTCGGGCATTGAGCCGTGCTCAATCTCGTACCTTGCAATACAGGCAAGAACCCCTTCTTTGACTGATCCATTTTGAACTTCTTCAATATCTTGTCAAGGTACGTACTCTGTGAAAGACCAATGAGGCGTCTCGATCTATCTCTATAGATCTTGATGCCTAATATATAAGCAGCTTCTCCAAGATCCTTCATTGAAAATCACTTGTTCAAGTAGGCCTTTATGCTTTCCAAGAATTCTATATCATTTCCCATCAACAGTATGTCATCCACATACAATATGAGAAATGCTACAGAGCTCCCACTCACTTTCTTGTAAATGCAGGCTTCTCCATAAGTCTGCGTAAACCCAAACGCTTTGATCATCTCATCAAAACGAATGTTCCAACTCCAAGATGCTTGCACCAGCCCATAAATCGAGCGTTGGAGCTTGCACACCTTGTCAACATTCTTAGGATCGACAAAACCTTCCGGCTGCATCATATACAATTCTTCCTTAAGGAAACCATTAAGGAATGCTGTTTTGACGTCCATTTGCCATATCTCATAATCATAGAATGCGGCAATTGCTAACATGATTCGAACGGACTTCAGCTTCGCTACGGGTGAGAAAGTCTCATTGTAGTCAACCCCTTGAACTTGTCGATAACTCTTAGCGACAAGCCGAGCTTTATAGATGGTTACGTTACCATCCGCGTGTGTCTTCTTCTTAAAGATCCATTTATTTTCTATGGCTCGCCGATCATCGGGCAAGTCAGTCAAAGTCCATACTTCATTTTCATACATGGATCCTATCTCGGATTTCATGGCTTCCAGCCATTTGTCGGAATCTGGGCCCGCCATCGCTTCTTCATAGTTCGAAGGTTCACCGTTGTCTAACAACATGATTTCCAAGACAGGGTTGCCGTACCACTCTGGTGCGGAACGTGTCCTCGTGGACCTACGAAGTTCAGTAGCAACTTGATCTGAAGTTTCATGATCATCATCATCAACTTCTTCTCTAGTCGGTGCAGGCACCTCAGGAACATTTTCTTGAGCTGCGCCACTTACCGGTTCAAGAGGTAATACTTCATCAAGTTCTACTTTCCTCCCGCACCAGCCCATAAATCGAGCGTTGGAGCTTGCACACCTTGTCAGCATTCTTAGGATCGACAAAACCTTCCGGCTGCATCATATACAATTCTTCCTTAAGGAAACCATTAAGGAATGCTGTTTTGACGTCCATTTGCCATATCTCATAATCATAGAATGCGGCAATTGCTAACATGATTCGAACGGACTTCAGCTTCGCTACGGGTGAGAAAGTCTCATTGTAGTCAACCCCTTGAACGTGTCGATAACTCTTAGCGACAAGCCGAGCTTTATAGATGGTTACGTTACCATCCGCGTGTGTCTTCTTCTTAAAGATCCATTTATTTTCTATGGCTCGCCGATCATCGGGCAAGTCAGTCAAAGTCCATACTTCATTTTCATACATGGATCCTATCTCGGATTTCATGGCTTCCAGCCATTTGTCGGAATCTGGGCCCGCCATCGCTTCTTCATAGTTCGAAGGTTCACCGTTGTCTAACAACATGATTTCCAAGACAGGGTTGCCGTACCACTCTGGTGTGGAACGTGTCCTCGTGGACCTACGAAGTTCAGTAGCAACTTGATCTGAAGTTTCATGATCATCATCATCAACTTCTTCTCTAGTCGGTGCAGGCACCTCAGGAACATTTTCTTGAGCTGCGCCACTTACCGGTTCAAGAGGTAATACTTCATCAAGTTCTACTTTCCTCCCACTTATTTCTTTCGAGAGAAACTCTCTCTCTAGAAAGGACCCATTCTTGGCAACAAAGATCTTGCCTTCGGATCTGAGGTAGAAGGTATACCCAATAGTTTCTTTAGGGTATCCTATGAAGACGCATTTTCCGATTTGGGTTCGAGCTTTTCAGGTTGAAGTTTCTTGACATAAGCATCGCATCCCCAAACTTTTAGAAACGACAGCTTAAGTTTCTTCCCAAACCATAATTCATACGGTGTCGTCTCAACGGATTTCGACGGAGCCCTATTTAAAGTGAATGCGGTGGTCTCTAAAGCATAGCCCCAAAATGACAGCGGTAGATCGGTAAGAGACAGCATAGATCGCACCATATCCAATAGAGTGCGATTACGACGTTCGGACACACCATTACGCTGAGGTGTTCCAGGCGGCGTGAGTTGTGAAACTATTCCACATTTTCTTAAGTGTGTGCCAAATTCGTGACTCAAGTATTCTCCCCCACGATCTGATCGCAAGAACTTGATTTTCCTGTCACTTTGATTCTCAACCTCGCTCTGAAATTCCTTGAACTTTTCAAAGGTCTCAGACTTGTGTTTCATTAAGTAGACATACCCATATCTACTCAAGTCATCAGTGAGGGTGAGAACATAACGATAGCCACCGCGAGCCTCAACACTCATTGGACCGCACACATCAGTATGTATGATTTCCAATAAGTTGGTTGCTCGCTCCATTGTTCCTGAGAACGGAGTCTTGGTCATTTTACCCATGAGGCATGGTTCGCACGTGTCAAATGATTCGTAATCAAGAGACTCCAAAAGTCCATCTGCATGGAGCTTCTTCATGCGTTTGACACCTATGTGACCAAGGCGGCAGTGCCACAAGTATGTGGGACTATCATTATCAACCTTACATCTTTTGGTATTCACGCTATGAATATGTGTAGCATCACGTTCGAGATTAAATAAGAATAAATCATTGACCAGCGGGGCATGACCATAAAACATATCTCTCATATAAATAGAACAACCATTATTCTTGGATTTAACCATCTCGTATTAAACGAGATCCTGGTACAATGTTCATGCTCAAAGCTGGCACTAAATAACAATTATTGAGGTTTAAAACTAATCCCGTAGGTAAATGTAGAGGTAGCGTGCCGACGGCGATCACATCGACCTTGGAACCATTCCCGACGCGCATCGTCACCTCGTCCTTCGCCAGTCTCCGCTTATTCCACAGCTCCTGCTTTGAGTTACAAATGTGAGCAACCGCACCGGTATCAAACACCCAGGAGCTACTACGAGTACTGGTAAGGTACACATCAATTACATGTATATCACATATACCTTTAGTGTTGTCGGCCTTCTTGTCCGCTAAGTATTTGGGGCAGTTCCGCTTCCAGTGACCACTTCCCTTGCAATAAAAACACTTAGTCTCGGGCTTGGGTCCATTCTTTGG
Source organism: Triticum aestivum (assembly GCF_018294505.1). NCBI lineage: Eukaryota > Viridiplantae > Streptophyta > Magnoliopsida > Poales > Poaceae > Triticum > Triticum aestivum. The sequence goes on along the minus strand of NC_057809.1, from coordinate 556,881,060 downwards.
CTTCTCCCCGGCAGCTTGCTTACCGGGCGCGGCAACTCCCTTGCCGTCCTTCTTGAAGTTCTTCTTACCCTTGTCTTTCTTGAACTTAGTGGTTTTATTCACCATCAACACTTGTTGTTCCTTTTTGATTTCCACCTCTGCTGATTTCAGCATTGAATATACCTTAGGAATAGTCTTTTCCATCCCCTGCATATTGAAGTTCATCACAAAGCTCTTGTAGCTCGGTGGAAGCGACTGAAGGATTATGTCAATGACCGCGTCATCCGGGAGATTAACTCCCAGTTGAGTCAAGCGGTTATGCAACCCAGACATTTTGAGTATGTGCTCACTGACAGAACTATTTTCCTCCATCTTACAACTGAAGGACTTGTCGGAGACTTCATATCTCTCGACCCGGGCATGAGCTTGGAAAACCATTTTTAGCTCTTCGAACATCTCATATGCTCCGTGTCTCTCAAAACGCTTTTGGAGCCCCGGTTCTAAGCTGTAAAGCATGCCGCACTGAACGAGGGAGTAATCATCAGCATGTGACTGCCAAGCGTTCATAACGTCTTGGTTCTCTGGGATGGGTGCGTCACCTAGCGGTGCTTCTAGGACATAATCTTTCTTGGCAGCTATGAGGATGATCCTCAGGTTCCGGACCCAGTCCGTATAGTTGCTGCAATCATCTTTCAGCTTGGTTTTCTCTAGGAATGCGTTGAAGTTGAGGACAACGTGGGCCATTTGATCTACAAGACATACTGTAAAGATTTTAGACTAAGTTCATGATAATTAAGTTCATCTAATCAAATTACTCAATGAACTCTCACTCAGATAGACATCCCTCTAGTTATCTAAGTGAAACATGATCCGAGTTAACTAGGCCATGTCCGATCATCACGTGAGACGGACTAGCCAACATCGGTGAAAGTCTTCATGTTGATCGTATCTTCTATACGACTCATGCTCAACCTTTCGGTCTTCTGTGTTCGGAGGCCATGTCTGTACATGCTAGGCTCGTCAAGTCAACCTAAGTGTATTGCGTGTGTAAATCTGGCTTACACCCGTTGTATTCAAACGTTAGAATCTATCACACCCGATCATCACGTGGTGCTTCGAAACAACGAACCTTCGCCACGGTGCACAGTTAGGGGGGACACTTTCTTGAAATTATTACGAGGGATCATCTTGTTTAAGCTACCGTCGTTCTAAGCAAATAAGATGTAAAACATGATAAACATCACATGCAATCAAATAGTGACATGATATGGCCAATATCATTTGCTCCTTTTGATCTCCATCTTCGGGGCTCCATGATCATCGTTGTCACCGGCATGACACCATGATCTCCATCATCATGATCTCCATCATCGTGTCTTGTTGAAGTTGTCTCGTCATCTATTACTTCTACTACTATGGCTAATGCTTTAGCAATAAAGTAAAATAATTACATGACGTTTATGTTGACACGCAGGTCATAAATAAATAAAGACAACTCCTATGGATCCTGCCGGTTGTCATACTCATCGACATGAAAGTCGTGATTCCTATTACAAGAACATGATCAATCTCATACATCACATATAACATTCATCACATCCTTTTGGCCATATCACATCACACGGCACATGCTACAAAAACAAGTTAGACGTCCTCTAATTGTTGTTGCAAGTTTTTATGTGGCTGCTATAGGTTTCTAGCAAAAAAGTTTCTTACCTACGCCAAAACCACAACGTGATATGCCAATTTCTATTTACCCTTCACAAGGACCCTTTTCATCGAATCCGATCCGACTAAAGTGGGAGAGACAGACACCCGCCAGCCACCTTATGCAACTAGTGCATGTCAATCGGTGGAACCAGTCTCACGTAAGCGTACGTGTAAGGTCGGTCCGGGCCGCTTCATCCCACGATGCCGCCGAATCAAGATAAGACTAGTAACGGCAAACAAATTGACAATATCCACGCCCACAACTACTTTGTGTTCTACTCGTGCATAGAAACTACGCATAGACCTAGCTCATGATGCCACTGTTGGGGAACGTAGCAGAATTTTAAAATTTTCTACGCATCGCCAAGATCAATCTATGGAGTCATCTAGCAACGAGGGAGAGAGGAGTGCATCTACATACCCTTGTAGATCGCGCGCGGAAGTGTTCAAGAGAACAGGGTTGATGGAGTCGTACTCGTCGTGATCCAAATCACCGATGACCTAGCGCCGAACGGACGGCACCTCCGCGTTCAACACACATACGGTTAGGAAGAAGTCTCCTCCAACTTGATCCAGCAAGGGGGGGGAGAGGTTGATGAAGATCCAGCAGCACGACGGCGTGGTGGTGGAAGCAACGGTGATCTCGGCAGGGCTCCGCCAAGCACAGGGAGATGGAGGAGTGTCACGGGAGGGAGAGGGAGAGGCTAGGGGCTAGGGTGCGGCTGCCCTCCCTCTCCCCCACTATTTATAGGACCCCTAGGGGGGCGCCGGCCCTAGGAGATGCCATCTCCAAGGGGGGGCGGCGGCCAAGGGGTTGGCTTGCCCCCCAAGGCAAGTGGGGCGCCCCCACCCCTAGGGTTTCCAACCCTAGGCGCAGGGGGAGGCCCATGGGGGGGCACACCGGCCCACTAGGGGCTGGTTCCCCTCCCACTTCAGCCCGTGGGGCCCTCCGGGATAGGTAGCCCCACCCGGTGGACCCCCGGGACCCTTCCGGTGGTCCCGGTACAATACCGATTACCCCGAAAACCTTCCCGATGGCCGAAACTTGACTTCCTATATATAAATCTTCACCTCCAGACCATTCCAGAACTCCTCGTGACGTCCGAGATCTCATCCGGGACTCCGAACAACTTTTGGGTTACCGTATACTAATATCTCAACAACCCTAGCATCACAGAACCTTAAGTGTGTAGACCCTACGGGTTCGGGAGACACGCAGACATGACCATGACGACTCTCCGGTCAATAACCAACATCGGGATCTGGATACCCATGTTGGCTCCCACATGCTCCTCGATGATCTCATCGGATGAACCGCGATGTCGAGGATTCAATCAATCTGTATACAATTCCCTTTGTCAATCGGTACGTTACTTGCCCGAGACTCAATCGTCGGTATCCCAATACCTCATTCAATCTCGTTACCCGCAAGTCACTTTACTCGTACCGTAATGCATGATCCTGTGATCAACCACTTGGTCAAATTGAGCTCATTATGATGACGCATTATCGAGTTGGCCCAGAGATGCCTCTCCGTCATACGGAGTGACAAATCCCAGTCTCGATTCGTGCCGACCCAACAGACACTTTCGGAGATACCTGTAGTGTACCTTTATAGTCACCCAGTTACGTTGTGACGTTTGGCACACCCAAAGCACTCCTACGGTATCCGGGAGTTGCACAATCTCATGGTCTAAGGAAATGATACTTGACATTCGGAAAAGCTATAGCAAACGAACTACACGACCTTTGAGCTATGCTTAGGATTGGGTCTTGTCCATCACATCATTCTCCTAATGATGTGATCCCGTTATCAATGACATCCAATGTCCATAGTCAGGAAACCATGACTATCTTTTGATCAACGAGCTAGTCAACTAGAGGCTCACTAGGGACGTGTTGTGGTCTATGTATTCACACATGTATTACGATTTCCGGATAACACAATTATAGCATGAACAATAGACAATTATCATGAACAAAGAAATATAATAATAACCATTTTATTATTGCCTCTAGGGCATATTTCCAACACTTTATTGTCGGTTTGGTAATCGGTGCTAAAGTGTAGGCACTAAAGGCCCCCCCCCCTTTAGTACCGGTTCAGCACGAACCGGTGCAAAAGGGCAACCACGTGGCACGAGCCAGCATCGGGGGCAGGGAGCCCTTTAGTACCGGTTGGTGTCACCAACCGGTATTAAAATGTTGGGGGGATTTTGGGTTTATGATTTTTTTTTCATTTAATTTTGTGTTTTCCATTTAATTATTTTTCGTTTGCTAGTATTTTACGATACTACATATTGTACACGTTATGCATATATATAAATAGAATTTCTAGTAGAACCGATCATAATATATATATATATATATATACATTCGATGATATATATATATATATATACAATTTCTCCTAATTAGTGCCTTCGGAGCCAGTGGCATTAGCCTACCTAATTGGTGCCTTCGGAGCACGATAACAATTGGAAGTGGTTCATGGGGCCAGTAGCGGGTAATAGTATTCTCCTTTGAGATCTATGACCTAGTCGAGCAAAAATCCCGCTATTTCCTCTTGAATTGCTTCTATGCGGTCCTGTGCTAGGAGCTTGTCCTGCACCTCTTTGAACTGTTAAGAAGGAGATCAATATGCATGTGTATTAGTTGTGTGACTAGATATCGATAATGGTGTAAAAATTGTGAATAGTGTTCTAACAATCGATATCGTACCCACTCCTATCTTTGAGATTTGCTCCTTTCGGACGCCATCATGCGAATGTTCTCGCAAACGTAGTATGCACATAGATCATTCCCCGGCGCCTGCTTCAGGGCCTTTACGAGAATGGAATTTGATCAGATAATAATTAATCAAGCATGATAATTAAAGAGATGGCAGCTATCTAGTACTACTTAATTACTTACCTTGGGTCGATATCATTTCAGATTTTGTTTCCATGGGCCCGGAGTGGCCCTGATGAACTTTGCCCATGCCCTGCCCGCCGATAAAGAAAATGAATAAATGGGTTATTAAATAGTTGTTATCAGGAAATGACGAACTAATTAAATAGGTCGAGATATAGTTAATAATGATTGAAATTACCTGTTGATTATCCCCTTCACGATGGTGTAGTCACTTGCTTTCTTAAGTAGTGAGTCTAGTACTTCAACTGTTCCTTCATCAACTTTAATGATTAACAAGATCCAGTGAAATCTGCATGCACACACGTTTGCATGTCTTAATTAAGCGGGCATATGTAAGCAAAAACATGTAGTTAGCTAGTAGGGAAAAATAGAATTTGTAGTACAAGACAGTGTGACTCACTGGAAGTTGTAAGGAAGTAGTATATCTTCATTGTATTTGAGTTCCTTGAAGAACTGTAGCATGCTTTCCTCTACACTTTTTTCGTGATATGGATCTATTTTCCATGTGTATTCATTAATGGTATTTGGGTCAACGAACCCAATGCCATAGCGTCCATCTTTTTTCATTTCATAAATCTTCATCCTGCATAATACCACAGAAAATAATATAGTGAGGATAATTACAGGTAATGATTGATCAAAATGATCACTACAGCTAGCTTGAGACTTAAATTACAGAAATAAATCACTTACAGACAATAGCAACTGACGATAGATTTGTCGAGTGCGTCTTTATTGTATAGCTGAAATAGTTCTGAATACTCAACGGTCACAGCTTTCTCATGGTAGTAATGATCCTTGTTGACATTCACCATGAGGGACTCTCGATTGGAAATCTTGGTAATGTCCATGTACCATTGATGCAATTCATACATTCTCGTTGGGAGCTTATTGACCTCCTCTAGCTCGACCGAAGGTTGGCCCCGGGCATATTTCTGTTTTATTTCCTCCTCTCTAGTCGGAGACATGGGCTCGATATCGAGGAGTTGTCCAATAGTGATCCTGATCGATTCAGCCTGCGCAATATGCTCCTCGGTTATTACCACATCGCCCACCCCGGGAACGTTAACGGTTTGCCCACAATAATATTGGGCGCGCCTACTCTCATGTGTTGTTGGCACAACAAGCGGGGGGATTGATTGCGCCGCCTGTTCTCCCAGCTGGGGAACGGTTTTACCGCTCCTTTTGCCAGTTGATTTGCTCGAGCTCGAGCTCGCCTCTTTCTATAGACGTGCTCGATTTAACTTATTGACGTGACGCTCATAGTCTGTGTCAACAGGCTTGGGAGCTGGTGCTCTAGCCATACGAATGAAGTGGTCAATCTTTTCCACAGGCACTTTCTCCCTTGGTGGCGGTGGCGGTTTCGGTGCAAAATGGGCTTCCACCTCAGCCTTCGATATGGCTAGGTTTTCCTCCTCGGACTTGTCGTAAGGCCTCTGCGGAAGAGGCGCGAGGCTTGGACCATATTGAAATCGCTTGCCTCCGCCTGTACCTCCAGTACTACCTCGACTTGTACCGCTACGCACCATAGCTGAGGCGGCTCTCTTTTGTGATTGCTGAGGCGGCGAAGATGGCTGACGTGGCTGAGTTGGAGGAGGAGTGGCCTGAAGCTGTGCCGGACTTGGAGGAGGAGTGGCCTGAAGCTGTGCCGGACTTGGAGGAGGAGTGGCCTGACACTTTGCCAGACTTGGAGGAGGAGGAGTGGCCTGAAGCTGTGCCGGACTTGGAGGAGGAGTGGCCTGAAGCTGTGCCGGACTTGGAGGAGGAGTGGCCTGATGCGTTGGTGGACTTGGAGGAGCGGGACTCTGCTGACTCGGTGGCGGACTGCGACGAGGAGTCGGATGACGCGGTGTCGGTGGCCTTCGAAAGATGATGCAATCCTTTCTCCATAGGATGATACGATGGTTGGTCTCTCCTAGTGTGTGCTCATCGTCACCTCCAGGAATGTCAAGCTCTAGCCCCGAATATTGGTCCACCACCTCATCAACCAAGACACGAGCATAGCCTGCTGGAATCGGGTTGCAATGGAAGGTTGCCTTGGGGGGATTTGTAAAAGCAAGGGCGTCCGCCACCTTCATGGATATGTTCTTCATTTTGAAGTGTAGCTCGCAGTTAGTGTTCTCCATGATGTCATCCACTGGGTAGCTATCCAGCAATGCATCGCCCGGGGCGGAACCCATGCTGCTTCTCGGCATGGATGGGACGGTGCTATCCAATGGTGGATCATCCGCTAGCTGCTGAGACCCCTTTTGCTGGCTAAGTGAGTCGATCTGCTCCTGCTGCCGCTGGAATTTGACTGCCAAGTCCGCGTGCGCTGATTCTAGGCCTTGAAGGTGTTCATAGTCTAGCTTCCTCTGCTCCTCCTCCATCTTCCTCTTCTTCTCCTCTGCAATCTTCTTTCTCGCACGTGTTCTGTAGTTGGCGTTCCAGTCCGAAAACCCCTCTGTCGGTGTCAAAACCGGCGGATCTCGGGTAGAGGGTCCCGAACTGTGCGTCTAGGCCGGATGGTAATAGGAGGCAGGGGACACGAAGTTTTACCCAGGTTCGGGCCCTCTTGATGGAGGTAAAACCCTACGTCCTGCTTGATTAATATTGATGATATGGGTAGTACAAGAGTAGATCTACCACGAGATCAGAGAGGCTAAACCCTAGAAGCTAGCCTATGGTATGATTGTTGTTGTTTATGTTGTCCTACGGACTAAAACCCTCCGGTTTATATAGACACTGGAGAGGGTTAGGGTTACACAAAGTCGGTTACAATGGTAGGAGATCTACATATCCGTATCGCCAAGCTTGCCTTCCACGCAAGGGAAAGTCCCTTCCGGACACGGGACGAAGTCTTCAATCTTGTATCTTCATAGTCCAGGAGTCCGGCCATCCGGACACCCCCTAATCCAGGACTCCCTCAGTAGCCCCTGAACCAGGCTTCAATGACGACGAGTCCAGCGCGCAGATTGTCTTCGGCATTGCAAGGTGGGTTCCTCCTCCAAGTACTTCACAGAAGATTTTGAACACAAAGATAGTGTCCGGCTCTGCAAAATAAGTTTCCACATATTGCCATAGAGAGAATAATATTTACACAAATCTAATCTGCTGACGTATTTCATAGTGTGACACACCACGGCTAAGCCTTTATCAGAGTCGTTTCATTATCCCACCTCAGCGCGTCATGCGAGGCGGTTTCCTTGGCACGTCTTTTTAAAGCAGAGATCGTGTCCCCTTATTCCGGGATTCTCATCAATACGGGCGTGGGTAACCCAACCGCTTCTAGGACTCCTAGATTATAGGCAAGTCCAAACGGACACGGAAAGGACGCTTGATATTCTCCCTCTTTATAAAGGGACAAGGCTTTTATTTTTCCCTCCCGTGCTCAATCGAATCCTTCCCCCACCTCAAGCTCAAACGCCCAAAGTTCAGGTCAGGTGCTCCGAACCTTCAGTCATGTCCGAATCTAGCCTTCAAGGCCAATGGGTGCCTTCCTCCGTCACGGAAGAAGACATCAAAAAGTTGAGGGAGGCCAGATATCTGACCGCCGAGATTTTGCATCGGCTGCCTCCCCGGGGGCAGGCCGTCCCCTCCCCCGAACCCAACGAGAGCGTCGTGTTCGTCTCCCACTTCCTCCGAGGTCTAGGCCTTGCTCTGGATCCTTTCATTAGGGGCTTGATGTTTTATTACGGGCTAGATTTCCATGATCTAGCTCCGGACTCCTTTCTTCATATCACGACATTTATTGTCGTGTGCGAGGCCTTCCTCCGGGTTACCCCCCACTTTGGCGTATGGCTCAAGACCTTTGAAGTAAAGCTGAAGATGATCGAGGGGCAACATGCGGTGTGTGGAGGTGCCTCAATACGCAAGATGACGGGAACTTCATGGCCTAAAGGTTCCATTCCAGAGGTGTCTGAATTGTGGCAACAGGAGTGGTTCTGCATCACGACTCCTAGAAGTGCCAAGTGGGCGGCCGCCCCCGTTTTCTGCTCGGGCCCTCCACCACAACTGATGTCATGGATTAGCAGAGGACTGAGCTGGGGTCCAGCCAAGGACGTGCCTATACTGCAAAGCCGTATTCGAGATCTCTTTAATGGAGATTTCAGTTTGGTTGCGGTAATACAAATTATGCTGGTTCGTCAAGTCCAGCCTTGCAAACGCCGACCCCTTCGCTTGTGGGAGTTCAATCCCGAGGGACTGCGTGTCATTCAAAATTTCCTCGGCCTGACGCACGAGGAGATGTACAAGTCATTCTTCGGACCTCAGGTAGAGTGTCCGGAAATCATCGAGGACGTGGGCCTGAGCAGTAACCGCGCCGCTGAACAGGTACGGAATCTTCCGGCCGAACATACTATCTCTCATTTGTTACGAAGTTATCTCTGAGAGTTCGCTTTTTGACCAGGACTGGCTAACAAAGGCAAAGTTGATTCGGTGTTCGGCCCCCCTCCCTGAGGGTTTGGAAAATCCGGTACTGGAAAAGATGCTCCAGCTTGCACCCTGCTCGAAGCCCTTGAAGGAAGATACCGGGGAGGATAATACGGGCGGACACGGGCCCCCAACGCTGCCCATTCTAACCGAGGGAGCGAGCATCTCCATGAAGGAAGACGACCGGAGGAGGAAAAGGACTGCGCCCGGGGATTCGGAAGCCGAAGCTTCCAAACGGGAGAAGAAGTCTCCCACAGAGGGTCCTACCTTGGGGTGCTTCTGTTGCACAAAGTCCGCGGGGGATCAATTCTCCAGCGAGTCGTAAGTGACCCGAAATACTGTAATAGCACAGGTATGCCATCTTTTCTTCTGAGGAAATAACCACCGCATATATCTTTTGCAGTTCGGGCCTTAGCCCCTCTCAAATGAGCTCGTCTTCGGGGGATCTTCTTCCAGAGATGATGGAGAGCGAAACGCCTCCTCCGGACTCCTCTGCTCCGGAAGCGGGCGACCCCGAAGTGTCGTCGCGGAGGGCCTCTCCGAATACGGTGAGGCCAGAAGATAATCCCATTGACCCCCGGAGCTCCCAGTGTCTGGATCCCGAAGAGAGCAGACAAAAGAGTCCGGCACCGTCTAGTGTGTGATCGGATGTTCTGAGGGAGTTGGTGGGGCAAGCGGCCATCTCAGATGAACACCGTATGCTGATGAATACGGTGGTGGAGAGAATCGTGTCCGCCGAAAGCGGATTGCATGAAGCTTTTATGAGTCTACTAACAAGCTTTGAGGTACGTAAAATAATGTATGATAGTCCTGCACATGCTAGGTGTGCCCTGTGTAGATAGTAGCCCCTGAGACTCTGGTTGTCGTCGGAAACAACGATGAACAGAGGATCATATTCCCAGGTAATAACCATACTGCCTCTATGTGCAGGTGATGGAAGCTCCGGTGGCTAGCCGGACTAGCGAGTTTGCCCATTTAGAACGGCAGTTGGATGCGGCAGACGCCGACATCGAGCTTGTTAACAAAAGGCTTGACGAGGCACAGGGTAAGTGTCATTATCTCGTAAACGCCACGTAGGAAGAGCAACATGATGCCAGTATCTTTAATATGTTGTGACTGCAGATGGAGCTGCCACTGTTGAAGCCTTGCGGGCAGAACTTGCCCGAGCCAAGGAACAAGCGAGGTTGGGTAATGCGGCTGCTTTGAAGGCGGCCGAAGAGTTGCAAGCCGAGAAGGCCGCGCATGGCGAGAGCCGAGATAAGATGGCCAAGATGGCCATAGAATTAAAAGCCGCCACCGACCGTTGCCGGGTTCTTGAAAAGGAAAACCAGGTGGAGGCATCGGACCTTGAGAAGGCTGCTGCGACGAGAAAAGACCTCCGCTCTGCTATGAGGGCAAAGAAGGAGGAGCTGCAGGAAGCCGGAGATATTGTAGCTGGGAAATCCTTTATGTTGCGGAGGAAGTTCAGAGATCCACGGTATGCCCCTCTGGATCGGTTGTGGAGTTCGGAGGATGTGTATATGGATTTGGCAGCGAGCGTTGCCGATGCGGCCAAGTACTTCCAGGGTCAGACGGACCGTGAAGTAGACCAGCTGTTTTGGAGACAATTCCATTCCCCCGAGCATCCTCTTTCATTGACTGACCAATTAGCCGAATGGGCCGAACTAAGTAGGTTGTTCGGACTCTCCATGAGGTCTGTTGTGGATCAGCTATGGCCGAAAAGGTTAAAACCGAACAGCTATTTCAGCTTGGTGCAGCAGTTCCTTGACGTGGTGCCACGCATTAATGCGATGAAGAGGTCGGCGTGCATAGAGGGCGCACGGATGGCCTTTTCCCGTGTTAAAGCATACTGGGCGGAGATGGATGCTACCATTGTTGCAGCACGGGATTCGGCCATAGGTCGAAGGGCTGCTGAGCACTACTTTGAAGAAGTTCTTGAGGGTGCTCGTTTGATAGAGCCCAGTGCTCAAAAAATATTATGTTTGAGTGATATGTAATCTCATTGTAAGCGAAATGCTTTTATAGATTTTTATAAGGCTATTTTTATACTTTTGCGTGAAAGTAGTATGATGCCTCCTGGGCGGCCGTTTATGTATACATGTGTATAACCTGAAAGATTGCAGTCGTCGGCTTCAACCCCCACACATATAATGCGGAGGTGCTTGCAAAAACACGCGTTCACACTTAACCCAACGTCTTGGTCCTATTAAGGAGGTGATAGCGGAGCGAGCGAGGCAACCAGACTATAATGCTTTAGCACTTTCACTTAGCCATAGGAGTTTGACAGTGGGGCTACTAGATAGCCCCTGGTGGCTCCGCACTCTCCCGATCCCGGGGTGCGTACATGCCTGGCCGGAAAATGGCCCTTCGTTAAGGCGGAGGAATTCTAACATTCCAACAGGTCATCGAGTGGTTGACCAGTCTCACGCTACATCATGACAGTCAGTTTTCACCTTTCTCTACTGAGGTGCTCGTCCGGATGAACCAGGGCACAATCTTAGTAGTTCTCCTGGTGCTACCTTAGCCGGTAAAGCGGAACGTAAGGCACCAAAACACAGGAGCCGGGCAAACCCAACATTTGACCAAAGACAATGATTCGGAGCTGAAGCATATAGGGCCAAACTCGCGACGCCGAACACTCCCTAAGGTATTCGGTCTTTGTGGTATAAACCGGGCCTAAGTAATGGCCTTTGTAAGAAGCCCCTTGTGTCCAGGTACGTGCATTATTTTGGTGTGGCCACATGCCAAGACGTCAGCATCCTTCTCAACAGTGGATATGTATCAACAAGAGACAATAAAAAAGGTTTACACAGGGTCTTAATCTAAAAAGAATCCTTGGAGCGGGTCCCTGCTGCACGTCTGCGCCTGTGTCTCCGTTGTGCCGTATCCTGGACGGGTGTAGCACGATGATCGTCTGTAAAATAGAGGAATTTAGGTGAGAAAGTTGTCGCAAAAAGATAGTTTTTTTTTAAAGAAACCATGTATAATTCAAGATGAGAAGAAATTGCCGCTTGTCTGCGCGCGTTGAGCCCCTTGTATTGACAAATAGGGGTGTGACCATTTATTTGGTATAAGCAGCGGCGCCGGACTCGATTAATTGTGTCTGGGGTCTTGACGACCTATTGGACGCTTTCACTGGTCCGGGCGCCTTTAGTGTGCGTCTGCCAAGGCAGCCTCACTCTCTTCGGCGCGCAGAGATCGCTTGATATTTCCGTGCACTGAAATGATGCAACGTGGACCGGGCATCTTGAGTGTGAGGGAGGCATAGTGTGGTATTGCATTAAAGCGAGCGAAAGCTTCGCGTCCGAGCAGTGCTTGATAGCCACTTTGAAACGGAGCGATGTGGAAGGTTAAATGCTCGCGATGGAAGTTATCAGCGGAGCCGAATATAACTTGTAGTAGGAGGGAGCCCGTACAACGAGCCCCTAGGCCTGGCGTTACTCCTTTAAAGGTAGTGTTGCTATGGCGAATTTGTGTTGGGTCTAACCCCATCCTGAGGATTGTATCCTGATATATTAGGTTTAGGCTGCTGCTGCCGTCCATCAAGACTCGTGTGAAGTGATATCCGCCAATTACTGGGTCTAATACCAGGGCAGCCCATCCTGCGTGTCGGATACTTGCTGAGTAATCGCAATGGTCGAAAGTGATCGGTTGAGACGACCAGTGGCAGGACCTCGCGGTGACAGGCACTTGGGTATATTTTCCTGGGAGTGCCGCATTGTTTTCCCCTTGATCACGTGTAACACGTTTACTGTTTTGACTTCTGGTGGAAATTTCTTTTGTTCCCCCGTGTCTTGCTTGGGAGGCTCGTCCTCGTCTTCACTTGGTGTATCCTCCCCCTTGTGTACGGCGTTGAGTTTGCCGGACTGCTTGAAGACCCAACATTCCCTGTGGGTATGATTAGCAGGTTTACCAGGGGTACTATGGATCTGACATACTTGGTCCAGAATTTTGTTGAGGCTGGACAATTCATCCCTGGTGCCTTTAGGGGGCGGCTTTTGGCCTGGCCAAGAGCTTTTGAATCCGGCATTTACTTCCGTGCCCTTCGTGCTGTCTTCTTTATTCCGGCATTTGTTATTGCTGTTGCATCGTGATTTCCCGTTTCCATCTCTAACTTCAGATGTACTGGGGTCGCTGGTGCTGCATCTGGCTAGCCAGTTGTCCTCACCCGTGTAAAAGCGGGTCATGAGGTTTGTTAATGCGGCCATCGTTCTCGACTTATTTTGGCCGAGGTGTCTGGCGAGCCGTTCGTCATGGACGCTATGCTTGAAAGCTGCCAAGGCTTCGGCGTCCGGATAGTCGACAATCTGGTTCTTTTTAGTAAGAAACCTGTTCCAAAGCTTTCGGGCTGACTCTCCGGGCTGTTGAGTTATATGACTCAAATCGTCCGCATCCGGAGGTCGGACATAAGTCCCTTGAAAATTTGCCCGAAAGGCGTCTTCGAGTTCTTCCCAACTTCCAATGGATCTTTCGGGGAGGCCTTTAAGCCAGTGACGAGCTAGCCCTTTGAGCTTGAGGGGTAAGTACTTGATGGCGTGGAGATCATCTCCTCGAGCCATATGGATATGAAGGATGTAGTCCTCAATCCAGACCCCAGGGTCTGTTGTTCCGTCGTATGTCTCTATGTTTACGGGTTTGAATCCTTCTGGAAATTCATGGTCCAACACCTCATCGGTGAAACATAGGGGGTGTGCGACACCCCTGTATCTGGGTGTACCGCGTTGTTCGGATGTTTGTTGTGTTGCATTGTATGCTGGGGCACGCTTGCGTGGTCCATAGATGGATCTTGTTGCGCCGTCCTTTGGGTGCGAGCCCTCGCATGGGTCGCGTGTTGTATTGTGAGTGGCGTTGTATGTCGCTCTGTGTTGATAGAGGGGTCGTCTATCCGACCAGGTGGCTGCTTTGATATTTGGTTGTGGGGGGTCTGAGGCCTCCTCATCGAATTCAGGTAGCAGCTTCTGCTTTGGGTAGCTCTTGGAGGGGCGATTGTCGCACATCGCTGCTGTGTTGAGTATTTTACTCCATCTGATTTGGAGTGTGTCTTGCGCAGCCTTGAGCCTTTGCTTCTGCTTTTTCAGACTCCTCGCGGTGGCAACAAGCCTTTTACGGGCATTCTGCTGCTCCGGGTGCCTGTCCGGCGTTATGTCGTCCGGACCATTATCCTTAATAGAATTTGTTTGTTCGGTTTGATTATCCGGATTGTCGTTGTCCAGCAGCGGTTCGCCCTGCTCCAGCGTTGGGTCTGTGTGATCGCTATTTCTGTCAAGGCAGGATTTGGGGCGGCGCTTGCGTCGCCGCTTTGACTACTTTTCGAGGGAACAAGCCTTCAGTGCGTCCTTCCGCTCTCCGTCGTCATCTTTTGGTGCGTCCACCATGTATATGTCATATGACGAGGTGGCGTTCCAGGGCCCAATAGGCGCTGGTTCTTCATCGTCTCCTTCATCGGCGTCCATACCGTCGATGTCTTCGGAGTCGAAGTCGAGCATATCGGTTAAATCGTTGACAGTGGCTACAAAGTGGGTGGTGGGTGGGTTTTGAATTTCTTCATCGTCCGTATCCCAATCTTGCTGACTGTAGTCCGGCCAGGGCTCTCCTGATAAAGATAGAGACTTTAGTGATTTCATAATATCACCGAAGGGCGAGTGCTGAAAGATGTCCGCGGCAGTAAACTCCATGATCAATCGGATTCGATCGGCAGAGGCGCGAATGGTTCGGAGTCCGGAGAGGAGTCCGACTCCTTGGAATCACGAGTCTCACGGAGTGCGGGGCTGGTGTTCGGCTCGATTGCCATTGGGATCGCAGCCCCCGAGGCGGCGTCCAACCGCCCATCCTCGATCGGCGCAGTTGGCTCCGAATTAAGGGTCGAAGTCGATGCGGGTGCGGCCTCCAGGGCACTGTTCGGCGGCAGAGCTAGATCATGCTCGTCGGGACAGTGCGGCGCGCTCGGCAGTGGCTCGAATCTGTCGAAGATCAAGTCCCCGCGGATGTCAGCCGTGTAGTTTAAACTTCCAAATCTGACCTGACGGCCAGGGGCGTAGCTTTCGATCTGCTCCAGATGGCCAAGTGAATTGGCCCGCAGTGTGAAGCCGCCGAAGACGAAGATCTGTCCGGGGAGGAAGGTCTCACCCTGGACTGCATCGCTATTGATGATCGTAGGAGCCATCGAGCCTGACGGCGATGACACAGAGGAACTCTCAATGAAAGCACCAATGTCGGTGTCAAAACCGGCGGATCTCGGGTAGGGGGTCCCGAACTGTGTGTCTAGGCCGGATGGTAACAGGAGGCAGGGGACACGAAGTTTTACCCAGGTTCGGGCCCTCTTGATGGAGGTAAAACCCTACGTCCTGCTTGATTAATATTGATGATATGGGTAGTACAAGAGTAGATCTACCACGAGATCGGAGAGGCTAAACCCTAGAAGCTAGCCTATGGTATGATTGTTGTTGTTTATGTTGTCCTATGGACTAAAACCCTCCGGTTTATATAGACACCGGAGAGGGTTAGGGTTACACAAAGTTGGCTACAATGGTAGGAGATCTACATATCCGTATCGCCAAGCTTGCCTTCCACGCCAAGGAAAGTCCCTTCCGGACACGGGACGAAGTCTTCAATCTTGTATCTTCATAGTCCAGGAGTCCGGCTGAAGGTATAGTCCGGCCATCCGGACACCCCCTAATTCAGGACTCCCTCATCCTCATACCACGGAATAGCGCCCATGCCTCGTGTTCTTCCCGGGTGTTCAGGATTTCCCAGGGCACGCGTAAGCTCGTCGTTCTCTCTGTTGGGCTCGAACAACCCCGATCGAGCCTCTTCTATTGCAACAAGTAGCTTATCTTCGGCTCCGTCCAGACATGCCTTCTTCGAAACTTTGCCTGTCTTCGGGTCCAACTCCCCCCATGCGCATAGAACCAAGTCCCGCACCTGGGGGGCCAGCTCAATGTTTCTGGAGTGACACATACATCCAGCATCTCTTTCTCAGACTTATCCCACTTAGGCATTCCCACCGCATAGCCACCTGGCCCCAGCTTATGGAACTTATCCTTTTTGCGGCATTGGCCTTGTTTATTCTCGACCGTTCCTTAGATAATTCCGAATCCTTGAATTTCACGAAATCGTCCCAATGAGCACTTTGGTTCTCTAGCGTGCCCTCGAATACTGGAGTCTTCCTTCCTCCGTTGACGTACTTGGCCCATTCATGAATCCCATGGTTCTTGAATGCAACCGCCATCTTCCTAAGAGCAGCGTCCTTGACTTTCTCCATATCTGCATCTGTGAAATGATCTGGTAGGGTGAAATGTTCCATGAGCGTTTCCCAAAGCAGAAGTTTTTGTCCGTCGTCGACAAAAGTAACTCCTGGACGTGGCTTTGCTGGCTCTCTCCATTCTTGAAGGGAGATCGGGAGTTGGTCCTTCACAAGAACTCCGCACTGACGAATGAACTTGTCCTCAATCTTCTTAGGCGCTAATGGTTCGCCATTAGGTCTGATGGCCTCGATATTGTACTTTACGCCCTCCTTCAACTTTTTGTTCGGGCCACGTTTCCTGTTGCCTGAAGATTTGCTCGATCCGGATGGCTGAAAGAAGAAAGATCGATTCGTTAATATATCTTCAAGTCATTTAAAACATGTGATGATCACCAGATGCCTGCTTATATAAATATATATACCTCGCCGGTCTTTGTTGTTTCAAGATCAACATTTTCTTCGTCATGTTCATTGTTCATTACTTCATCAATTCGGTCGTCGCGATCGAATATCATATCACCCTCCCCGGTGTTGTTTAGATATTCGGAGCCGTCATAATCTTCTTCATTCTGATCATCATCTCGCCTACGAGGATTGCGTATGATATTGAACAGGGCCTCTTCTCCCTCTCTGCCGGTATTGTCCGCCATAGGTTTTGTTCAACTAATCCAAAAGAAATATATTCAAATTACAATGCATGGATGCAATCAATTAATAAGGAAAAACTGAATCAATCATAGTACATAATAAGCATCATCGAATATAATCTCGAATACGTCGTCTCGAATAATAGATATAATCTCGAATACACCATCTCGAATAATAGATATAATCTCGAATACATCGTCTCGAATAATAGATATAATATCGAATACATCACTAGCTAGCTAGCTAGCTAGCTAGCAAGCTAATAAAGATCGAATACCACAGAGTAATCTAGGCCACTCGCGGTTCCTGAGGTGCGAGCGGTGGACACCCAAAGAGAAGGAACCATCACGGGATCATAGCTCGGGTGATCTCTCAAAAGAACCTGCCAGGTATTGGAGAATCTGACGTCCATAGCAGCCATGTAGCGATGGACGTGCTCGTCCTCCTCCCTGACACGGCGACGTACCACCTCCGGCGGGGCCGGCTCCCTCCGCACCGAAAGTGGCCCACGCGAACGCCACCAAAGGAGATGAGGGTCGACGACGGGACCCGGGGCCAGGTTCCTCACCAAGAGTCGCGCCCCTGAAGGTAGCACCTCCCAGTGCCAGCCCGGCGGAGCCCAGTCCCGGACATGGGTCCTCTGAAGCAGGACGTCGTCGCGAACGGGTCGACGGCGAGGATGCGGGCCGGGCATCGTCGACAACAAATACTATATGCCGCAAAAGTAAAGTAACATTTTTTAAATGATGGATTGTGATTTCATATATGCAAATTCTAAATTTTATAACTAAAACTAACATTTCTAATATTTCTATAACTAAAACTAACATTTCTAATATTTCTATAACTAAAACTAACATTTCTAATATTTCTATAACTAAAAAACATTTCTATATAATTAACATTTCTAATATTTCTATATAACTAACATTTCTATATAACTAACATTTCTATAACTAAAACTAACATTTCTAATAATTCTATAACTAAAAAACAGAAAGATTGCTAACAATTCTATAAAAATGTGTGTGTGTGTGTGTGGTTGGCGGCCGGGGCACAGCTCATCGGCGAGGCGCGACGACGGTGGGCGGCGACGGGGACGGTGACGAAGACGGAGACGGGGCGGCGACGATGGGGACGGGGACGGACCGGGCGGGGACAATGTACGGGAGGACGGGTCAGGCGGGGACGACGGGAGGACGGGGCAGGGCGCGGCGCGGCGACGGGGACGGGGACGGCGACGGACGGCGACGGACGACGACGGGGGCGGCGGCGACGGGGCAGAGGAGAAAGAAGCAGGGAGAGATGAGAAACTGACAATTTTTTTTGAAGTGTTTTCTTATATAGAACAACATTTAGTACCGGTTGGAGCCACCACCAAGCGGCGGGAACGACACCCCTTTAGTACCGGGTGGTGGCTCCAACCGGTACTAAAGACCCCCCCTTTAGTACCGGTTGGAGCCACGACCCGATACTAAAGGGTGTGCGCTGCCAGGCGAGGGGCGCAAAAGTTTAGTCCCACCTCGCTAGCCGAGGGGCACTCGCACCTGCTTATAAGCCCCGCCGTCGCTGTTGTCTCGAGCTCCTCTCTTAAGCAGGCCTTCTGGGCCTACCTCTTCTGCGATGCCCTGTTGGGCCTACTGGGCTAGCGGGCCTGCATCCTGGCCCAACTAGAATTTGGGTTTCTAGTCGTATGCAGGCCGCTGTGGTCCAGTAGGTGGGCTTCTTTTTCTTATTTTTTTGCTTTATTTATTTTTGTTTTATTTATTTTAGAGTTGTTTTTTGCTGTATTAAGAGTTTGTTTGTGAATATTTTTGCTTTAGGTACAAAAAATTACAAAATTTCTGTTAGTACCGGTAGTTTACAAATTTGAATAGTTTAAATTTTGAATTATTTGAAATTTGTGTGAATCACTAGTTTGTGAATAACTTAACTTTGAAAATAGTTTTTTTAGTGATCTTTTTTCTTATGTTTAATATTAGTGTGTTTTATCATTATATTCAATTTGGTAATGCTTAGGTTATTTAAAAAATGAAATGCCTTTGTAACGGATGAGTTTTCGTCCGAAACCCTGATACTTTGAAAGAGATTGTCCATTTTGTACACGAAGTGCATCTAGTTTTTGCGGTAACCCTCTCTACTTTTTTGCACATGCTATGTGGGTGAAATTATGATACCATGCCAACTTTCAACCTTTTCTGAGTTCATTTGAAATGCTTTTCAATTTCAGGGTCATTTAGCTGAAAAAATCAGTAAATGCATGAAACAATTTGCTTGCACATAAAATTTCTTCGCGTTTCAAATGCCAAAACACATAACTAGCTACCCTAACTATTACAAAGATTCCCTCGTGGGTGTGAAACACAAAAGAAAGTGATGATAGTGAAGCCGATCACATCCCAGATCTTTGGGTGTGAAACTTTTTCTTCGCGTGTGTCCCTTTTCGCCGTAGCCATGGAAAATCTTCATCATTTAACTGGATGCTCGGGTCAATATTCACTGTGAATGGAGCAATTTCATCAAACTTTTCATAATCTTCTGACATGCCTGTCTTGTCACCCACTCCCACGATGTTTCTCTTCCCAGAAAGAACTATGTGCCGCTTTGGCTCATCGTACGATGCATTCGCTTCCTTATCTTTTCTTTTTCTCGACTTGGTAGACATGGCCCTCACATAGAGAACCTGTGCCACATCATTGGCTAGGACGAATGGTTCATCTGCATACGCAAGATTGTTGAGATCCACTGTTGTCATTCCGTACTGCGGGTCTTCCGTTACCCCGCCTCGTGTCATATTGACCCATTTGCACCGAAACAAAGGGACCTTCAAACCACATCGATAGTCAAGTTCCCATATGTCCTGTATATAACCATAATATGTTTCCTTTTCCATCTTGGTTTCTGCATCAAAGCGGACACCACTGTTTTGGTTGGTGCTCTTCTTATCTTGGGCGATCGTGTAAAATGTATTACCATTTATCTCGTACTCTTTGAAAGTCATTATATTCGAAGATGGTAATTGGGACAGCAAGTACAGGTCATCTTCAATAGAGGCATCATGCATGGTACGTGTCTGCAACCAGCTGGCGAAACTCCTGGTTTGTTCACGTGTAATCCAGTCATCAGACCGCTCCGGGTGTTTGGAGCGTAGCAAATTATTGTGTTCATCCATATACGGAGCCACCAAGGCGGAATTCTGTAGAACTGTGTAGTGTGCTTCAGTGAGAGAATGTCCGTCCATACATATTATTTGTTCCCCTCCTAGCGTCCTTTTCCATCCAGTCTGCCCTTATGCCGCGATTCAGGAACACCAATCGGCTTAAGGTCAGGAATAAAGTCAATACAAAACTCAATGACCTCCTCATTTTCATGGCCCTTGGAGATGCTTCCTTCTGGCCTAGCACGGTTATGAACATATTTCTTTAAGACTCCCATGAACCTCTCAAAGGGGAACATATTATGTAGAAATACAGGACCCAAAATGTTAATCTCTTAACATAGGTGAACTAGGACGTGCGTCATGATGTTGAAGAAGGATGGTGGGAATGCCAACTCGAAACTGACAAGACATTGCACCGAATCATTCTCTAACCTTGGTATGATTTCTGGATTGATTACCTTCTGGGAGATTGCATTGAGGAATGCACATAGCTTCACAATGGCTAATCGAACGTTTTTCGGTAGAAGCCCCCTCAATGCAACTAGAAGCAGTTGCGTCATAATCACGTGGCAGTCATGAGACTTTAGGTTCTGGAACTTTTTCTCTGCCATGTTTATTATTCCCTTTATATTTGACGAGAAGCCAGACGGTACCTTAATATTGACCAGGCATTCAAAGAAGATTTCCTTCTCTTCTTTGGTAAGAGCGTAGCTTGCATGACCCTGATGTATGCCGTCTTTTCCGTGCATACGTTGCTGGTCCTCCCGTGCCTCAGGTGTATCTTTTGTCTTCCCATACACGCCCAAGAAGCCAAGCAGGGTCACACAAAGATTCTTCGTCACGTGCATCACGTCGATTGCGGAGCGGACCTCTAGGTCTTTCCAATAGGGCAGGTCCCAAAATGTAGATTTCTTCTTCCACATGGGTGCGCGTCCGTCAGCGTCATTCGGAACAGGTTGTCCACCAGGACCCTTTCCAAAGACCACCTTCAAATCCTTGACCATATCATGTACATCAGCACCAGTACGGTGGCGAGGCTTCGTCCGGTGATCCGCCTCACCTTTGAAATGCTTGTCTTTCTTTCTTACGGGATGTCTGCTCGCAAGAAATCGACGATGTCCCAGGTACACATTCTTCTTACAATTAGCCAAATATATACTGTCGGTATCGTCCAAACAGTGCGTGCAAGCGCGGTATCCCTTGTTTGTCTGTCCTAAAAGGTTACTGAGAGCAGGCCAATCATTGATGGTCACGAACAGCAACGCCTTTAGGTCAAATTCTTCCCCCATGTGCTCATCCCACACACGTACACATATTCCATTCCACAGTTGTAAGAGTTCTTCAACTAATGGCCTTAGGTACACATCAATGTCGTTGCCGGGTTGCTCAGGGCCTTGAATGAGCACTAGCATCATAATGAACTTCCGCTTCATGCACAACCAAGGAGGAAGGTTATACAAACATAGAGTCACAGGCCAGGTGCTATGGTTGCTGCTCTTCTCCCCAAAAGGATTAATGCCATCTGCGCTTAGACCAAACCATATGTTCCTTGCGTCATCTGCAAACTCCTTCCCGTACTTTCTTTCGATTTTTCTCCACTATGACCCGTCAGCGGATACTCTCAACTTTCCGTCTTTCTTACGGTCTTCTCTGTGCCACCGCATCGCCTTGGCATGCTCTTTGTTTTGGAACAAACGTTTCAACCGTGGTATTATAGGAGCATACCACATCACCTTGGCAGGAATCTTCTTCCTGGGACGCTCGCCGTCGACATCACCAGGGTCATCGCGGCTGATCTTATAGCGCAATGCACCGCATACTGGGCAAGCGTTCAAATCCTCGTACTCACCGCGGTAGAGGATGCAATCATTAGGGCATGCATGTATCTTCTGCACCTCTAACCCTAGAGGGCAGACAACCTTCTTTGCTTCGTACGTACTCTCAGGCAATTCGTTGTCCTTTGGAAGCATATTCTTTATCATTACCAGCAACTTTCCAAATCCCTTGTCAGATACACCATTCTCTGCCTTCCATTATAGCAATTCCAGTGTGGTGCCCAGCTTTTTCTTGTCACCTACGCAATTCGGGTACAACAATTTTTTGTGATCCTCTAACATGCGCTGCAACTTCTTCTTCTCCAAATCACTTGCACAGTTTCTCTTTGCATCGGCAATGGCCTGACCTAGATCATCAACGGGCTCATCCGATGCCTCTTCTTCACCTTCTTCCCGCATTGCCGGCTCGGCTTCTTCCCGCATTACCGGCTCAGCTTCTTCCCTCATTGTTGTATCATCGTATTCAGGGAACCCATGGCCAGGATAGCTGTCGTCGTCCTCTTCTTCTTCATTGTCTTCCATCATAACCCCTCTTTCTCCATGCTTGGTCCAAACATTATAGTGGGGCATGAAACCGGACTCAAACAGGTGGACGTGAATGGTTCTTGACGTAGAGTAATTGTGACCATTCTTATAGCCAGCACATGGACAAGGCATAAAACCATCCGCCCGCTTGTTTGCCTCAGCCGACGGGGATGAGGGCCGACGGGGATGGATATCAAAACCATGGCACTATGTATAACAAACAACGTATGGGTAAGATAATTATACGAGTAACTATATATCCAAATCACACAAACATCAATTTTTTACATAAAACTTCATGAACAAGAGGCTCACCACAAGGTGGTGCCGGTGACGGGACGTTGCGAGCGATCGACGGTGGTTACG
The DNA here is from genome assembly GCF_018294505.1 of Triticum aestivum. Taxonomy (NCBI): domain Eukaryota; kingdom Viridiplantae; phylum Streptophyta; class Magnoliopsida; order Poales; family Poaceae; genus Triticum; species Triticum aestivum. The sequence continues at coordinate 556,858,271 of NC_057809.1, read as the reverse complement.
ACGGAGATTTAGAAGGTACTAAGTAAACCACACCTACATATGCAAACTAAGTGTTATTTTTGACCTCAAATTACATATAAATCAAATACTAGCACATATATATGATTCCTCCAAAATTACTAAACTCAAAAATCAATCACTATATAAAGCATTGCACGAGCTAATCTAGCAATGAGAGATGAAAGGACAAAGTTGCTAACCTTTGTGATCATTTGAATGGATGGGGGCCTTCAAATCTTGACAAATATTGGGCAAAATGTCTGATGAGCTTGAGAGGAAGAGGGGAAAAAACAGAGAGGAGAGGGGAAAGGGGAAGAACAGAGCGAGCTCGGGTGGACGAAGGGTCTATGTAGGACGACCTTTAGTACCGGTTCGTGATACGACCCGGTACTAAGGGTGTGTTTGGTTGGGGAACCAACTGTCATGGAATGGAATGGCTCCATTCCAGAGGAACGGGTCCATTCCATTCATGTGTTTGGTAAGAGCAAAAGAGAGGAATGGGTTGGTTCTGTTTCGGTGTTTGGTTGGAAGCACGGAATGGAAAATGGAATGACATAAATTTCTAAATTTTGGCAGCATATCATTTGTATTTTCAAGAAAGACAACATAACAGTATATATTGACAAGTTAACATATAAATGACAACACATAAAACACAGATTTCAACATGGTGCACATAGTTAAACACATTTGACAGTCATACATGTGTAGTTCACATAAGAAGCTCTCCAAAAGCAAGCAAAGTGCAATAGAGCCATACATGTCCAAGTAATACTTGACAGCCACACACGTCTAGTTCATGTACGAAGCATCGGCTCCCCTAACCATCCTTTTTCTTTTGTTCATCTTCTTGACCATCTACGATTGATGCATGCTATCAAAATTATTACACATCACCACGTATTGCAAAGATGTACTGGACAACAGCAAATTGAACAAAAATATGTACTACACAACAACAATTTGAGCAAAAAAATTATATGGAGATCAACATATACAAGGGGAGAGGAAGATGAGTTTGTACCTTCAACAGAGAGGAGAGAAAATGGATCGAGGGAGAGCGAGGGAGATGAGACCCTGCCTTCTTCCCCTTCTAACCTGCAGATCGAGTGAGGGGGTGAGAAAATGGATCGAGGGAGAGCGAGGGAGATGAGACAGTGGCGCGCGAATGTGAGGGACATGGCCGGCGTCGCGGAATAGCTGCAGAGGGGCGGCGGCGCAGAGAGGGAGAGGACCGGCGCCACAGAGAAGGAGAGGGCCGGCGCGCAGAGAGGGAGAGGGACAGCGGCGCACGAGAGCTGGAGAGGGGCGTCAGAGCAGAGAGGGAGATGGCCGGCGGCGCAGAGAGGGAGAGGAACGACGGCGCAGAGGAGAGGGAGGGAGGAAGAGGGGTGGCAGCGCACCTGTGCATGGAGGGAAGGAGGAGAGCAGCGATAGGGTTGGGGCGGCGGCGCAGAGGAGAGGGAGGAAGGAAGAGCCGTTCCGCGTGGTTTCCTCGATTTGGAGGTCTTGGCGCATTCCGGATCTGAGGCGAATATTCGCTAAGCGGGGAGGACTTGGTTCTGCTTTGGTTGGCCTACGAACGCTGGAATGAGGCCCAGGAATGGGTCCGACCCATGACATTCTGGCCCGTGACTGGAACCAAACACACCCTAAAGGTGCTGGAGGGGCCCCAGACTGACAACATCCTGCCACCACTCACTTTAGTACCGGTTCGTGGCACGAACCGGTGCTAAAGGTTCGCCACAAACCGGTACTAATGAGAGCGGCCGGCTAGCCATTGGAACCGGCACTAATGCACACATTAGTGCCGGCTCAAATTCAAACCGGCACTAATGTGCTTCACGTTTGACCCTTTTTCTACTAGTGCATCTGAAAAGTCTTTATGCACATTGACGGTGTCCTGGACTAGGGGGTACTCACCACGTCGTCTCCCGATCTATTAGATTGGGCCGAGGACCCCCGTGGCCTTATACTCATGGGCCAGTTCAGACGGCTGCCGCATACAAGGAAGATTCCACAAGACTTGACGATCAAGACAAGGACTTCTCCCCACCGGCGTATTCGGCTAGGACTCTTGTTATCCTAGGCCTCCGGTGCATTATATAAACTGAGGCCAGGCTAGTCGATAGATATACAATATATACAACAATCATACCATAGGCTAGCTTCTAGGGTTTAGCCTCCTTGATCTCGTGGTAGATCTACTCTTGTACTACCCATATCATTAATATTAATCAAGCAGGACGTAGGGTTTTACCTCCATCAAGAGGGCCTGAACCTGGGTAAAACATCGTGTTCCCTGCCTCTTGTTACCATCTGGCCTAGACGCACAGTTCGGGACCCCCTACCCGAGATCCGCCGGTTTTGACACTGACATTGGTGCTTTCATTGAGGGTTCCGCTATGTGATCGACAAAAGGATCTATGGCTCGCCTGCAGATCAACTGCGACTTCGGCATCTTCGTCACCAGCTCGACTGGTCACCTTGGTTCGACCAAGAATTGTGCCCCGTGTTCGGATCACCATGTCCGGACGAGGGCCTTCATCAAACATCAACTCCGATCTCTATCAAGATCACGGAGGAATCATCTATGGAGCTCGGGGGCTCAACGTCAACATTGCCCTCAAGCGACCGTGCTGTTTTTCTAGACAGCGAACTCGTATCTGCCACCACCACCTCCTAGAGTATCGCTTTGACGATCGCTTTGGTGGAATTGTGCGGAATTGAGTCTACAACAACCCTGGAAAATTTCGTCGGGTTCCGATGGAGGAATCTCTGGCAATCCATGATATACCGGAGCCCTGTCAAATCTGGACGGGAATTTGGATGAGTTTAGGGCATGGTGTCCAGCTTCTAGTTCAGACGTCCTTTGGAAGATCCAATCGTTGATCGGCTGCGGAATTCCATTATCTACCACCTCTCAAAATTTCGGCTCGATCCGACCGTCCAAACTCCGGGAACCTTCCGATTAGTGCATCACTTTTCGGATCTGTTTTCTGCGCGAAAACGAATCCGACCCGAGTTCATCTTTTTTATGAACAGGATTTCGGACATCCCTTTTGAAGGAAGTTTTGTATGGGGTATTGTGTTTTGTTCCCGAACACATCCCACTAACTGTAAGATCTTTTGAACATGATCTTCAACATCATGCTGGTGTCAAACCAGTCCGGCAATATTACTCCATGGATGCCGACCTGCGCTAGACACGGCGTCACTTTGTTGAACCGAGCTCAACTTCTTCGGATCATCATCTCGGCAAGCCGAACAAGAGCCCGGCATCGCGAAGGATAAATCATCACCAACATCGCCGCCCCACGGATTACACGGAGCGGGCATACCGGCATCGCCGCACAGTCGCTTCATCAAGCCGGCATCGACCACGTCACGACCTGCATCGACAGGGCCGCACTATTGCTTCTTCAAGCTGGTGTCCATCACGCCGACCTACTTCGACTCATCGGCTGACATCGAGGCTTCGACATCTCGGCTGGACCGTGGGCTTCGCCATCTCTTCATCAACCTACTCCGGACACTTCGGCGTCACTAGCCGACCAACTCCGTCACGTTAGCTGGGCCGAGGGCTTTGCCTTGGCGAGTCAACCTTTACCAGCATTGCTATGCCGTCGTCTTATCGCCCATCAGGCAATGGGTGTGCGGAGCGGGTCCCAATTTTAGGAATAATCTTCCTTCGGATTGCTACAACAAATAAACCAGGTGCTATTAATCCCAGTATTTTTTGCTTATTTGGGTTCATTTTTCCCAAGGAATTATTACTCTGATTTGTCCGTCATATGTACATAGGTCTATCAAATGGTGGCCGCATTAACGACAGTCGCATGGTGGTTCGGTCAGTTTCCGTACGTAGTCCGGCGAACGCCGCACTCGAAGCCCGGACCGACCTATGAATTCAGGCTTTGCCACGCCTTTACCGCATCACGCCGACGCCCTGCATCGACATTGACTTCGGTGCCAGGCTATATTTTTTTATTACTCACTTTGTATAAATTATTTATTATGCAATGATTTTTTTAATTATCATTATTACTATTATCTCCGGTTTGCACTATTTTTTGTGCACAGGAAAATGATCCGGGGATTTCGGCGTCACTCTGCCGGTCTGCATTGATCGTGCTATGTCACCACTTCGGCGTGTCAAGCTCTCCGCTCCGCCACCTTGGGACCGGCTTGAGGGATGGAACCTTGCCCCGCATCAAGCTCTGACCGCGTCATCAATACCGAACATATTAACCAGCTAAGTCGCTTTCATGCTCAAAGCTTTAATTTCTAACTTGCGTTCGGTTCAACCAAGCATTATACTTTTTTGGAAAAAAGTTGCTTCTAAAAAATTTCCTTGTCCAAACTTTGTTTGTGACGCATAAATTCAAATACCCCGTTTACTTGGGGGCTTCCTTTATGAAGCTTTTCCTGTTGCATATGATTATACTTGTACGGCTTCATTCCTTGTTCGTGTATTACGCCACAATATGCACCATATTGACTTAAGCGATTTGCAAGCTGGGTTGCCTCGCTCCTGTGTTTACCCCTACGTTCCCGATTGTTCGACTAGGGAGTAAAGGGAGCACCTCTGCGATTGTCACGATCGGGTCACCCGAGCCGGACCTCAGACTGGGTGAAGCCGAAAGCTAGCACTCTTATAGTTATTCAATGATGGTCGGCACACAACGGAACTCATGAGTACAAAAAATCTATTGCACAAGTCTCATAATAACAATGAGCACCGAAGAAAGGTATCGGTGGGGGTACTATTTTCTTCAAAGATGCTTCTTACTCTTCGCAGTAATATAGCATAAGTTCCCTGAGCGCGCTTTGTGTGTTACAGCCTTATGGCCTGATTGCCTGGTTATTGGAAACACCGTCGATATTCTCGACCGATGGAGTACATAACACTTTTTGGTCCTTAACCGAAGAGGGAGAAGCCGACGGTCGGTTAAGATGCGTTTAAAGTTTGGTTGAACATAGATATGATATAAGTACTTCGGTACATGCAATCATTCTTCTACCCAAGTCACTTGGGGGCTCTTAAGTTTATTTGAGCCGCTTTATAATAAGTGTTCTTCTTCTCAGTCGTTGCAAAGTTCTATTATTATTATTTATCACTCCTTTTTTCGACGCGAGTGTGCGGTCACTAGCCGGGGAGCCTAATTTCTCTCTCAAAGCCGCTAGAGTTTAGTTTGCTAAACTGGCCTAATGAGAAGTACTCCGCCCTCGGGATAGGAGGTTGAAGCCGTAGGCTGACCCGCTCGAAGTCTTGAGATAGGATGTGTCATGTTAAAGGACGACAGAAGCACTCTTTTTTTCTAAGACCAATTTTCGGATTGGCACCGAACACTTGATCTTGTTCGGACATCATGTTTTTACTAACGTTTCTTGGTTTTCCAAGCCTTTTGGAACTTTTAAACTATTTGTGCTTTTCCAGCATTAGTCTCGCAGTGCAACGCCGGATACCTTTAGGGATTCGGCAAAAACATTCTCAGATATTGCTATATATGCATCGGTTTCGAATTGTGTCTTCGGTCATAGTTGGGTTGCCCGGCTCCTGCACTTGCTTCCTACGTTCCGTTTTGTTCGGCTAGGCGTGCAAAGGGAGAACCACTACGATTGTGCTTCCAGCTCACATGGTTAAGCACCTTAGTGGAGAAAGCTGAAAACTGACTGTCACAATAAGCGTAAACTGGTCAGCGATCCGATGACTATGACGGGCCATTCATAACATTGGCTGAAGTGTTTACGGCTTGACCTCGACTGTCGCCGAACACTACCGGGGGCTATTAACTGGCCTCCCAAACTAAATCCTCGATATTTTGCTCTTACATTCGAGCTGAGGTTTCATGATCATGCTTAGCATGACAACCCAAAGAAAGGAACCGATAGCGGGACTATTTTCTTTGGAATACATTTCTTCTGTTAAACAGTAATATAACATATATCTCTGTGTACCTTTGTTTATAAAACCGTGTGGCCAGATTGCCTTGTTTGTCGTAAATCTTTGCCCTCATAAAGGCTTTATAAAGTAGGACAAACACTCCTCGGCTACTGGCCAAGGAGGTGGAAGCCGATGGTCGGTCAACAAAGTTTTGTACAATGCGGATCCGAGCATTAATGACGTAAAGTACTTGGATACATAGAGTCATTACACATAATTTGTGATTTTACTATGGATATTGATCCTTAATTCGGCCACCTGTGCCCGCATTAAGGCTCGGGGGCTAGTGGGCTTCGGGCTTATTTTTTGCAAATATTAAAGGGGCACATCGATCCCCTGATCTGGTGTTGCCACCCGACCAGTGTCTCGGGGGCTACTGCATTGCTTGTCCAATGCAGAAAATTTTATGTGCAATATAGTTTACGAGGAGATTTTGATCCTCGGGTTGGTCGGCCGCACCCAACCTGAGTCTTGAGGACTGAGCATGCCGCTTTTGTGTCCCGAAGTATTCTGCCGAGCTAGGACTTGATCCTCAGGCCGATTTTGCAAATCAACCTGAGTCTCAGCAGCTACTGGGATCAGCGGTCTTATGTCATCCTTCATGTGCATCTCGGGTTTTAGACCGATACACACCTTGAGGGCTACTGGCTATATATCTTTGCAGAGAATAAATTGCACCAATAAAAAATATTGACAAAAAAACGGCCCATAGTCGGGGTGGTGCACCACCTCGAAAGCAGTCCGGCATAAAGCTCGGGCGCTAGTGGCTGGCTCCATAGAGGGCATTACCGGCATTAAGCTCGGCTAAAATCCTTCAACTTTTTTGAACCAAGGTGATATGACACCTCGGATATAGTCCAGCATTGGAGCCTGGACACAGTCCGGCGTCGGAGCTCGGATATATTTCGGCGTTGGAGCTCGGATATACAGTCCGACGTTGGAGCTCGGATACATAGTCCGGCGTTGGAGCTCGGATACATTCCGGCGCTAGAGCTAGGAAGCGGTCCGGCGTTGGTGCTCGGCTGCAAAAGATACCTCGAATGCAGTCCGGCGTTGGAGCTCGGACGCAAGAGGACCCTGCCTCCCGGGAACAACTTCAAACCCGAGGTGTGGCATAAAAATAAACAAGGCATTGATAAAGGCCGGAAACTTAAAGGGGCTCCTCGGATACCCGACGTGTAAACTCGTCGAATGCATTTCGGCGATCCTCAAGATCGAAGATAAAGAAGATTTGTTGAACCAGTTTTCAAGACCGGCAACCGAAGATGAAGAACAGTTCGGAAGAATCGAGGAGCGTCCCTAACTTGAAGACCGGTTCAGGGGGCTACTAACGGTGTCCTGGACTAGGGGGTACTCACCACGCCGTCTCCCAATCTATTAGATTGGGCCGAGGACCCCCGTGGCCGTATACTCATGGGCCAGTTCGGACGGCTGCCGCATACAAGGAAGATTCCACAAGACTTGGCGATCAAGACAAGGACTTCTCCCCGCCGGCGTATTCGGCTAGGACTCTTGTTATCCTAGGCCTCCGGTGCATTATATAAACCGAGGCCAGGCTAGTCGATAGATATACAATATATACAACAATCATATCATAGGCTAGGTTCTAGGGTTTAGCCTCCTTGATCTCGTGGTAGATCTACTCTTGTACTACCCATATCATTAATATTAATCAAGCAGGACGTAGGGTTTTACCTCCATCAAGAGGGCCCGAACCTGAGTAAAACATCGTGTTCCCTGCCTCTTGTTACCATCCGGCCTAGACGCACAGTTCGGGACCCCCTACCCGAGGTCCGCCGGTTTTGACACCGACACACATGCCCCTAAGGACCAGCGCCCTTGAACCCTTAAATCGGTCTAAAGAACATAACATCGAATCTTGATGTCGTGTACGCACAAGGATAAACCATAACTCCTGCCCCCAAGAAGTGGCAGAAATCTAAGACAGGGCTCCTTTTAATCCGCCTTGATGGACAAACTTGAGGAGGATCAAAGCCCGGAAGACTGACTTGAAGAAGAAGCGTTGTCATTCGTCCGAGCGCCGCTCCTGCGAGGACTAAAGCTCTAACCTGTCTATTAGCTGAAGCTGAGGCATCCGAATTTCCCTCCCCGCCACCGACCGTCGGATCGACAGGCAAAGGGGAGGTGAATCCATATGTCTTTTCCCAAATGGTAAGTGCCACGTGTATGGCACGAAGCAATTTGGCCCTGGCGTTTTTTACAACTAAAGTTGCCATCTGAAAAGAAAAAACAAACTAAAAACAGGGAAACTTGCCATCCGAAAAGAAAATTGATATGCTTGACAACTAAAATTACCCTCACGTCACTAAACTTGCCAGCAAAAACGTTCGAAGTTGCCATGTGTTCATGCCACACATGTGACACTTATTAGGGTCTTTTTTTTTCGTGGTAGAAATACCTTTATCTGAAAGTGGTGAATATTACATATATAAAAAGTATATTGTTTCACAATCATGTCCTTTTGAAAAAAAATCATGTCATCATACTATGTTTACATAGTAGGATTCTTCCGTTTAGCAATCGATGGCTAGGACGACATTTTCTCTTGCAGTAGCGGAATTTCTCAAATACGAAATGCATTGTCAAAATCATGTCGTTTCTTTATATATACCCCGCTGTCCCGAAATATAAGAGGTATTTTCACACCATGAATCTTCTTTCTCGATATACTTTTTTTTTTTGAAGTTCTTCTTTCTCGATATACTATTGCCCAGCAATTCTCTTGCGAATCTGGAACGGAACCAACAGTATATATTCGGGAGTTGGATAAAGTCCGGATGCGATTGCGGATGCGCCTGTGCGGATCCCGATCGATCGATCGATCCTCGCTTTTTCAACCCGGGCCTTTGTTTTCCTCGATGATAATCAGATTTAAGATGTCCTTTGGGTGTCTTTATTCAAAAAAAAAAACCCGGGCAGAAAGCGCGTACTAGCTAGCTGGCCCGGGCGCCCGCGGTCGGAGACACGAGCGGCCAGCGGCGGCAAAACCATTCCCGTGCATGCATACGCAAAGACGCAAAAGTGTTGGCCTGCGGTGGTGGTACGGGCACCATCCATCGGCCGAACATTCCGGCCACCCCGTGGTGGGCAACCCCCGCTGATCGAGTGCTTAGGAGCCGTGATCACGGTCTCGATCGTGCGATGCGTCCGCACGGCCGCACCCAACCAGCCTTCCCCGGCTCAGTGACAGTGTGCCGGACCGACCATCACCGTGACGCCCGTCTCCGGTCGTGGGTGTAGTGGGCTCGTCGCTAACACACTAGCTTGGGTAGTAGTTGCTGCCATTTTCGTTTGGGAGTATGCCACCTTTTGGTGAGGAAGGTGGTTGATCAACTGAAAACGAGCCGTGGCCGTGAATGGCATAGCCCAAGGTCAGTGGGGCAGTGATGCTTCCATAAAAGCTAGGCTACGTACGGCGCTGTCCTCCGGCCGATCTGGCCAGCCTCTGTGCCTTTTCAGCCATGGAAAGCCTGTAGTGCTCGGTAGCAAGTCTATGCGAGTGGGTCGGTCAACCGGGATCGACTGCGGCAAGTACTAGCTGAAACATCACATGTGCGAGCTCATCTCTCTATCACAAAATTCACGGTCATCGCCATCTAGCATCGGATACGCATGTGCTGCCACAAATTCAGACGAATGCAGAAACTAATAAAACTGAAACGTTGCTAGAGGCGGATGGAACAGGCATCGTGGCATTAATTGTAAAGTGTGCGACACGAACCCTACCAAGGTTGGACCATCCATCCATCCCATGCCGGTGAGACTACATTCGTATTACTACATCCCAAATAATTCTCCCCGACACTGGTCCTCTCGCTGGCCGCACAGTACTACGACGACGACGACGTAGCAGGCCGCACCGACACAACATCCGTATGTCTGTCCATCGCTGCTCTACACTTTTTTTTTTGAAAAAAAAACAGATCTTTATTCATTTCAATAACAATTACATCGATTTATGAGGAGGAGTACAATTTCACTCAAAGGCTCCTCAAACCAGTCAAAAGTTGAAGAAATTCAGCTAACTTAGCAAGTTTATGGGTAATTTTATTTGCTTCTCTATTACTACAGTGCTTAAATCTAGTAATGAAAAATTCACAAGCGAAAAAGTAACAATCGCTGCCCTACACTTGGTAGTACCTACTCCTACTTGTTACTCCACGGTAGAGTAGTACTAAGGCCAACTCTAGCGCGCGATCATATTCTGGCCCGGGTGCGTTGCACGCGGGCGCGAACGGATTTTTGTCCGTTTTCTGTCCGCTTTCGACCCATTTCTGACCCAAGTTTAGGCTTTTTTGGGGGTGAAACGGACAGCGCGCGGACAGGCGGCAAAGGCCGAGGTCGAGGAGAAGGAGACCATCATCAACAAAGCGCACGCCCTCCCCATGCTTGGCCTTTGCCGTTCGGCATGTTTCTCTGGTGCGGTCATCGGCCCGGCGAGCACACGGTCGTCGGTCGCTAGGCCTCACCACTACCCGTCGCCGACGTCGCAGACCACGCCTATGTCGCCCGACTTTCCCCCGCCAAGGCACGATGGCCAGACCCCGTTTTCAGGGTCGCCGGACATTGGCGTGATCGCGCCGTCCATCCCGCGCCCCTCGGCCGTCATCGACCTCAACGTCACGCCGGGGTCCAGCAGCGGCGGCCGCCCGTCCGTCGAGATGCAAAGAAAGCAAGCACGAGCACCGTTTACGGGCACCATGTCGTCACCCGGCGTCCTGTTCGACGAAATGCCAACACCAATGTCAACAGTCAACGACCCCTTCTACAACTAGTTCATGGAGAATGTGATCTACGAGGGTGGGCATGGCGGTGCCTACAGTCCCGACGAGACCCAAAGTCAGGATGGCCGCACCCAGTACGTTGCTGATGAAGAGGCCCACGACCATGCTAACTACGACCATGGTGACTCGTGGCATGAAGATGATGACATCTATTGCGAAGGTGATGTTGATGAAGAAGGCATTGATATTGATATTGAGGGCGAGCCATTGTTCATCGACGAACTCACCCAAAGAGCGGAAGTACAAAAAAGGAAGAACATTCACACGGGTTCATATTCACAAGACGAGGACAAGTTTATTTGCCAATGTTGGATGGAGATTAGCCAAGATCCGAGGACCGGCGCGCAACAAAAGGGCTTTGTTTTTTGGACTCTCGTCCAAAAAATATTCCATGAAAGAAAGATGTTCGAGCCCTGCCAAATTACGAGCGACTGTGGCATCACCTCGATTCAAAAAAGGTGGTTGTTCATTCAACAAGAATGCAACAAGTATTGTGCCGCACTTGAGAGCATTGAAGCACGACCCCGTTGAAGCACGACCCGTGAGTGGTCTTGACATGGGGTCATGGTATGCTCTCCTCATCCTAGTTCTTTCGTTGCTACGGCCATAAGACTTTGGCCTTGTATATGTTTGCATGTTCAATTATTGTTGATCATGTGGTGTAGGCATTTCAATCTTTGGAAGCATTCAAGGCCCGGGACAATGACAAGCCATTCACTCTTACACATTGTTGGACGATCATCAACAATTGCCCTAAGTTCAAGGATCAATACCGTGAACTTCAAAGGAAGAGAGGCAAAAAGACAGTCGCGTTGGCCGAAAGTGGAGATAGTGAGGCGTTGAAGAGGCCGAGGGGCAAGACCAACTCCAAGGTGGATGAAACGTGATGCGTCATCCATGGCCTTGCATGAGATTTTGCACAGCATGTTAAAAGGACGTGAGGAACGAGAAGAAGTGACAAAGCAAGGACGAGCAAATGAAGCAATACCTAGAGCTCCAAAGGAAGAAGCTTGAGATGGAGGAGACGTCCCGGCAAAGGCAGCTCGACATCGAGGCCGCCAATGTCACAGCCAGGCAAAGGCAGCTCAACATCGAGGCCACCAATGCCGCGACCAAAGCAAAGGAGGTGACCCTTGCGATCATGAGCGTGGACTTGACAAAAATGAGCGAGAAGCTGGTTCGAGGCTAGGCAGAAGGGAATGTTCGACGCCGACGACCTGAACTAGGTCGTCTGATCGACCGTGGTCGTTGTTTTTGAAGGCTGGCATGGGTGCCGACCGCTGGGCCGCTGGCTGTGTTGCTGGCAAGAAACCTATTCATTTTTGGGCTGGATGTGTTGCCGCCCGCTGGCTGTGTTACCGGCGACAAAACTATTCATTTTTGTAGGCTGGCTTTGTTGTCGGCCGCTGGCTGTGTTGCCGGCGAGGATGTGCGGGCCGTTGACTGTGTTGCCGACGAGGACGTGTAGGCCGTTGGTTGCGTTGCCGGCGTGACCTAGGGCCGTTGGCCTGAACTAGGGCATGGTTTTGAAAGTTGGCATTTGAAAAAGAAGATGGACAGGAAAGGGCCAAAGGATGTGTCCGCGCACTGAGCGCACGACCACCGCATTTCAGGACAGGTCCGGACACGACCTTATTGCTCTATCTAAACAAATAGAGTCCGGACAAACAAATGTTCATTTGGGGCCGTGCACTGGGAGTTGGCCTAAGCTGAACGCAATCAGGCGTCCGGACTCGTCCCATCCCTGCTTGTTCGGAGCTGCAAAACGATTTCTTCCCGTCTTGGTTTCTGTCGAGCAGTTGAATCAGGAGCAGTGCACGGCGCGTCGTCCCGTCTGGGAAATGCCGGATCGGATTTTGCCGCGAATCTACCCGAGCGCTGCAGCACGGCACGGTGGATGCGGCCAAGAACGCACGGTGCCCAAATCTATCTGCCGCCGCGTTGGATGCCATATACTAGATCACGGGTCGGATTATCTGAGGGCTGCCTGAGTGTCGAGCACTAGTAGATACAAGATGGACAAAAGAGAACAGCTAGGATTTTCGAACACGGGCGTCAATGTCAAACAGTAGGCTGGTGGATGGCCACTTTATTATCCGTTGCGGTTGGGCGCATGCATGTGGGATGCGGCCAAGATTGCACCAACGCGTTGGATGTTGCATGATGATCACGCCTGCCACGGCAGCAGCTGAAACCCAATCGCGGTTGGCTCGGGCCTAACACGGGAGAGGCTTCTCCACCTGCAGGCAGATCGCGAGAAAGTACTCTGAGTTTGGTCGCTTGCCAGTGGGTAAAATCAGCGAACAGCAGTGAACAATGCACAACGACGAACATTCATCCTTTTTCTTTTCTGATTGCACAAACAGTCATCTCAGTGACTCGGTCAGTATACATGGACTGAGACTTCAGAATGGGACATTGTCTTGTCGCAGGGTAGTACTGGCAGTTCAACATCAGCGCAACAAATATTAGTATTATTTTGGCTGAACACTCCCTCCGTACCAAAATATAAGACGCTTTTTCAGCTCAAATGGAGCTGCAAAAACGTCTTATATTTTGCAGACCAGTGCCGGAGCCAATGCACGGTCTCATGGTCTTGCCCCGAACTCAAACTTTTTACCGGAAAAGACATGTACCTCCAGGTTATACGAGGGAGAACACGAGGGTGGAGCAAATTGATAACAGAAAAGCGACCGTGCTTGCTGACAAACATGCCCTCTAAGATATACGTAGATACTAGAAAGAGCGGATGGTCAATTCAAAAGAAAGAACCCGGTGCTAGTAGTACCTTTCTAGAATGATCACCCATGCTGCAGTACATCTGCAGGGATAAAACAGCACTGCACGTAAGCATGCCTTGGTTCATTACCAGAAAGCAATGAGAAATTAAAGCAGGCAACATCACGTGCCTGTCACACAATTCCAAGTAACCTCGAAATTTTCAGGTGCTAACAAGAAGAGAGCGTCATCTCCTTCCAACTGCTACGGACAACCACATTTTAAGTTCCAAGGCATAATAACGATAAGAGCAGACCAAAATAGGAGGAGGTTTTCAGCAGGAAAACCCCAAAACCTGGGAAGTATATTTTGGCTCAAGCTTCCAATCTGAAAGCAGACCAATTTCTTGCTAAAGCAACAAACTACACAATTTTTAGCATGCCATGGCAGAGCTAAACATTACGGATCGATGATATATACTCCCTCCGTTCCTAAATATAAGATGATATATACTCCCTCCGTTCCTAAATATAAGTCTTTTTAGAGATTTCAACAAGTGTCTACATACAGAGCAAAATGAGTGAATCTACACTCTAAAATATGTCTATATACATCCGTATGTAGTTTGTAGTGAAATCTCTAAAAAGATTTACATTTCGGAACAGAGGGAGTACAATCTTGGTGAATCAAGCGGAAACATGCAATCTACAGCAAAGAATGCACTGAGCTTCAAACTAAGCATGGGCTTATATTAGAAACGGCTAGCTACAAAATAAGCAACCAGATGTGAATTTGCTTCAAGACAGGCTCATTATTTTTAATTTGATGGGAATTTAATAGCGGCACTGCAAGCTTGTGAACCTTAAGCATGCCTCCAACAAGCACAGCTATTATATGTGTGTTATGCTGACAAAGTGACGACGTTAACCTTAAAATCAGGACATTATTCAAACAAGTCAAAACCTTGAAACCAGAACTACTGTCAAGAAAATTATTTGTCTTAACCCATTGTAAAGGCCCTGAATTGGAATAATTTTATCACGACAAACCGCTGAGTACAGATCAAGAACAAAGCCATTTCTCATGTTAGCCAGCATGCAATTTTTAGCATGCCATAACGGAGCTAAAAATTACTGACCGATAATATTTTTAGCATGACATAACAGAGCTAAAAATTACTGACCGATAATGTATATACCATCTTGGTGAATCAAACAGAAACATGCAATCAACAGCGAAGAATGTACTGAGTTTCAAACATCCTAACATAAGCATGGGCTTATATCAGAAATGGTTTGCTACGAATTGAACAACCAGGTGTGAATTTGCTCCAGGACAGGCTCGGTATTTTAAACTTGATGCAAATTTAATAGTGGCACTGCAAGCTTGTGAACCTTAAGCGTGCCTCCAACCAGCACAGTTATATAATGTGTGTGCTATTCTGATAAAGTGAGAACGTTAACCTTAAAATCAGGACATTATTCAAACAAGTCGAAACATTGTAATCAGAACTACCGTCAAGAAAACTATTTGTCTTAACTACCATCGTAAAAGCCCTGAATTGAGAGTAATTTTATCACAACAAACTGCTGAGCACAGATCAAGAGCATGGTCATTTCTCATGTTAGCCAGCACGCAATATCATATATATGTTCTGTCATATCTCATATAACAAAACATACAGGTCTTGTGTTCCGGATCAAACTCAGCAAAAAATGGTAGTAACAAAATCATAGTTAGATAATCAAAAGGCTCTATTTTAGGGAGCTCAGTAAATTTAAGTGATGTTGTATCTATTTGACAAAATTACAATAAATAGTTTCAGTTGGATAAGCCAACAGGAGTACTGCATTTTACTAGAATCAAGTTCAGAAAAGAAAAAGATTGGTTACCTGCTTCTTGGAGAAGTTATAGGTTTCCAGCATTTCCTTCAAAAATCATTTACTGCAAACATAGTCAAACTAATACTCCCTCCGTCCGGAAATACTTGTCCTAACCATTTCTAGGACAAGTATTTCCGGACGGAGGGAGTAGGTTGTATGGTGAAAGAATGGATATCACACTGACCATCTGATCAAACAAATTCTTGAGCTGTCACCTAGAAGAGCCTCTACCTACAGCTTGCTGAAGACAATGAATAATAAACACTAACATGCTTTGCAGTTCATAAAAACACACCTTCCAGAATAAGCAACAACACACAATAAATCAATGAGACTGAATCCTGAAATAAAAGCAAAGCACCAACAAAACAAGAAATGGCAACTTGGAGAAATATTCCGAACAATATCGAGAGTCATAACAACTCCCTCCGTAACAAAATGTAAGACGTTTTTTATGCCCTATGCAAAACTAAAAAAGTCTTACATTTTAGTACAGAGGGAATACCATATAACCACACCCAAATTGGAAAATGCTAGCAAGTGCTACATCACCAAAAAAAAATATTGCATCACAATGTCATAGAAATGTCAGAGAGGTGTATCAAGTCTGAACAGAAAGTACTGATAAGAATTCCATTATTTCCCATGGTGATATGATCTTCAATGACTACCCATGGTTTAACCAGTATTACATGCCACAGCTTACACCTTGATGAGAATTGAGAGGTATATAGCAATCAATGAAATGAATGAATTACTTGAAAGGTCAGTAGCTATGTTGGACTTGCAAACTAAATGCTCAGAGCTGACAACTGTTACAGCTGAGTCAACCATTCCAACATCTTGACTGGATGCTACTTCTTAGAAGAAGCCTTTATCCGTGATATAAGGCTTTCCCCAGCATCACCCAAGCCATCCAATCCCACCAGTTTTGTCCCAAAATCTCGGTACAGTGTACTCAACCGCTGCTCGTCGCCTTCCATTGCAGCTAGCTCAGTTACATTCTTCCGCATTATTAGGCCGTACAGGAAAAGTGAACCAGAGCCTAACTTTCTGGCACCAATTCCAACACGCAGCAATGATGCTGAATCAGGTTCAGATGTAGATGGGTCATGCAGAACTGAGAAGCCACCGAAAGCAACATCAGGGGTACGGAAGAGATCATCCAAATCAATGTTGTCATCTTGAACAATATCTTTGGCTTCATAACTGACAACTATTTTCTCAGATAAGTCAACCTTTTTTGCTCTCTTTCTAGCGGCTCTTACAATATTGGCAGCCTCTCTGTACCCACTAAGCAGAGCTCCATGCATCGTTGCAGGGTACCGCCTATTTGTTGCCTCCCCGGCAAAGAAGATTCTATCACCAACACTCTCAGCCAAAATATCATAATCATCACCGGAAGACCCAATAGCCACATGTGAATATGATCCATATGAAAACCTGTCAGTGCCCCATCGAGTACATATTGCCTGCAGTGGGTTTGGTACCTCGATCCCCATGGGTGAAAAGATTTTTTTAAGTGTGTCTAACACCCTCTCGACATTTTCCATTGGTGACTTCTTCTCAAAACTGATAGCAGATTCCCCAGCAACAAGGGCAACAAGCAGTGGACCTCCTGAGACTGAAGAATAGCTATAGAACAGGAAGAATTCACCTCGTTGACTAGAGTCCTCAGTCAAATGCCCAAATGTATCAATCCTACCATCCCAGAAGTCAAAAGGGAATAACATCACAACCTTATTAAGAAGCCCAAAACCCAATCTCTGAATGGCCTCTCGTTTCTGAACTGGCAGCTCTGGCACAAAATCAATGTCCCCCTTCTTAAGCACACCAAGGGGAACAGTGCAGAGCGCCATATCACCACGGAATGTCTGCTTATCAGTGTAGACCAACACACCATCACACCCATACTGTATCCTTCGCACATTCTGTCCATAGAATATCGGGACGCCATCAGCAAGTGCTCGGACAAATTGGGAATTGCCACCAGGTATAAAGCAGTGGTCGCCACCCATTTCGTATGGATCATCCTGGTCCCAGAAGGCCATGGAGAGATCAGCAAGAGGAGCGGCATTGGCATACTCCAGGTTGGCCAGATGCCAATCAAGAAGCATCCGTTCCTCTGGCTCAGCGGCAACACCATGCGCTGCCCGGAATGCCTCGAGTGCCATGCCAAGTGACACATCCACACCGTGTGGAACACTATCTGCGATAACCTGCCGCAGCTGGCAAACCTTGTCAAGAAGCTGGTTAAAGGCAGCCTCAACACGATCATCCATGTCAGGGTCGACTGGGCGGCCATCCGGAAGATACAGCGGGCACTTGTCCCGCACCTTGTGAAGTGGGAACCCAAGCTGCCGTGCTATGACACCAAGGGGGTTCCCATTAATACCAGTGAGCACACTGCCTCCCAGATCAGCAGAAGCAGCAATGTCAGGATAGTCTGCTGCAGAGGACCGCATTGTCTTAGTAAACACACGGCCACCTGGGCGGAGTCGGCCTTCGACAATGGCAACCTTGAAGCCAAGGGACATAAGGTGGCGTGCGGCGGCGAGGCCAGCAAAGCCAGCACCCACGATGAGGACAGAAGGGGGAGGATGGGAGGGAGGGGGGATTGGTGGTAGGGAGACAATGGAGGGGGCGAGGCCGAAATTGATGTAGGCATGGTCCGATAGGAAGGAGTGTGCGGCGGCGACGAGGGGCGCGTGCTCGGCGCGGAGGGATGCGAGCGCGGCGTTGGCCGCGACGGGGGAGAGGGGATTAGAGCGCCAGAGCGCGAGAATATGGTTGCGCACGACGAGGTAGTTGGCCTGGTCGGCGCCACCGATAAGCGGGATGACGGCGGCGGCGACCTCGTCCTCGGAGAGGGTATCGGCGGGGAACCCCGCCGCGAGCGCGATGGTGGCCTCGGAATCCAGCTCCCGCGCCAGGCGGAGGGAGGAGTTGGTCGGCGGGCGGCCACGGCGGCGCGGGATGCCGGCGAGATGCGCCGCGGTGGCCCCCGACGAGGAGGAGGCGCGGAGGACGCGGACGCCGGCCGTGGGGATCATGCCGGGGAACTGCTTCTTGCGGCGGCGGCGCTTCCGCGCGACGGTGGAGTCGTCGACGGCCGCGGTGGTGGAGGGGGCGGACGGGGTCGGGGAGGACGTGGGCGCGTCCTCCTCCATGGGCTCCGCGGCGTCTCCCCCGGCCGCGCCGTCCTCCATGGGCTCCGCCGCGGCTGCCTGGTCCTCGTCCTGCTCCATGGGGACGAGAGCTAGATGCCCCGCGGCTTCGGGCGGAGGCAAGGGCGGTGGCTGCGCCCCGTTGCCTTCCTCCATTGGGGTCTCCGGCGAAGGATGCGGCGAGGTCGGCGACTAGATTTGGGAATTGGGAGGGTTCAGGGGTTGGTTTAGGGCCAGAACTGTACGGGGCGAATGCAGAGTCGGGACTCGGGAGGGAAGAGGTGGCTGGCCCTATGGAATGTACTACTCGTATTTCCGTAAAACATGGATGAAAGCGTACTTTACGTCTCTCCGTTTCCGTGCCTAGTAGACGCAACCGTTCCCTCAACTCTGAACACGTGTCTCAAAAAAATAAAACTCTGAACATAGAAGCTTCACCTGGAGTGCCACGGCACCGCGCCGCTGTCTCCCCGGAGCTCAGGGATGGAGGGGCGCACCCTACTCCGCGACCAGGCGGCACCCAGCGCGTCCGCCCCCACTGGCCGCTCCGCCTCGCAGGCGACGGGGGACGAGGCCGCGGCTAAAGTCGGTGAGCGCGCGCCGCCGCCGCTGCCCCGTTCGTTTTCTAAATCTCTCTCGATCTAGGCCTCCCCAGATGTGTGCTTCTGAGCTTGAGGCCACGGATCACTATGCAGTCCTGTCAAAAGAAGCATGCGTTTTTTTTTTTGCAGAATTATCAAAAAGGAGCTGTGTCTCATGCAATTCAAAGGATTTACAAGCCATGTCAGAAGATTCTGCTAAAACGTTGCTAGAGCAGGTTTTCTTTTCTTCTCATGCTTTGCTATAGTAAAGAAAAAAAACTTGATTAAGACCAGCTATGTCGACTGACCTCCCTTGAAAACAGGTGGCTGGTTGGGAGGTGAAAAATGAGGGTGGCATTCCGAAATTGCACAGGGCATGGAAGGTGAAGAACTTTGCCAAAGGGCTTGAGTTCTTTCAGCTTGTTGCTGCTGTTGCCGAGGAAGAAGGTCTCCTTTCTTTCGCTCTGTTCTTCATATTCACGTTGTCTCGTTGTTCAGAATTCAGTTTTCTAAACTCCCCTGTTCTCACCGCATTGGAATTTAACAATATCATTGGCACATACAGGCCACAGCAAGTCGATGTACTGCTTACTACTCCTATGTATCAAAACACAAGACGCTTTTTGATACAAAGGGAGTATCAAAAAACGTGTTGTATTTTGATACGGATGGAGTATTATCAAAGAGGAGTTATTCACTTCCTGTCCTACAGTCCTAAATCCCCACTGCAATATTTAACAATATCATTTGGCACATACAGACCGCAACAAGTAAATGCTGCTAACTAGTATATATGTTCAGTATGCCAGTATCTTCACTTCTTCACAGTGATATTAATTGTATGTGTTGTTAACTGGACTCCACATAATAGACAGCATAGCTACCCAGTCCTCACCAAACGTGGCACCTCCTAAACTGTTATGTTATCAACGGACGACTCCAAGCTTTCAGAAGATATATTTCCCCTCATATATCCATGGTGTCATAATCAAACTACTTTTGTTCAAACTTTGCTACCTATGTGTTGCATTTGGTCTTGCAGTTATATTTAGCATGATGAGAGATCGTATTTCTACATTTCTAAAGGAAAATACCCCTGAAATTGGCCAAGAAACTTTGTATTTCACCCAGAATCCAACGAATTTCTTGGCACTTTTTTTTTGTTTCAGTAACAATCTTGGCAAATTATGTTTAAAACTTTAAATGGATATGCTTTTCCAGGTCACCACCCAGATCTTCATCTTGTTGGTTGGAATAATGTGAAAATTGATGTGTGGACTCACTCAGTCAGTAAGTATTCCATATGGTTATTTTGACTTCAGATTTAACTCTAGGATTTCACGTATTATCTTTAGTTAAAATCTCTTTTTTAAAACTGGAGTACTTATTTCACTACTTTTTGAAATTGTAATAATAGTCACCTCTGTTGATTTCCGAGAATAACGGAGCAGCATTGTTATAGTAGATTATTAAATCCCTTGGACCTGGAAAACCAATTGTTTTGTTGCATTCTATTCCGAACAGCGATGGTTTACTAGTACTAGTTATTCATTTGCTGTTTTATGAACTCTGACAGGTTGACAATGATATGATGTGAACTAATTAGAGGTCTTTTGATCATGCAAAATTGGTAGGTAGGCGCTTGATGCCTATTGGCAGTTGGCCATTGTCGTGATAAAACTTATTTTCGTATAGGGAAATCCAATCAACTTAAATGAAGAGGAACGAGCCATACAATACGGAGTGAAAATACCAAGTATAACAGTTCATTCATCGTCAACTGGTGCTAAAAAAACATAAAAGCACAATAAAGGACTCACAGGCACGTTTGTTTATAATTATTTGTTTATTGTGGTAACAGGTGGTTTAACAGATAATGATTTCATCCTTGCTGCAAAGATCAATGAACTCAAGCTAGGAGACCTTTTGAGCAAGAAAAAAGCTACTGCCCAGGAGTAGCTCTCGTGAATCAAAAGATATCCTTTTGTATTTTGTCACAATTGCATATGCCGCTCCAAAAGCAGGTACTTCGGCCGTTGAGTTTCACTTCGCCTGTGATCATATCTATCTGTCCTGGGTGATGCATTTCTCTGATGATACGATTTGTCACCAATACTTTTCTGTTCTTCTGAATATATTCCGTAGTTTGAAGGCGGCTTGCTTACTGTGTATGCAATTGCATAGATATATGATGTAGCGTGCCACCAAAACATTGTAGCCTTTTTAGGATCTGTTTTGCATTATGATAGCATTTTGGATTTGAAGTTTGACCCAAAAATATCACTACAACTAGTAGAGATTTTCCTAACGAACTAAATTTTACAATCCAACACAGTTTGAAGAAACAACACACGACTGAGTTTTGTTACTAGAGCATTTTGGATAGGATATACCACAAAAAAATTGATGCAGTAGTTGACCTGGATCCTACATAGATTACCTTTCATGCTGATGGGCAAGAACGGAAGTGGTGAGAAGGGCCTATCTGAACTCAAATATTTCAGAATCCGATCTTGCAGGCAAAGATTACATGGACTTGGCCTCAATGGGTAGGGTCGACCATGACTAAGCATGTCAGGGAGAAAGGATAATTTGCGTTTAGGAATTTATGAATGAAAATAAATTATTGTGAGCTAGCTTCAAGTAAGATGAGTCGTAGGATTAACACAAAAAAGAATAGCCACATTTCTGAATTTGTAAGGAGAAAGGAGAGTCATATTCACCAAGGTTGAAGTCCCTGGTTGCATTTTTTTATTTCTCATACAATAGTAACCTTCATGAAAATTATACACGGAAAAGTTGCCCAAAAAAATGATAAACTACCACAAACATTGAGTTTGTTAGAGTTAGTATGATGAAGAAGCGTTTCCTATTCATTGGTTATAACAACTCAGCTGTATCCGGCATTTCCTATTCATTGGTTATAACAATTGACTTGTGTGTAGGATTCGTCCAGTATATATTCTGGGATAAATGATGGTTTGGCGATGCTATTGGTTCTTCATGAGAAGTTCAAGGAGGATTTCTGATATTATTTTATTGTTAATGAGTCATGCCAGTAAGCTTTCTGTATTTGTTCGCCGTGAGGAGCAATGGGGCATTGCACACTTACCTATGTATACTGCTACCTGATTATCGTTGGTCTTTTGTATAAATAAAGGCCTTGCTATCATTATGTATGGTCCTTCTTCCCCAATGTGTATTATGAATGGTCTTTTGACCTGCGGAATGTATTCCTAATCCTGATCTATAGAACTGCCTTCCTGAACTTGATATCTACTAGACAATGCTTATTTGGCCAGATGCTCATGGGTTCAATTACTTGATCCATTGCTTTCGGTATCAAACTGTCCGCTGCTTTGAGCATCTGGCTGCATACTCTATTGTTTTGTATTTGGTGCACTGGACCATGAGCGCACGGAGGGAGCTCTTCTCCGCCGCGCCTGGGACAGGAACAGGGAAAATCCCTACCACGGTGCCACCAATGAACAAGGTAAACACGAGCTATTGGCCGCTTATAAATTCCTTACTTCTGTAATGTCGATCTAGGGTTCATGTGAGTGGATCTTACTGTTCTTTGGACTTTTGGCCATGTATAAAAATGCTGCTCGGGTGTCAGTAGTAGCTGCAGTTCTATTGTTGTCAGTAGTATGCACTGGTCCGTGATGTCAGAACCCATGAAGATCCATGACAGTCCATCTGGGGATATTGATGAGGTTGTGTAGAATGCTGCTACTGAATGTTTGAAATGTATTCACGACAAGATGGACTGAGTTTGATTGCTGATGGTAAAGAAGATGCAGGCTGAGATAAAGCTTCTATCAGTTAATGTTGAAGATAGGGACATGACACTCAAGGCTCTGAAAAAGAAGATGAGAAAGTATATGAAGCAAGGGCTTTGGTTTGTGTGCAGATAACATGTTTCATTCTGCAAATCTTCTTAACGATTTGTGGCTAATGGTCTGTCTCCGGGTACTACTCCTATCGAAGTTGATGCCAACTGGGCTCTCTATTTATATTAGATATGGGCCACTGTTTAATTAGTCACCTTGCCTCTCTTGCACTTAACATTTTTTAATTAGACTTCTCACTGTGATTACCAAGCACTGCTTGGCCTCTCATTTTGATTAGCCTATCATTAAAATTGGAAACACCGGAATTGACGCTTGCGTATGAGTGCATACAGGTTGTCCTTGGGATTTCCTTTGTAGCAAGCTCGATGGGTTGTAGGTATGGTTTCTTAGGACATTGTTCTTTGTACAATACATGAAGCGATCTGCTCGTGTGTGTGTGTGTGTGACTTTGTCTGATTTTTAGGCTTTGGATTTTCTGTTGGTTTATCTAATAACTCATGGTAGCATTTGATTCTTTTTATCAATTACTATGTCTCAGTTCTCGAACAGGACAGTAAGAGTCTGTAATAAAATTCTTGCACAACAAAGATGGCTGTCCTTCAGTTACCCAGACTTCTGTTTTCGTGGTATAAACCCAACTGATGTCAACTTTAGTACTCTGGAAAATCATATAACTCTTCTGAAATTTCCCATGACACAAGCCGAGGCAAGCATCAGGTTCGGCAGCCATTCCGCCCTGGAATGCTGGTAGCACTACATTCGCACAATCTCTTACCAGTTTCCTTGGCTTGCTGCCGCAATATATTTACACTGTACTGCGTAGCAAATTGGCAAATCAATATAGGTTCACCTTTAAGCTCTAGCCGAATTTTGCTTGGTTTCTGAATCGATTTCCCTCTGGTTCACGTGTGTCGTTCAACCAGGATGACTCCGGCTACCTCCTGACGCCGGGGCTCGGGTCCGTCGGCGGCGCGGCGGCTGTAAAGTACGGCAGCGTGCTGCTCCCAGACATCACGCGGCCCAACATCGTGGAGTCGCTGCTCATGGTGTCCCTGCCCATGGCAGCCGCCGTCCTCATCTTGCTCAAGCTCAGCTCCACTTCCACACGGGACTAGGGCTTGTACCACCTTCAAGTTCAGATAATATCATGTGTCTTTATTCACTTTCATTTTGCAACTCAAGACGCCTTGTAAGACGAACAAGAACAGAATGCAAAAAAGTTGTATTCTGTCCGGAAATCTTGTGTTCTATTGCAAAAAACTGCACTTGAAGATGCGGATGCCTGTTTATTCTGAATTTGGAGCGACGAGGATATTCACTTGGTAAAGAATGTAAGCTTCATCGAGCTTGATATCAGCGGCCGTGAATCAGACGACTGTTACATGCTCTAGGAAATATGAGTGCGCCTACAGCAAAATCCATGCTTTACAAGGGTATCTCAAAACAAAAGAAATATGCGTCAATAAAATTAGTTGACACTAAACCTCTCCGTTGCCACTTCACTGCCCGTAAAAGATGAGCCTCCAACAGAACACATGCATGCAACAGCTCGTCGAATCCCGATGAATTGAAGAATTGCAGATTGGATAACACCATAACTGGCGTTGAAGAGAATGCATTGCGCGGTGAATATTTGCAGGGGCTACAGGTTGTCCTTCAGCCACTTGGATGCCCCGTTGACAATGGATCTGAAAGAATTCGACAGAGAACTTGGTCAACATGAGGACATAGTACACGAGATAACGTAAATGCAATTGATTGCAGAACCAAGTCAATAAAAAATCAGTATAATCATTAATAGGTTCAGTACAATAAAAAGGAACAGGCGCATGGGCAAAACCACCATTTTTCAACGATGCAAGTTTCCTCAAGTAACTCCTTTTCACGCCCACTGTATAGTAGAAATTCAGAGATAAGGGCCGAGTGCTTCTGTGGCTGCAGAGTACTCCCTCCGTCGGATACATCCCTTTTCATCCATTTTGATGACAAGTATTTTCGGACGGAGAAAGTACAAGTGTATATTGAAAAAGGCTCAAGAGGGAAAGTGTGTTTTCACCTTACACGTTTGGGTATAGAAACCTTCACAACGAATAGATGATCACCACGTATAGAACTATAGATGGCCTATTTCAACGATGGAACCCCTTTCTTCGCTAGGACCAATACATCACCATTCACCAGGTTGGGTGCCTGGAGGTATTCGAAGTTCACTAGTTCCATCAACAATCCTGGCCTGCTTGCATCAAAATTTCAAAAGGAATGATTACACTACACCATAATTATTACTTCCTCCGTCCCAAAATCTAAGACCATTTTTTACATTTTTTTAACGATATCAACACCATGATTTAGGTAGTAGGCAGTATACATAAAAGAACTATTACAATATGCCATCATACTTAGTCTTAGATATGCATCATGTAATCTTATTAACTCCCAAAGTAAAAAAACATAACATGAACAAGATTTGGTCCATACTCATTACAAGATCGTATATCATAAAAATCAACTAATCATCAATGTCCTAGATCCTAATCATAGTGGCAACCGATATGATCAAGAAAGAGAGGTACATGACACATAGGTACTACCACAAACCCTCAGTCTTGAAAGGGGACTACTCCCGCATCAGAGCAACAATGATTGATGTAGAGGTCGAAGACAGAGAACCTCCCCCCTTAAGTAGAGTGTCAGATAAAGGCTAAAAATAAAGATCACCTTGGAACATGGAGTGACGCCGGCACAAAAAATCAGTCAAAAAATAAGGGGTGTTCTTGGGGTATATATATGCCATCAGGCACCGGAGGTCACCGAGGAAGCACTGGACAGAACTTGATTGTGATAGCACCCCTAAAGAAGTTAAAATCCAAACAAAACTTAAACAAAACAGTGAGTCTGAGTTAGTCCATAAATAATACTATAAAATAGCTTCACGTTTTGTAATCAAATCATGGCAGCATGGTATAACAACTACAGTAAATTACATAATAATGAGCTCTCTTCGTCAAGGAGGAACAGAAAACTATGCAATTCTATAGCAAATACAAGTCACACTAGAATTTGTCAAAACAACCCAGCAGGTAAAAACATAATTAATTAGGACACTTTAGGGCAACCTGGTGCATGTAGCTCCCGCTTGCACAGGGTCCAGGGAAGGGTCCGACCACTTTGGGTCTATAGTACGCAGTCTCCCTACATTTCTGTAAGAGGCTGTTTCCAGGACTTGAACCCATGACCTCATGGTCACAAGGCAGCAGCTTTACCACTACGCCAAGGCTCCCCTTCTAATTAGGACACTTTCATTGTTTAAAAACTTTAAAAAATTAGGATAAATACTAGACATAAGTGGCTCTGTTCAGTAAAAGTTCCAAGTAGAAATCATACTCGTGGAATTTATACCATTTTCTGAAAGAACATCAAACAACATAAAACTGAACAACACTATCAACATAGTCTAGACATTTAAACTAATTACATAACCTGGTACTTTATTCGAAGAAAATAAGATGTGGACCAAGAAATCAACTTTGCTATATTAGCATAGAAAGTTTCCACTTTATTCAAACAAAAACAAAAGGTAAGCGCATCTCCAATAGATTGTCTATATGGATGTCTATACTCGTTTTCCACGATGTAAGCCCAAAACAGACGTCCAACAGTTTGTCTATATGGTCGTCCAAATATACACATCCTCTAAATCGACCTCGACAATGTCCACGCCTGGACATTGTGAAGGCGTCATCTAAACTCAGCTGCAGTCATGATTTCTTCCTCTCCCCAGCGACGGCCCACCTGTCATGGTCCATGTATATAGACATTCTGATGCAAAACTGGACGTGTATATAAGGGAATCCTTTTAGACCATTGTCTATATGAATATATAGACATTCAAATATACACATGCTATTGGAGATGCTCTAAATATGGGTTGCCTCCCACAAGCGCTTCTTTAAAGCATCTACAGCCACAACTAGCAAATTCCGCCCCCAACTAGCAAAAGGTAAATATGGACGCGCCCGAGACAGCAAACGAGCAACAAACTAAAAATCTTTTCCACAACCAGATACCTCAATTACGAATCATCAAATCCATGCATTTGCATGTACATGAAACCTAATCTTAAGTGGAGCTCATCCGGCTCCGTCGTGCCCATGTCTGGTGGCTAGCTGCACCCCTCGAAGAGTTGGTGCGGCCACTGGCAAGGTAGAGTAGGACATGGACACACACCGGCTCACGGGACTCATGGCGTCGTCGTCTCCCATGCTCTACTTACTCGGCGGAGCCTGTGCCCTGCACGTCACTGGTGGATCTGAGGTCGATGATGGATCCATCGTGGTCGGAGCCGACCATGCCCACCACGACGCGGTTGTGGCGCCAGGGGTTGCCGGGCACCACATGCGGCGTCAAAGAGTGCGACTCCGCTTCGCCAGCGTCTTCCACGAGGGCTGTCGCGGCCTCCCACGCCCACTGCCTCGCACGGTGGCACCCCGTGTCATACTTGCGTCCAATGATGCCCAATCATTCAACTCCACGTCGGCACGCCAACGAAGCGGTTGCGCATCTGCCATGACATTCGGATGCCAGACAGGCCGCACTGCCTTCGATGAGTCAGCGTAGACATGTCTCGCGCCGGATCCATGCACCATTTGGAAGGACGCAATGGATTTCCACCAGATGGAGTCCGACCGTGCCGTCCGGCAGACTCCTCCCGGGAACGGCAAAATGCAAGGCGGGACAACCATCTTCTCTTTGGGGCCGCATGGAACGAGCTCCGGGTCAACAGGTCGGGAGGTGTAGGATTCAGATTCACTGCCTTCCATGACGGAGAATGCGGGAGATCATCGATGGGAGCTTGTGGGCAGAGAGGAGTGGAGTGGAATGCGGTTAGGGTTTCGAGTGCGAATAGGGTCCATTTTATGCGGGGTTGGGTGGATCAGAGTGGGTCGGATCCGATGTGTCGGGCGTGTTTGAGCGTCTCAATATCCGCCCTGGCTGAATATGTGGAGTGCTAGTTAGTCCGGGCGTTTGGGCCGGATATGGGGCGTCCGACTGGGTGGCATCTTTTCATCCGGACAATGACCAGGCAGTGGTGTGCGGCGCTGATATGGGATCCGGATGTACTCCCTGTGTAAAAAAAGAAGAGTGTTTAGATCACTTATATTTCTTCACCGAGGGAGTAGATGATTTTAGTCCCTTGAAGCTAGACATGGTAATTTGGAAGATGCACACAAGACAGTTATTTTTCTTTTAAAATTCTTTTAAAATTTAATTTTATTTTCCGAATTAAAAAAAAGGCAAACAGGCTCAAAATCCACTACGGAGGATGCGCTGCCCGCGATCTGGTACGCACCACGCTACAGCCAGCTGTCCGGCTAGCCGGCAGTATGATGGTAGCGCTAGATACCTGCACAGATCTGCCGCTGGCCGCCAGCAAAATCATCTGTACCGCTCGCGCGCCGGTACAAAATCTTGTAGAGATTCGCTTTCGCGGGCGTACAAATCTTGTAGGGATGACAGTGGGACGAGGCGCACGCAGGCACGCAGCTAGCACGGCCTCGGCCGGGCACGGCTTCGCCTTCGATTCCGGCCGGGCGCCACCGCACGCCAGCCAGCACGCGGCCTCACCACACCAGCGATTAAACTACGCAGAGAGAGCATATTAAACGGGCGGACGCTAGCTGCGAGCCCGTAACGTACCGCAACGAACTTCGTGGGCTGGTCGACAGGGACGCCAGGCTGAGAAAAGAAAGCGGGAGAAGGCGCCAAACGGGCGAGCCAGCGCAGGATGCTACGCTCCCGCGCGACATTCGCTGCCCGGCCAGCCAGGACGCACTGATGACGCGAGGACGACGATGGAGGCGATCGTGCGGCCCAACAAAAACCTGAGCCGGATGCGCGTTGGATTTTAGTCGCTTTGGAGTCGGAGTTGGTTTGGAGTGCGTCGTCGTCGTCCCTCTGCTGCGTCTCCAAATCCCACGAGACCGATATCAGCCCGTGGTCGCTCGCTTGCTGTTAGAAAGAGAGAGACGAGGTCAGTGCTCGCAGGGAAAAGGAGATTTGCCGGGGCTCGTCATTGATGGGGACGGCCGATTCAGCTGCGTTTGTTAATGCACGATCGATGGATGGATGGAGAGGGAAAACAACGCCAGCTTTTGGGGGCTGGGCCCGGCGGCCGAACTGGCGACAGTTCCTTTCAGAGTCCATGTTGCGAGCCCTATCCATCTGGATTGGATTAGTTCTGGATTGTTAATTAGCGGCGAGGATTAGCTTATCTATGAATCTGTCTGTTGCTATCACCCCCTTTGCATATATGCTTTGATACTTGATGCCTGACATCATTTGGGGTGCATCTTCTGCGCCTGAAGAATTTGCGTGCGTATTGTGATTTTCCAGCAGCTTTAGTTTTGTGATTCTCTTTACAGGGAAAAAATTGACTCGACCCAAAGTTGTTGCGTCCCAAAATCTAGAAATGTGAAATATTAAATTAGGGTTAATTAATTACTTTCTTTTTCCATTTTGTCCCGTGATTTCTTGCCTTTAGCTAGTTTTGACTAGGAGTTGATTGAATTGACTATTATTTGTAGCTCAAAGTAATTTTGAAATCATTCAAAAACCTAAAATCATTTCTAGAGATGATTATTTAAAATGCCAAATTTGAGCTTACAAAATACGTGCGGCCTTTTCTTCAATATCTTTGGCCAGAAATAGTTTTTCCTAAGCCCCAAACATTATTTGAAACCCTAAATTAATCTAGGGAATACATTGAACCCTAATTCATTTTAGGGAATATTCACGATATCCAACAACTAGGGTGAAAATAATTTGAAATGAGTTCCCTAAGTCCCAAATATTAATTGGACCATTGTAGAATTTTACCAAAAAAGATTTGGATTGAATTTCGTTTATAAATCAAATTTAAACTTTAAAAGGGAAAAGGAAACATAATTTGAGCCCCAAATATTTTTTTCCTAAGCCCCAAACATTATTTGAAACCCTAACTTAATTTAGGGAATAAATTGAACCCTAAATCATTTTAGGGAATATTCAAAATATCCAACAAGTAGGGTCAAAATAATTTGAACTGAGTTCCCTGAGCCCCAGATATTAATTGGACCATTGTAGAGTTTTACCAAAAAAGATTTGGATTGAATTTGGTTTGTAAATCAAATTTAAACTTTAAAAGGAAAAATGAAACAAAAAATAAAAAGGAGGAGAAAACCTATTCAAGCCAAGCCGGCCCAAGACCTATCTAACGCAGCACAACCTAACTAATAACCCACAAGTATAGGGGATAAATTTTAGTATTTCTATAAATAAGAGTGTCGAACCCAATGAGGAGCTAAAGGTAGAACTAATATCCCCTCCAAGTTCTGTCGACCATCGATACAACTCTACGCATACTTAACGTTCGATTTACCTAAAATAAGTATAATGAAGGAAATATGCCCTAGAGGCAATAATAAAGTTGTTATTTTATATTTCCTTATATCATGATAAATGCTTATTATTCATGCTAGAATTGTATTAACCGGAAACTTGATACATATGTGGATACATAGACAAAACATCGTGTCCCTAGTAAGCCTCTCATAGACTAACTCGTTCATCAAACATGGTAAAGTTTCCTAACCATAAACATGTGTTGTCATTTGATGAACGGGATCACATCATTAGGAGAATGATGTGATGGACAAGACCCATCTATTAGCTTAGCATAATGATCGTTCAGTTTTATTGCTATTGCTTTCTTCATGTCAAATACATATTCCTTTGACTATGAGATTATGCAACTCCCGGATACCGGAGGAATACCTTCTGTGCTATCAAACGTCACAACTTAACTGGGTGATTATAAAGATGCTCTACAGATATCTCCGAAGGTGTTTGTTGGGTTGGCATGTATCAAGATTAGGATTTGTCACTCCGAGTATCGGAGTTATATCTCTGGTCCCTCTCGGTAATGCACATCATAAGAAGCCTTGCAAACAAAGTGACTAATGAGCTAGTTGCGGGATGTTTGATGTCGCTTGAAGCTACATCGGTATTTCCCCAAAGAGGAAGGGATGATGCAGCACAGCGGCGGTAGGTATTTCCCTCAGATATGAAACCAAGGTTATCGAACCAGTAGGAGAACCAAGCAACACAACGTAAACAACCCCTACACACACATAACAAATCCTCGCAACCTGACGTGTTAAAGGGGTTGTCAATCCCTTTCGGGGTACGGCGCCTCAAGATAGGCAAACAGACATGAGGTAAATTTGTAGTAAATTGATAGATCGAACGCTAAATAAAATAAATAAAGAAAAATTGCTGCAAGGTATTTTTGTATTTTTGTTTTAATAGATATGAAAATAAATGCAAGAGAAAAGTAGATCACAAAGGCAAATATATGAGAAAGAAGACCCGGGGGCCGTAGGTTTCACTAGTGGCTTCTCTCGAGAAAAATAGCAAACGGTGGGTAAACAAATTATTGTTGGGCAATTAATAGAACTTCAAATAATTATGACGATATCCAGGCAATGATCATTATATAGGCATCATGTCCAAGATTAGTAGACCGACTCCTGCCTACATCTACTACTATTACTCCACACATCGACCGCTATCCAGCATGCATCTAGTGTATTAAGTTCATGGAGGAACGAAGTAATGCAATAAGAACAATGACATGATGTAGACAAGATCTATCTATGTAGAGATAGACCCCATCGTTTTATCCTTAGTAGCAACAATACATACATGTCGTTTCCCTTTCTGTCACTGGGATCAAGCACCGTAAGATCGAACCCACTACAAAGCATATCTTCCCATTGCAAGATAAATAGATCAAGTTGGCCAAACAAAACCCAAATATCAGAGAAGAAATACGAGGCTATAAGCAATCATGCATATAAAAGATCAAAGAAACTCAAATAACTTTCATGGATACAAAAAGATATAACTGATCATAAACTCAAAGTTCATCAGATTCCAACAAACACACCGCATCATATGGATCTCCAAGAGACCATGGTATTGAGAATCAAGAGAGAGAGATGAAGCCATCTAGCTACTAACTACGGACCCGAAGGTCTACAAAGAACTACTCACGCATCATTGGAGAGGCACCAATGGAGGTGGTGAACCCCAACTGAGATGGTGTCTAGATTGGATCTGGTGGTTTTAGACTCTGCGGCGGCTGGATGAATATTTTGTCGCTCCCTCAAGGGTTTCTGGAATATTGGGGTATTTATAGAGCAAAGAGGTGGTCTGGGGGGCACCCGAGGTGGGCACAACCCACCAGTGCGCGCCTGGGCCTCCTGGCACGCCCTCGTGGGTTGTGCCCTCTCGGTGTCAAAACCGGCGGATCTCAGGTAGGGGGTCCCGAACTGTGCGTCTAGGATTGATGGTAACAGGAGACGGGGGACACGATGTTTTACCCAGGTTTGGGCCCTCTCTATGAAGGCAATACCCTACTTCCGGCTTGATTGATCTTGATGAATATGAGTATTACAAGAGTTGATTTACCACGAGATCGTAATGGCTAAACCCTAGAAGCCTAGCCTGTATGACTATGGTAATGAGTATATCCTTTTCAGACTAACCCCTTCGGTTTATATAGACACCAGGGGGGGATCTAGGGTTACATAGAGTCGGTTACATAAGAAGGAATCTTCATTGTCGGTCACCAAGCTTGCCTTCCACGCCAAGGAGAGTCCAATCCGGACACGGGTACAGTCTTCGGTCTTCATGTCTTCACGGCCCATCAGTCCGGCCCAATGGATAACAGACCGGACGCCCGAGGACCCCTTAGTCCAGGACTCCCTCAGTAGCCCCTGAACCTGGCTTCAATGACGAGGAGTCCGGCACGCAGATTGTCTTCGGCATTGCAAGGCGGGTTCCTTTCTATCCGAACTTCAAGATAGTCTTTGGATGTGATGATAGTATCCGGACCTGTCACACACACCATACATAATCGTAGAGAGAATATATTTTTACACGAGTCTAATCTGCTGTCAGCTTTTTACAATATGACATCACGTCTGTCCGGTCATAATTTCGAACCGTTTTTCGTCTGCCGCTCCATGTTTCGAGACGCGGTTGCCATTGGCACGTCTTGTCGAAGCAGAGATCGTGTCCCCTTATTATGTGATTCTCATCAATACGGGCGTGGGTAACCCAACCGTGTCGTTTGCACGGCCCTTGGGAATAGGCAAGTTTAAGGCGAGTGGGGAGACACTTGATATTCATGGTCTTTATAAGGGGATAAGGATTCCCTTTCTTCACCCACACCTCAGCTCCTCCTCGGTCCTTCCGTCCCTGAGCTCCAGCGCCCAAGCTTTTAGCTTTTCCCTCGTCTGAGAAAGCACTCCAAAGATGTCCGGATTCGGAGCCGGGGGTAAGTGGATGGCCTCCTCCGTCAAGAAGAGGGATATCAAGGCGCTCCGGGAGGCTGGATATCTGGCCAAGGAGATCGCTCACCGACTCCCGGCCAAGGGACATATCGTCCCTACTCTAGAGCCCCACGAGAGGGTTGTGTTTCTCACACATTTCGTCCGCGGGCTGGGCTTCCCTCTTCACCCCTTCGTCCGTGGACTGATGTTTTACTACATGCTAGACTTCCATGACCTAGCCCCCAACTTCATCCTCAAAATCATGGCATTCATTGTCGTGTGCGAGGCCTTTCTCCGCATCCCGCCTCATTTCGGCCTATGGCTGAAGACCTTCAATGTGAAGCCGAAGGTGGTGAGCGGCCAACAGGCAGAGTGCGGAGGCGCCTGATATGTCTCCAACGTATCTATAATTTTTGATTGCTCCATGCTATATTATCTACTGTTTTGGACTATATTGGGCTTTATTTTCCACTTTTATATTATTTTTGGGACTAACCTATTAACCGGAGGCCCAGCCCAGAATTGTTGTTTTTTGCCTATTTTAGTGTTTCGAAGAAACGGAATATCAAATGGAGTCCAAACGGAATAAAATATTCGGGAACGTGATTTTCTCACCGAATGTGATCCAGGAGACTTGGACCCTGCTCCAAGGAACAAAAGAGGCGGTCACGAGGGTAGGGGGCGCGCCCCCTGCCTCCGGCGTACTTCTTCCTCCTATATATACACACGTACCCCAAAACGATCAGAAGAGGAGCCAAAAACCTAATTCCACCACCGCAACTTTCTGTATCCACGAGATCCCATCTTGGGGCCTGTTCCGGAGCTCCGCCGGAAGAGGGCCGTCATCACGGAGGGCTTCTACATCATCCTAGCCTCTCTGATGAAATGTGAGTAGTTTACTTCAGACCTTCGGGTCCATAGTTAGTAGCTAGATGGCTTCTTCTCTCTCTTTGAATCTCAATACAAAGTTCTCCCCCTCTCTTGTCGAGATCTATTCGATGTAATCTTCTTTTTGCGGTGTGTTTGTTGAGACCGATGAATTGTGGGTTTATGATCAAGTCTATCTATGAATAATATTTGAATCTTCTCTGAATTCTTTTATGTATGATTGGTTATCTTTGCAAGTCTCTTCGAATTATCCGTTTGGTTTGGCCAACTAGATTTGTAGTTCTTGCCATGGGAGAAGTGCTTAGCTTTGGGTTCGATCTTGCGGTGTCCTTACCCAGTGACAGAAGGGGCAGCAAGGCACGTATTGTATCGTTGCCATCGAGGATAACAAGATGGGGTTTATTTCATATTGCATGAATTTATCTCTCTACATCATGTCATCTTGCTTAAGGCGTTACTCTGTTTTTAACATAATACTCTAGATGCATGCTGGATAGCGGTCGATGAGTGGAGTAATAGTAGTAGATGCAGAATCGTTTCGATCTACTTGTCACGGACGTGATGCCTATATACATGATCATGCCTAGATATTCTCATAACTATGCTCAATTCTGTCAATTGCTCAACAGTAATTTGTTCACCCACCGTAGAATACTTATGCTCTTGAGAGAAGCCACTAGTGAAACCTATGGCCCCCGGGTCTATTCTCATCATATCAATCTCCATCACTTTAATCTTGCTTTGCTTTTTACTTTGCCTTTACTTTTTACTTTGCATCTTTATACCAAAAATACCAAAAATATTATATCTATCAGATCTCACTCTCGTAAGTGACCGTGAAGGGATTGACAACCCCTAATCGCGTTGGTTGCGAGTAGCTATCGCTTTGTGCAGGTACGAGGGACTTGAGCGTGGGCTCCTACTGGATTGATACCTTGGTTCTCAAAAACTGAGGGAAATACTTACGCTACCCTGCTGCATCATCCCTTCCTCTTCGGGGAAAACCAACGCAAGCTCAAGACGTAGCAAGAAGGATTTCTGGCGCCGTTGCCGGGGAGTCTACGCAAAAAGTCAACATACCAAGTACCCATCACAATCCCTATCTCTCGCATTACATTATTTGCCATTTGCCTCTCGTTTTCCTCTCCCCCCAATTCACCCTTGCCGTTTTATTCGCTCTCTCTCTCTATCCTCCCTCTCTATTTGCCTCTTTTTGTCCGTTTGCCTTTTGTTTGCTCGTGTGTTAGATTGCTTGCTTGTCGCGATGGCTCAAGATACTACTAAATTGTGTGACTTCACCAATACCAATAATAATGATTTCCTTAGCACTCCAATTGCTCCTCTTACCGATGCTGAATCTTGTGAAATTAATACTGCTTTGTTGAATCTTGTTATGAAAGATCAATTCATCGGCCTTCCTAGTGAAGATGCCGCTACTCATCTGAATAGCTTCGTTGATTTATGTGATATGCAAAAGAAAAAAGATGTTAATAATGATGTTGTTAAATTGAAGCTATTTCCTTTTTCGCTTAGAGATTGTGCTAAAGCTTGGTTTTCGTCTTTGCCTAAGAATAGTATTGATTCATGGAACAAGTGCAAAGATGCTTTTATCTCTAAGTATTTTCCTCCCGCTAAGATCATCTCTCTTAGAAACGATATTATGAACTTTAAACAACTTGATCATGAACATGTTGCACAAGCTTGGGAGAGAATGAAATTAATGATACGTAATTGCCCTACTCATGGTTTGAATTTGTGGATGATCATACAAAATTTTTATGCCGGATTGAATTTTGCTTCTAGAAATCTTTTAGATTCGGCCGCGGGAGGCACTTTTATGGAAATCACTTTAGGAGATGCTACTAAACTCCTAGATAATATTATGGTTAATTATTCTCAATGGCATACTGAAAGATCTTCTAATAAAAAAGTGCATGCGATAGAAGAAATTAATGTGTTGAGTGGAAAGATGGATGAACTTATGAAATTATTTGCTACTAAGAGTGTTTCTTCTGATCCTAATGATATGCCTTTGTCTACTTTGATTGAGAATAACAATGAATCTATGGATGTGAATTTTGTTGGTAGGAATAATTTTGGTAACAACGCTTATAGAGGGAATTTTAATCCTAGGCCATATCCTAGTAATCCTTCTAATAATTATGGTAATTCCTACAACAACTCTTATGGAAATTATAATAAGATGCCCTCTGAATTTGAGAATAGTGTTAAAGAGTTTATGAATTCACAAAAGAATTTTAATGCTTTGCTTGAGGAGAAATTGCTTAAAGTTGATGATTTGGCTAGAAACGTTGATAGAATTTCTCTTGAGGTTGATTCTTTAAAGCTTAGATCTATTCCTCCTAAGCATGATATCAATGAGTCTCTCAAAGCCATGAGAATTTCCATTGATGAGTGCAAGGAAAGAACCGCTAGGATGCGTGCTTCCAAAGATGCCTTTATTAAAGCGTGTTCCTCCAATTCCTATGAAAATCAAGATGAAGATCTAAAAGTTATTGATGTGTCCCCTATTAAATCTTTATTTTGCAATATTAATCTTGATGAAACTGAATATGATCTTCCTTTACCTAGAAGGCGTTCTAAAAATTCGGAGTATTTAGATCTTAATGATGAAATTGATGAAAGTGGGATTGAAAGAAATAAAAATCTAGATGTTGCTAAACCCACTATATTGGATTTCAAGGAATTTAATTATGAAAGTTGCTCTTTAATTGATTGTATTTCCTTGTTGCAATCCGTGCTAAATTCTCCACATGCTTATAGTCAAAATAAAGCCTTCACCGAACATATTGTTGATGCCTTGATGCAATCTTATGAAGAAAAACTTGAGTTGAAAGTTTCTATCCCTAGAAAACTCTATGATGAGTGGGAACCAACTATTAAAATTAAAATTAAAGATCATGAGTTTTATGCTTTGTGTGATTTGGGTGCTAGTGTCTCTACTATTCCCAAGACTTTGTGTGATTTGCTAGATTTCCGTAATTTTGATGATTGCTCTCTAAACTTGCATCTTGCGGATTCCACTATTAAGAAACCTATGGGAAGGATTAATGATGTTCTTATTGTTGCAAATAGGAATTATGTGCCCGTAGATTTCATTGTTCTTGATATAGATTGCAATCCTTCTTGCCCTATTATTCTTGGTAGACCTTTCCTTAGAACGGTTGGTGCGATTATTGATATGAAGGAAGGGAATATTAGATTTCAATTTCCATTAAAAAAGGGCATGGAACACTTTCCTAGAAATAAAATAAAATTACCATATGAAACTATCATGAGAGCCACTTATGGATTGCCTACCAAAGATGGCAATACCTAGATCTATCCTCGCTTTTATGCCTAGCTAGGGGCGTTAAACGATAGCGCTTGTTGGGAGGCAACCCAATTTTATTTTTATTCCTTGCTTTTTGCTCCTGCTTAGTAATAAATAAATTATTTAGCCTCTGTTTTGGTTGTGTTTTTTGTGTTTAATTAGTGTTTGTGCCAAGTAGAACCGTTGGGAAGACTTGGGGAAAGTCTTGTTGAACTTGCTGTAAAAAACAGAAACTTTAGCGGTCACGAGAACTGCTGTCATTTTTATTTGAAGAGTGATATTTAGTTAATTCTTTTTGAAGATGATTAATAGATAAATTCCTCACGTCCAGAAATTTATTTTAGAATTTTTGGGGTTCCAGATCTTGCGCTAGCTACAGATTACTACAGACTGTTCTGTTTTTGACAGATTCTGTTTTTCGTGTGTTGTTTGCTTATTTTGATGAATCTATGGCTAGTAAAATAGTTTATAATCCATAGAGAAGTTAGAATACATTAGGTCTAACACCAATATAAATAAAGAATGAGTTCATTACAGTACGTTGAAGTGGTCTTTTGTTTTCTTTCGCTAACGGAGCTCACGACTTTTCTATTTTGAGTTTTGTGTTGTGAAGTTTTCAAGTTTTGGGTGAATTCTTTTGATGGATCATGGAACAAGGAGTGGCAAGAGCCTAAGCTTGGGGATGCCCATGGCACCCCCAAGATAATCCAAGGACACCAAAAAGTCAAAGCTTGGGGATGCCCCGGAAGGCATCCCCTCTTTCGTCCACTTCCATCGGTAATTTACTTGGAGCTATATTTTTATTCACCAACATGATATGTGTTTTGCTTGGAGCGTCTTGTATTATTTGTGTCTTTGTGTCTTAGTATGCCACAATCATCCTTGCTGTACACACCTTTTGAGAGAGCCATACATGAATTAAAATTTGATAGAATACTCTATGTGCTTCACTTATATCTTTTGAGCTAAGTAGTTTTGCTCTATGTGCTTCACTTATATCTTTTGAGCGTAGTAATTTGCTCTATGTGCTTCACTTATATCTTTTGAGCGTTATAATTTTGCTCTATGTGCTTCACTTAGATCTTTTAGAGCACGGTGGTGGATTTGTTTTAAAGAAACTATTGATCTCTCATGCTTCACTTAAATTATTTTGAGAGTCTCTTAATAGCATGGTAATTTGCTTAATAATAATATGCTTGGTATTCAAGATTTGTGAAACTTTCTTTTGAGTGTGTTGAATACTAAGAAAAGATTGAAGCATGATAATTGTTTTGAGATATGGAGGTGATAATATTAAAGTCATGCTAGTTGAGTAGTTGTGAATTTAAAGAATACTTGTGTTAAGTTTGTGATTCCCGTAGCATGCACGTATGGTGAACCGTTATGTAACGAAGTCGGAGCATGATTTGTTTATTGATTGTCTTCCTTATGAGTGGCGGTCGGGGACGAGCGATGGTCTTTTCCTACCAATCTATCCCCCTAGGAGCATGCGCGTAATACTTTGCTTTGATAACTTCTAGATTTTTGCAATAAGTATATGAGTTCTTTATGACTAATGTTGAGTCCATGGATTATACGCACTCTCACCCTTCCACCTTTGCTAGCCTCTCTAATACCGCGCACCTTTCGCCGGTATCATACACCTACCATATACCTTCCTCAAAACAGCCACCATACCTACCTATTATGGCATTTCCATAGCCATTCCGAGATATATTGCCATGCAACTTTCCACCGTTCCGTTCATCATGACACACTCCATCATTGTCATATTGCATATCCCGGTACACCGCCGGATGCATTCACATAGAGTCATATTTTGTTCTAAGTATCGAGTTGTAATTGTTGAGTTATAAGAAAAATAAAAGTGTGATGATCATCATTATTAGAGCATTGTCCCAGTGAGGAAAGAATGATGGAGACTATGATTCCCCCATAAGTCGGGATGAGACTCCGGACGAAAAATAAAAAAGAGGCCAAAGAAGCCCAAATAAAAAGAGGCCATAAAAAAGAGAAAAGGCCCAAAAAAATATAAAAAAATGAGAGAAAAAGAGAGAAGGGACAATGTTACTATTCTTTTACCACACTTGTGCTTCAAAATAGCACCATGATATTCATAGTAGAGAGTCTCTCATGTTATCACTTTCATATACTAGTGGGAATTTTTCATTATAGAACTTGGCTTGTATATTCCAATGATGGGCTTCCTCAAAATTGCCCTAGGTCTTCATGAGCAAGCAAGTTGGATGCACACCCACTTAGTTTCTTTTTGAGCTTTCATATACTTATAGCTCTAGTGCATCCGTTGCATGGCAATCCCTACTCACTCACATTGATATCTATTGATGGGCATCTCCATAGCCCGTTGATACGCCTAGTTGATGTGAGACCATCTTCTCCTTTTTGTCTTCTCCACAACCACCATTCTATTCCACCTATAGTGCTATATCCATGGCTCACGCTCATGTATTGCGTGAAGATTGAAAAAGTTTTGAAAAAGTTAGAGTATG
This sequence comes from Triticum aestivum, assembly GCF_018294505.1. Classification (NCBI taxonomy): domain Eukaryota; kingdom Viridiplantae; phylum Streptophyta; class Magnoliopsida; order Poales; family Poaceae; genus Triticum; species Triticum aestivum. The sequence goes on along the minus strand of NC_057809.1, from coordinate 556,818,208 downwards.
AAACAATTGCTTGGCTTGTCATCGGGGTTGTGCATGATTTAAATACTTTGTGTGGTGAAGATGGAGCATAGCCAGACTATATGATTTTGTAGGGATAACTTTCTTTGGCCATGTTATTTTGAGAAGACATAATTGCTTTGTTAGTATGCTTGAAGTATTATTATTTTTATGTCAATATAAACTTTTGTCTTGAATCTTTCTAATCTGAATATTCATACCACAATTAAGAAGATTTGCATTGAAATTATGCCAAGTAGCACTCCGCATCAAAAATTCTCTTTTTATCATTTACCTACTCGAGGACGAGCAGGAATTAAGCTTGCGGATGCCTGATGCGTCTCCAACGTATCTATAATTTTTGATTGCTCCATGCTATATTATCTACTGTTTTGGACTATATTGGGCTTTATTTTCCACTTTTATATTATTTTTGGGACTAACCTATTAACCGCAGGCCCAGCCCAGAATTGCTGTTTTTTTGCCTATTTCAGTGTTTCGAAGAAACGGAATATCAAACGGAGTCCAAACGGAATAAAATCTTCGGGAACGTGATTTTCTCACCGAATGTGATCCAGGAGACTTGGACCCTGCTCCAAGGAACAAAAGAGGCGGTCACGAGGGTGGGGGCGCCCCCTAGGGCGTGCCCCCCTGCCTCATGGGCCCCTCGTTGCTCCTCCGGCGTACTTCTTCCTCCTATATATACACACGTACCCCCAAACGATCAGAACAGGAGCCAAAAACCTAATTCCACCGCCGCAACTTTCTGTATCCACGAGATCCCATCTTGGGGCCTGTTCCGGAGCTCCGCCGGAAGAGGGCCGTCATCACGGAGGGCTTCTACATCATCCTAGCCTCTCCGATGAAGTGTGAGTAGTTTACCTCAGACCTTCGGGTCCATAGTTAGTAGCTAGATGGCTTCTTCTCTCTCTTTGAATCTCAATACAAAGTTCTCCCCTCTCTTGTGGAGATCTATTCGATGTAATCTTCTTTTTGCGGTGTGTTTGTTGAGACCGATGAATTGTGGGTTTATGATCAAGTCTATCTATGAATAATATTTGAATCTTCTCTGAATTCTTTTATGTATGATTGGTTATCTTTGCAAGTCTCTTCGAATTATCCGTTTGGTTTGGCCAACTAGATTGGTAGTTCTTGCCATGGGAGAAGTGCTTAGCTTTGGGTTCGATCTTGCGGTGTCCTTACCCAGTGACAGAAGGGGCAGCAAGGCACGTATTGTATCGTTGCCATCGAGGATAACAAGATGGGGTTTATTTCATATTGCATGAATTTATCTCTCTACATCATGTCATCTTGCTTAAGGCGTTACTCTGTTTTTAACTTAATACTCTAGATGCATGCTGGATAGCGGTCGATGAGTGGAGTAATAGTAGTAGATGCAGAATCGTTTCGATCTACTTGTCACGGACGTGATGCCTATATACATGATCATGCCTAGATATTCTCATAACTATGCTCAATTCTGTCAATTGCTCAACAGTAATTTGTTCACCCACCGTAGAATACTTATGCTCTTGAGAGAAGCCACTAGTGAAACCTATGGCCCCCGGGTCTATTCTCATCATATCAATCTCCATCACTTTAATCTTTTGCTTTTTACTTTGCCTTTACTTTTTACTTTGCATCTTTATACCAAAAATACCAAAAATATTATATCTATCAGATCTCACTCTCGTAAGTGGCCGTGAAGGGCTTGACAACCCCTAATCGCGTTGGTTGCGAGTAGCTATCGCTTTGTGCAGGTACGAGGGACTTGAGCGTGGGCTCCTACTAGATTGATACCTTGGTTCTCAAAAACTGAGGGAAATACTTACGCTACTCTGCTGCATCATCCCTTCCTCTTCGGGGAAAACCAACGCAAGCTCAAGACGTAGCAGCGCCATGGTGGGCAAGATGCTCAACGTTACCTGGCCCGAAGGCTCACTCACAGAGACGGTGAAATGGTGGCAGTCGGGGTAGTTCTATATCACCGAGCCGCGTGACGCCAACTGGGTGGCGGCCCCTGAATTCCGATCCGGAATCCCGATGCGGCTCACCTCCTGGCAAGAGAGGGGCCTAACCTGGGGTCCCTCGGACGAGCTGACTGGGCTCCAGACGTGCGTCCAGAACTTGATAGATAGGAAGATCAAGCTTGTCAACATGGTCCAGGTAATGCTCATTCGTCGGGTCCTTCCATGCCAACGCCGGACTTGCTATCTGTGGGAGTATGATCCGGCCAAGCACCAGACACTACTAGAGCTCTTCGGCCGACGCACGAAGAAATCTGGAAAGTGCTCTTCAAGGCCGGCGAGACACCACCGTCCACGACCGAAGATCGCGGGCTTAGCTTAAAACGCCAGGCTAACCCGGTAAGTTCTTTTATTGTTTTCAAGGCATACCCTTTGCTAGCATATTTTGAGAAAAGCCTAAGCTTTCCTACCCATGTTTTCAGACCTGGATCAAGATAGCGGAGGGGATTAACTGCCCGGCTCCGCTGCCCGAAGACCAAGAATTCCCATTACTGACGAAAATGCTTTTTCCAGCACCTTATGAGGTGCCAGAGAAGACGGCCAAGAAAGCGGCCAAAGGGGCCAAGAAGGGCCCTCACCAAAAAGGCGTTGCGGACATGATGTCCGAAGACGAGACTTCCTCTTCGTCTGCTGACGATGATGACGAAGAGGAAGAAGAAAGCGACTCCCCACTTCAGAGAAGAGAGCGCCCCCCCACAAATCCGGAGGCGAAAGCGCCTAAGAGGGTTAGAGGCTCCCTCGCGGATAACTCCGTGTGGGATGTTGATAGCAGTCCGGAGCGACCTCACCAGACCAAGCCTCGGGCCGCCTCGTAAGTACCAGAATCCGAAAACGTCTGGCCTCCCCGGTTTGTAATATTGATATACCTTAGACCGTGTTATTGCAGTCCAGCACGCGATGGCTCCCCAGGATCGCTAGACTCAAAGGAGATGGCTAGCATGTCTCCGCCACCTGCTCATTCCGTCTCTCCCAAGGGTGACGACGAGGTGGTGTCGCAAAGGACCTTCCCCGACCGGGGGAGGGGGCTTCTGGAGATCGTCGGGGTGGCTCCCCAGGATGATTCCTCAGTCACCGGACGCATGGGGGAGAAAGCCCCTGTGGGGACTGGTGACGGGGGCCGAGTTCCCTTCGGACCTGAGCCGGATACCATTCCGGAGATCTATGCGGCTCCGGAGTCCAGCGAACGGCATTCCCCAAAAGGAGGGAATGTGCATGTTCCGTTGGTGACCTCTATCCAACCAGAGGCACCGGATAATCTGTTGGAGGTGCTACGAGGCGCCTCTATTGTGGATGAACATCGCGCCCTTATGGGCACGGTAATAGAGAAGGTCCACTTCGTAAAAAGCAGACTGACCGAAGCCTCCACTAGCCTTCTATCGGGCTTTGAGGTAAGTAATGCGTTTGTAGGAAGAATATCACAGTATAGACAGTAGCCCCTGATGCTCTGTTTGGTGTTCGGGAAGAAAAAGCCGAATAGAGGATCGAGAAAATATCGCAGGAGTCTAACATAAGTTGTCTGTGTGAATAAGCAGCTATCGCTGCGGGCTGCCACCGCTCATGCTGCGGAGGTCTCCGGACTGAAGCAGAAACTGGAGCGGGCCGAGGAAGAGCTCGGCCTCGTGAAGAAGCAGTTGGAGGATAGCCAAGGTATGCAGTAACCTGCGGGTACATTTTAAGAAAAAGGAATAGTCCGTCCGGACTGAGGTGTCATAAACTTTATTAGGGGCCACGACCGAGATGGCAGCCCTCAAGAAGGCGTTAGCCGAGGCCGAGGACAAAGCGGCCAAGGAACGCGCCGCACGCGAGAAGCACGAGGCCCAGGTTGGCGAGGCGCAGCAACAGCTACAGGGCGCGATCGAGAGATTTGAGTCCTTGGAGCGCGATTGTAAGGCGCAAGAGTCCGAACTGGCGAAGGCCCGCCAGAGTGCACATGATGCACGAGCCGAAGCCCAGAACGCCCTCCAGGAAATTCAGGCGGCCAAGGAGATTGCGGCGGGTAATTCTTTCACCATGCAAAGCAAGTATGTAGAAGAAACGTTCCTTGTACTTATCCAAATTTGGGTTTTTCAGGGGAGTTTACAGATCTGCCGCGCAGTATATCAGATGCTGCCAAGCATTATAGAGCCGAAGAAGGGATGACTACGGAGAAGCTATTCTGGTCCCAATATCTTGGACCCGAACATCCGTTGCCCTCCAGCGACCAGCTAAAGCAGTTGGTCGAGCTGCACATGTCGGCAGAGCTAGCCATGAAGGACCTGATAGTCCGGCTGTGGCCTACCGAGCCTATACCTAGCAGCTACTTCGTACTTGTTAAGCGGCTTGTAAGTGCCTGTCCGCGGCTCGAAGCCGTGAAGTGGTTGGTCTGTATTGAAGGTGTGCGTATGGCATTTGCCCGCGTCAAGACGCATTGGGCAAAGCTGGATGCCAAGAAGCTAATGACCGAGGGGCCGCAGGAGGGCAAGGAGCATCGTCGACCCAAGCTCTATTTTGATGGCGTCCTGGAGGGGTCCCGCCTTGTGGCGGAGCAATGTTCGAAGGATGTCATATTCCCATGAGAACATTTGTATTATCATGTCCTGTAATATGGAACAATGATGTTATGTATTATAATGCTTGCTGAAAGGATCGATATAGTTGACTAGAGGGGGGGTGGGCTGAATAGGCAACTAACAATTTTTAACTTTTCTTTACCAAATTAAACTTTGCATCAAAGTAGGTTGTCTAGACATGCAACTATGTGAACAACCTATATGATGCAACAACAATAAGCACACAAGCAAGCAAGGGAAATTAACACAAATAAGCTTGCACAAGTAAAGGTACGAGATAACCAAGAGTGGAGTCGGTGAAGACGAGGATATGTTACCGAAGTTCCTTCCTTTTGAGGGGAAGTACGTCTCCATTGGAGCGGTGTGGAGGCACAATGCTCCCCAAGAAGCCACTAGGGCCACCATATTCTCCTCACGCCCTCACACAATGCGAGATGCCGTGATTCCACTGTCGGTGTCCTTGAAGGCGGCGACCGGACCTTTACAAACAAGGTTGGGGTAATCTCCACAACTTAATCGGAGGCTCCCAACAACACCACGAAGCTTCACCACAATGGAATATGGCTCCGTGGTGACCTCAACCGTCTAGGGTGCTCAAACACCAAAGAGTAACAAGATCCGCAAGGGATTAGTGGGGGGAATCAAAATTCTCTTAGTGGAAGTGTAGATCGGGGCCTTCTCAACCAATCCCGAGCAAATCAACAAGTTTGATTGGCTAGGGAGAGAGATCAGGCGAAAATGGAGCTTGGAGCATTAATGGAGCTTTCGGGGAAGAGGTAAGTCAACAATGAAGAAGAGGACCCCCTTTTATACAAGGGGGAACAATCCAACCGTTATCCCCCAAAACAGCCCCGCAGAGGGCGGTACTACCGCAAGGGGCAACGGTACTACCGCTGGGCCCAGCGGTACTACCGCCCCCCTCGCGGTACTGCCATGCAGTCTGGGAGGGCTGGAGAGTGAGCAGGAAACAGGCCCAGTGCGGTACTGCCCCGGTGGTAGGGCGGTACTACCGCTCTCGAGCGGTACTACCGCTTCTACTACCACTGCTAAGTGCCGCACAACCCGACACAAGAGGCGACCCCCTCGACTCGATGCGGTAGGAGCCCGGTACCACAGCGGTACTGCGGCTGAGGACCCACAAGCGGTACTACTGCTGGGTACCGCGGTACTACCGCTTGGACCAAAGCAGGCTCATAACGCAGGGAAAGAGACCTCCATCGACGCAGGAAGGCTCAGAGGGTGCGAAAAGGAAGTGTACGTGATGATTCCAACCTAGCCTTACCAAAGCGGACCCCCTCTTGATAGTACGGTGACTCCTATAAGACAAGACCACCAAACTAGAAACGAAAGAGCTACACCGTCTTGAATAAAAACTCCGAGGGGAAAGAATCGTCTTGTGCCAAAGGATGAATCTCTGAAAGGCTCAAAGCACATGATTAGTCCGCAAAAGCATTGTCATCAATCACCAAAACACCTTAGGGATAAATATGCCCTTACAATCTCCCCCCTTTTTTGTGGATTGATGACAATACGGGATTTTAACAAAGGGGAAAAATAGATGACATAAGCGAACCCCACATCTCTAAAATATAGACGGGCTCCCCCTAGATGTGTGCTATCTTAGGGAAGTGCTTTGGACTGCACGGCACACATACTAGGATCAACACTCCCCCTATATTTTATAAACAACGCATATCTTGCAACAAATAAGGGTAACACTAAGCATGATATTAGATAAGAGCAAAGCATAACTAGCACAAGATAACCTAAGCTCAATAAGATGCGATAGAGTGCATATGTCTTACACCATATGTAAGATAAGTCTCACGAGCACACCCAAACCAACACACGAAAGGTTCAAACACAAGAAAAGATATTGCAAGAAAGATAGGCAAGACAACCACGCCACACAAACACACGCTCGCAACTCAAACAAAGACATAAATCCCTAAACTCTCTCCCCCTTTGGCATCGAGACACCAAAAAGGCAAAGAGCGAAGCTACGGCTCCAGGTGATGGCCAACTAAGGATCTCGAACATCATATCCCAGCGTGATCATCTACACCGCTGTCATCTGTCGGAAACTGCTCGGTGTCTGAGTCGGTCCACGGACAGTGCTGCTGAATCCACTCCTCCTCATCAGTGATCATGCCCTCAGATCCGCTGGCAATGGTCACACCCAACTGATGCATGAGCTCCTTGTGACGACTCCTGGCCCGCTTCTCAGCCACATGAATCATGTACTGACTGTGAGACTCCATGCAGAAGAGTTTCTTCATCCTGCACTTGAGCTTCTTTGCCCAAGAGGGTTCTGCTCCAGATGGCTCATAGGATGTTGGCAATTTTGCCCGCCATGGCACCTCCGCACTCCGCCTGGTTGCCGCGCACCACCTTTGGCTTGACATTGAAGGTCTTGAGCCAGAGGCCGAAATGGGGGCGAATGCAGAGGAAAGCCTCGCACACGACGATAAACGCCGAGATATTGAGGATGAAGTTCGGGGCCAGATCGTGGAAATCTAGGCCATAGTAGAACATGAGCCCGCGGACAAATGGGTGGAGAGGAAAACCCAGTCCCCGGAGGAAGTGGGGAAGAAATACTACCCTCTCATGGGGCCTTGGGGTGGGGAGAAGCTGCCCCTCCTCAGGAAGCAGGTGCGCGATGTCTTTGGACAAGTATCCGGCCTTCCTTAACCTTTTGACATGGCCCTCCGTGACGGAGGAGACCATCCACTTGCCTCCCGCTCCGGACATTGTTGGAGAGGGTTGAGGTAGGAAGTGCGGGCTTGGCCGCTGGAGCTCGGGTGCGCAGAAGATGGATAGGCAAAGGAGGAAGAAGGCGTAGGTAAAAAGGTGGATCCTTATCCCCTTATATGGGCGGATGCGACTATGCGTCCCCACCAGCCTAGTAAAACTCGCTTGCCTCCCATGCGCCGTGATAAGTGGCGCGGTTGGGTTACCCACGTCCGTATTAACGAGAATCCCGTAAACAAAGGGGGCACGATCTCTGCTTTGACAAGACGTGCCAAGGAAACCACCTCGCAAAACACGCTAAGGTGGAGAAGTGAAAACGATTCGAATAAAGGCTTGGCCGTAGTGTGATGTCACACTGCGGAATACGTCAACAGATTAGATTTGTGTTAAAATTATTCTCTCTATGGCAATACGTGGAACCTTATTTTGCAGAGCCGGACACTACTCTTGGTGTTTACAAACTTTTATGAAGAATTTGGAGGAGGAACCCGCCTTGCAATGCCGAAGACAATCTGTGCGCCGGACTCATCATCATTGAAGCGTGGTTCAGGGGATACTGAGGGAGTCCTGGATTAGGGGGTGTTCGGGTAGCCTGACTATACCTTCAGCCGAACTCCAGGACTATGAAGATACAAGACTGAAGACTCCGTCCCGTGTTCGGATGGGACTTTCCTTAGTGTGGAAGGCAAGCTTGGCGATGCGGATATTCAAGATCTCCTACCATTGTAACCGACTTTGTGTAACCCTAACCCTCTCCGGTGTCTATATAAACTGGAGGGTTTTAGTCCGTAGGACAACTTCATCATACAACAATCATACCATAGGCTAGCTTCTAGGGTTTAGCCTCCTTGATCTCGTGGTAGATCTACTCTTCTACTACCCATATCATCAATATTAATCTAGTAGGACGTAGGGTTTTACCTCCATCAAGAGGGCCCGAACCTGGGTAAAACATTGTGTCCCTTGTCTCCTGTTACCATCCGGCCTAGACACACAGTTCGGGACCCCCTACCCGAGATCCGCCGGTTTTGACACCGACACCTATCCACATCGGTCCCAAGATGGACGGTGGCATAAAACTGAGCCACTAAATCTGAATCAAAATCCTTGTTGAACTGCATGATCCTGAGGATGTTCAACTGAGAGCACATATGAAGAGCCTCCCCAAAGTAGTCCAAATCCTTCTCAATAAAGGCAACGTCGATGGAGCAAACGTCAACAAAAAGGTTCTTCTTGGCCTTGATCACATCAAAGTAGACAGCATACTGAAAGCGGTTCCAGAATGGGTGGTTGACCAAGGCAGGCTCTTGATCAACCTCATAGGGGTTGCGCCGACGCTTCTCCCAGAATTCCTTGGCAGAAATCTCTGTCACAGACTTGGCCCTTGGCTTGGGCTTGGACGGACTCATCTTCTTCATTTGAGGCGGAACACTTGGAGGAACACTTTGCGGAGCACTTGAAGAGGCCGCCGTTGTCTCAGAGGTGCGGTAGCGCTTGGACGTTGCATGTCCGGGGTTGACATGGCGGACTTGCTGCTCAGGATGTTCATCACCTGGAACCAAACACATGAGCAGAAGAAACAACATGAAAGAAAGAGCATAAGCCTCCAAACAAGACAACATAGATGAAAGAGTGGTAGGAAATAATGGAATTGGGCATCCAACGGTAGTACCGCGACCCCACCGCAGCAGTACCGCTTCGGTAGTACCGTGCACGAAGAGCGGTAGTACCGCTCCAGACGGGGAACGGCGGTTCCCTACTACTGTGGACATATCCGGCACTACCGGGGATACCAAATTCAAAAATAAGCCTACCAATCATCAATCCAAAACCCCTAGATGCCATCTCCATCCTACTCAAGCCTCGACTTAGCCAAAAATCAAGAAAAGCAATGCCTATTGCCCCTAACAACTAGATGTGAGATCTAGGCAAAGAGAGAACGGGGACGGGGGCAATACCGGCATCCATGGCAAGAGGACGCGGTGGGGATCGACTCCACCAGAGGAACTGGAGAGGAACGACACAAAGACAGCGGTCGACCGAAGCCCTCCTGCGGCGAGACGTCGCTAGAGCGACGAGGAAGACGAGCGAGTGGGGTGAATGGGTATGGGGAGAAAAGCAACTCCACCGACCCCAACATAACCCCCTGCGCCCGCCCCGTAGCGGTAGTACCGCTGGAGTGGGCGGTAGTACCGCTTGACGTTCATCAGCGGTAGTACCGCGCACCCAGCGATAGTACCGCTCTGCCGCAACAAGACTGGCCAAACACGGCTTAGCTCAAGAAGAGAAATGACTATAAAGCAAGAGAGAACACACACGCAAAACCAACACACAGAAGACGAAGAACACACACTACTACAAGAGAGGGCGGTGGCCGAGACCACCTATGTTTGAGTCTGAAGGTATGGCGCCGTGAAGATTTTAACCTTGGGCCCATGACCAAAACTCATCTTTGAAGCACAATAACCATCAAAAATGGCTAGAGTGAAAGAGTTTGATTAGTTTATGCATAATGGGGGGAGGGAGAGTCCATTGAGAGAACAACACTCCCCCTATGTCCATGCCTACATATAAACAAGATAACAAGTTAGGTATGGTGGGTGTGCATGGGTTCAAGCAACATTGATCGAATCAATGATATTTAGCTCATGCCTTAACTCGCGAAATCTTGCTTCATCCAAGGGCTTCATGAAGATATCTGCAAGGTTATCAAGAGTGTTGACATAGTTGAGCTCGATCTCCCCTTGCCTAATATGATCCCGGATGAAGTGATACCGGATCTCAATATGCTTCGTCTTGAAGTGTTGCACCGGGTTGAGAGAAATCTTGATTGCACTTTCGTTGTCACACCAAAGAGGCACTTTGTCACAAATGACACCGTAATCCTTTAAAGTTTGCCTCATCCATAAGAGTTGTGCATAACAACTACCGGCCGCTACATACTCCGCTTCGGTGGACGAGAGAGACACACAACTTTGCTTCTTGGAAGACCAACTCACCAAAGAGAAACCGAGAAATTGGCACCCTCCGGAAGTGGACTTCCTATCCACTTTATCTCCCGCCCAATCCGAGTCCGAATAACCTACAAGCTTGAAGTTTGCTCCTCTTGGGTACCATAAGCCAAAGTTTGGGGTATGAGCCAAATATCGAAAGATTCGCTTGACCGCCATGAAGTGAATTTCCTTAGGTGCGGCTTGAAACCGTGCACAAATTCCCACACTCAACATGATATCCGGTCTAGACGCGGAAAGGTAAAGCAAGGAGCCAATCATGGAGCGATATACCTTTTGATCCACCGCTTTACCATTGGGATCTATGTCAAGTTGGCATTTGACGGGCATAGGAGTGGACGCCGGCTTGACATCACTTAGCTTGAATCTCTTGAGCATGTCTTGAGTGTATTTGGCTTGGTTGATGAAGGTTCCTTCTCTTCTTTGCTTCACTTTGAACCCAAGAAAGAACTTCAACTCTCCCATGGAAGACATCACGAACTTTGAGGTCATGAGAGCGGTAAATTCCTCATTGAAAGCTTTGTTAGGGGAACCAAAGATAATATCATCAACATATAATTGGCACACAAACAACTCCCCTTTGACCTTCTTAGTAAAAAGAGTGGGGTCGATTAGCCCAACTTCAAAACCACGGTCTTGTAACAACTCGGTAAGGTGGTCATACCACGTACGTGGGGCTTGTTTAAGGCCATAGAGTGCCTTATCGAGTTGATACACATGTTCGGGAAAGTAGGGATCCTCGAACCCGGGGGGTTGCTTGACATATACCAACTCATTAATAGGACCATTAAGAAAAGCACTCTTCACATCCATTTGTTGTAACTTAAAGTTATGATGAGAAGCATATGCAATCAACATGCGAATGGATTCAAGACGAGCAACGGGAGCAAAGGTTTCACTGTAGTCGATACCCTCGACTTGGGAGTAGCCTTGTGCTACCAAACGAGCCTTGTTGCGAATGATAATCCCATGAGAATCTTTCTTGTTCTTGAATATCCACTTGGTTCTAATGACATTGTGGTTCCCCGTTGGCCTTGGCACCAATCTCCACACCTTGTTGCGCTCGAAGTTGTTGAGTTCTTCATGCATGGCATTGAGCCAATCCGGATCTTCGAGCGCCTCATAAACCTTTTGGGGTTCAACACAAGAGACAAACGCGTGATGTTCACAATAGTTTGCTAATTGTCTACGAGTGCTTACCCCCTTTCTTAAGCTTCCAAGCACATTTGTCATGAGATGATCCTTGGTGGAGAGTTTGGAAGCAATCTTGGCAGCACGTTGCTCCAATTCCTCCTCGGGGGTGAGATGAGGAGTGGTCACTTGATCGTCTTGAGCGTTGTCTTGAGCTTGTTCTTGATCTCGAAGAAGCTCTTGATCTTGAACTTGCTCGGAGGAGAGAACTTGACCTTGGGCATCACTTGATGTTACAACACCATCTTGAGATTGACCTCGCCCTTGGTATTGTTCTTGAGGTTGAGGGCCTTCACATTGTTCTTCGGAAGCGTGTGGGCCTTGGGTTGGTGATGGCTCCACTTGAGTGGAGCATTGTCCTTCTCCTTCGGCCACAAGGGGTTCCTCAATGGGTAGGATAAAACCAACACCCATTCTTATTATGGCTTGGGGAGGAATTTCATCACCTACATCACAACTGCCACTTTGCTCCACTTGGGAGCCGTTATTCTCATCAAACTCCACGTTACATGTCTCCTCAATAAGTCCCATGGACTTATTGAGGACACGGTAAGCATGGGAGTTTGTAGCATAACCAGCAAATATGCCCTCATGAGCTCTAGCCTCAAATTTAGACAAACGAACACCTTTCTTGAGAATGAAACACTTACACCCGAACACCCGGAAGTACTTGAGGTTGGGCTTGTTCCCGGTGAGTATCTCATATGGAGTCTTGTTCAAGCCTTTGCGGAGGAAGAGCCGATTTGATGCATGACACGCGGTGTTGATGGCTTCGCCCCAAAAGTGGTATGGAGACTTGAACTCCGCCATCATGGTCCTTGCCGCATCAACGTCCGGTTCTTCCTATCCGCTACACCATTTTGTTGAGGGGTGTATGGTGCGGAATATTGATGCTTGATCCCCTCATCACTAAGAAACTCATCCAAGGTGTAGTTCTTGAACTCGGTGCCGTTGTCACTTCTTATTGTCAAGATCTTTGCATCGTGTTGACGTTGAGCTTCATTTGTAAAGTGGACGACGGTTTGTTGTCTCACTCTTCCTCTTGAAGAAATATACCCAAGTGTATCTTGAATAATCATCCACAATCACCAAGCAATACTTTCTACCCCAAGACTATCAAAAGATGGAGGCCCGAAGAGATCCATGTGAAGGAGCTCCAAAAGCCTCTTCGAGTAAATGATAGTCGTGGGAGGGTGAGCCTTTTCATGCAGCTTTCCTTTGATACAAGCACTGCAAGCACGATCTTTGGCAAAAGTAACATCTGTTAGTCCACGGACATGGCCCCCCTTGAGAAGACTTTGCAAAGATCTCATATTGACATGGGCTAGACGGTGATGCCATGGCCATCCCACGTCAACTTTAGCCATTAGGCATGTCGCGGTCTTAGTGAGTCGCTCCGAAAAGTTAATCACATAGAGACCGTTTTCGACATGCCCAACAAAGGCTACTTTAGGAGTCTTGCTCCACAAGAGGGCCATGGTATCAATATCAAATAAGGTGGCAAAACCCATGAGTTCTAGTTGACGAACGAAAAGTAAATTGTATGCAAGGGCTCAACAAGCATGACCTTCTCAATCGTAAGATCATGAGAAATGACAACCTTGCCGAGTCCCAATACCTTAGAGGACGAGGCGTCACCCCACTCGACATTGGTGGACATGGATGGATTGTTTTGCATGTCCACCACAAAGTCCTTGCTTCCGGTCATATGATTAGTAGCTCCACTATCGAGCAACCATGATCCCCCACCGGAAGCAAACACCTACAAGAGATCAATGCTTGGTTTTAGGTACCCATTTTGTAATGGGTCCTTTGATGTTACTAACAAGGGTCTTAGGAACCCAAATAGACCATTCAATGTACTCATAAGGTGAACCAACAAATTTGGCATAAACATGCCCATCACTAGCACGACACAACACATAAGAAGGGTTAAAGTCGCCGGCTTTGTTGGGAGGGAAAGCGTTACCCTTCTTGGCATCACTACCCCTCACGGTGTTCTTCTCCTTCTCCTTAGTAGCACACTCTCCCTCCTTCACAAAGGTTTGCTTGAGAGGAGGAGGTCGTTTGGCCTTGTCATTCTTCTTATTGTTCTTGGACTTGGGCACGTACCCAATCCCTTCTTTGGCCACGACTTCCTTTTGGTTGCTCAAGAGGTCGTTGAGGTTCTTCTCGCCTTGTATGAAAGACACAAGACCTTTCTCAAGTTGCACCTTAAACTTAGTGTTCTCCTCAACAAGATGCACATGCTCACAACATGGGTTAGTAGCATTTGCATTATCAATTAACATCATACGAGGAAAAGTGGCTTTCTCCTTGGTTAGCTTCACTTGAAGTTGACCATGAGACTCTTTGAGGCTAGCATGAGCACCCTTCAAGACCTTGTGAGCCTTTTCAAGTAAGTCAAACTCCTCTTGGAGTCTAGCAAGATCAACCCCAAGCTTGGCCTTCTCGGAGTTTAGCACACGAGAAACAACAAGAGCATGATCAAAATCTTTCTTTAACTTAGTGCTACCTCTTTTAGCACTGCGTTGGTTTTCCTCGAAGAGGAAGGGATGATGCAGCAAAGAAGCGTAACTATTTCCCTCAGTTTTTGAGAACCAAGGTATCAATCCAGTAGGAGGCTACGCGCGAGTCCCGCGCACCTGCACAAAACAAATAAATCCTCGCAACCAACACAAATAGGGGTTGTCAATCCCTATAGGGCCACTTACGAGAGTGGGATCTGATAGATATGATAAGATAATATTTTTGGTATTTTTATGATAAAGATGCAAAGTAAAATAAAGGCAAAGTAAATAGCAAAGTACTAAGAGATTGATATGATAAAGATAGACCCGGGGCCATAGGTTTCACTAGTGGCTTCTCTCGAGAGCATAAGTATTCTATGGTGGGTGAACAAATTACTGTTGAGCAATTGACAGAATTGAGCATAGTTATGAGAATATCTAGGTATGATCATGTATATAGGCATCACGCCCGAGACAAGTAGACCGACTCCTGCCTGCATCTACTACTATTACTCCACTCATCGACCGCTATCCAGCATGCATCTAGAGTATTAAGTTAAAAACAGAGTAACGCCTTAAGCAAGATGACATGATGTAGAGGGATAGACTCATGCAATATGAAGAAAACCCCATCTTGTTATCCTCGATGGCAACAATACAATACGTGCCTTGCTGCCCTTACTGTCACCGGGAAAGGACACCGCAAGATTGAACCCAAAGCTAAGCACTTCTCCCATTGCAAGAAAGATCAATCTAGTAGGCCAAACCAAACTGATAATTCGAAGATACTTGCAAAGATAACCAATCATACATAAAAGAATTCAGAGAAGATTCAAATATTATTCATAGATAGACTTGATCATAAACCCACAATTCATCGGTCTCAACAAACACACCGCAAAAATAAGATTACATCGAATAGATCTCCACAAGATAGGGGGAGAACATTGTATTGAGATCCAAAAAGAGAGAAGAAGCCATCTAGCTAATAACTATGGACCCGTAGGTCTGAGGTAAACTACTCACACTTCATCGGAGGGGCTATGGTGTTGATGAAGAAGCCCTCCGTGATCGATGCCCCCTCCGGCGAAGCTCCGGAACAGGCCCCAAGATGGGATCTCATGGATACAGAAAGTTACGGCAGTGGAATTAGGGTTTTGGCTTCGTATCTGATCGTTTGGGGCTACGTGGGTATATATAGGAGGAAGAAGTACGTCGGTGGAGTAACAGGGGGCCCACGAGGGTGGAGGGCGCGCCTGGGGGGGGGGGGGTAGGCGCGCCCCCACCTCGTGGCCTCCTGTTACGTGGCTTGACGCAGGATCCAAGTCTCCTGAGTTGTATTCGATGAGAAAATCACGTTCCCGAAGGTTTCATTCCGTTTGGACTCCGTTTGATATTCCTTTTCTTCGAAACCCTAAAACAGGCAAAAACCGCAATTCTGGGCTGGGCCTCCGGTTAATAGGTTAGTCCCAAAAATAATATAAAAGTGGATAATAAAGCCCAATAATGTCCAAAACAGTAGATAATATAGCATGGAGCAATCAAAAATTATAGATACGTTGGAGACGTATCAAGCATCCCCAAGCTTAATTCCTGCTCGTCCTCGAGTAGGTAAATGATAAAAACATAATTTTTGATACGGAGTGCTACTTTGCATAATTTTAATGTAATTCTTCTTAATTGTGGTATGAATATTCAGATCCGAAAGATTCAAGACAAAAGTTCATATTGACATAAAAATGATAATACTTCAAGCATACTAACTAAGCAATTATGTCTTCTCAAAATAACATGGCCAAAGAAAGTTCATCCCTACAAAATCATATGGTTTAGTCATGTTTCATTTTCGTCACACAAGAATGCTATATCATGCACAACCCCGATGAGAAGCCAAGCAATTGTTTCATACTTTAGTAATCTCAAACCTATAAACTTTCACGCAATATATGAGTGTGAGCCATGGACATAACACTATAGGTGGAATAGAATATAATGAGGGGGTTATGTGGAGAAGACAAAAAGGAGAAAGTCTCACATCAACGAGGCTAAGCAATGGGCTATGGAGATGCCCACCGATTGATGTTAATGCAAGGAGTAGGGATTGCCATGCAACAGATGCACTAGAGCTATAAATGTATGAAAGCTCAACAAAAGAAACTAGTGGGTGTGCATCCAACTTGCTTGCTCACGAAGACCTAGGGTACTTGAGGAGGCCCATTGTTGGAATATACAAGCCAAGTTCTATAATGAAAAATTCCCACTAGTATATGAAAGTGATAACATGAGAGACTCTGTACTATGAAGATCATGGTGCTACTTTGAAGCACAAGTGTGGAAAAGGATAGTAACATTGTCCCTTCTCTCTTTTTCTCTCATTTTATTTTTTTTCTTTGGGCCTTTTCTTTTTTATGGCCTTTATCTTTTTTGGGCCTTCTCTTTTTTATGGCCTTTCCCTTTTTTATTCCCCACTTGGTACAATGCTCTAGAAAATGATGATCATCACACTTCTATTTATTTACAACTCAATGATTACAACTCGATACTAGAACAAAGATGACTCTATATGAATGCCTCCGGCGGTGTACCGGGATATGCAATGGACCAAGAGTGACATGTATGAAAGAATTATGAACGGTGGCTTTGCCAGAAATACTATGTCAACTACATGACCATGCTAAGAAATATGACAATGATGAATGTGTCATGATGAACGGAATGATGGAAATTTGCATGGCAATATATCTCGGAATGGCTATGGAAATGCCATAATAGGTAGGTATGGTGGCTGTTTTGAGGAAGATATAAGGAGGTTTATGTGTGAAAGAGTGTATCATATCACGGGGTTTGGATGCACCGGCGAAGTTTGCGCCAACTCTCAATGTGAGAAAGGGCAATGCACGGTACCGAAGAGGCTAGCAAGGATGGAAGGGTGAGAGTGCGTATAATCCATGGACTCAACATTAGTCATAAAGAACTCACATACTTATTGCAAAAATCTAAAAGTGATCAAAAACCTCGGTACTACGTGCATGCTCCTAGGGGGATAGATTGGCAGGAAAAGACCATCGCTCGTCCCCGACCGCCACTCATAAGGAAGACAATCAAATAACACCTCATGTTTCAAATTTGTTGCATAACGTTTGCCATACGTGCATGCTACGGGACTTGCAAACCTCAGCACAAGTATTTCTCAATTTCACAACTACTCAACTAGCACGACTTTGATATTATTACCTCCATGTCTCAAAACAATCATCAAGCATCAAACTTCTCTTAGTATTCAACACACTCATAAGAAATTTTTATTATTAATCTTGCATACCAAGCATATTAGGATTTTAAGAAAATTACCATGCTATTAAGACTCTTAAAGTAATCTAAGTGAATCATGAGAGATCAATAGTTTCTATGAAACAAATCCACCACCGTGATCTAAAAGATATAAGTGAAGCACTAGAGCAAAATTATATAACTCAAGAGATATAAGTGAAGCACATAGAGTATTCTAACAAATTCCAAATCATGTATGGCTCTCTCAAAAGGTGTGTAAAGCAAGGATGATTGCGGTAAACTAACAAGCAAAGACTCAAATAATACAAGACGCTCCAAGCAAAACACATATCATGTGGCAAATAAAAATATAGCTCCAAGTAAAGTTACCGATAGAAGTAGATGAAAGAGGGGATGCCTTCCGGGGCATCCCCAAGCTTTGGCTTTTAGGTGTCCTTAGATTATCTTGGGGGTGCCATGGGCATCCCCAAGCTTAGGCTCTTGCCACTCCTTGTTCCATAATCCATCAAATCTTTACCCAAAACTTGAAAACTTCACAACACAAAAGTTAAAGTAGAAAATCTCGTGAGCTCCGTTAGCGAAAGAAAACAAAATACCACTTCAAGGTACTGTAATGAGTTCATTCTTTATTTATATGGGTGTTGTTCCTACTGTATTCCAACTTCTATATTGCAAAAATCTAGAAGTTATCAAAGCAAAGTATTACGCGCATGCTCCTAGGGGGATAGATTGGTAGGAAAAGACCATCACTCGTCCCCAACCGCCACTCATAAGGAAGACAATCAATAAACAAATCATGCTCCGACTTCGTGACATAATGGTTCACCATACGTGCATGCTACGGGAATCACAAACTCTAACACAAGTATTCTTTAAATTCACAACTACTCAACTAGCATGACTTTAATATTATCACCTCCATATCTCAAAACAATTATCATGATTCAATCTTTTCTTAGTATTCAACACACTCAAAAGAAAGTTTCACAAATCTTGAATACCAAGCATATTATTATTAAGCAAATTACCATGCTATTAAGAGAGTCTCAAAATAATTTAAGTGAAGCATGAGAGATCAATAGTTTCTTTAAAACAAATCCACCACCGTGCTCTAAAAGATCTAAGTGAAGCACATAGAGCAAAATTATAACGCTCAAAAGATATAAGTGAAGCACATAGAGCAAATTTACTACGCTCAAAAGATATAAGTGCAACACATAGAGCAAAACTACTTAGCTCAAAAGATATAAGTGAAGCACATAGAGTATTCTATCAAATTTTTAATTCATGTATGGCTCTCTCAAAAGGTGTGTACAGCAAGGATGATTGTGTCATACTAAGACACAAATAATACAAGACGCTCCAAGCAAAACACATATCATGTTGGTGAATAAAAATATAGCTCCAAGTAAATTACCAATGGAAGTGGACGAAAGAGGGGATGCCTTCTGGGGCATCCCCAAGCTTTGAATTTTTGGTGTCCTTGGATTATATTGGGGGTGCCATGGGCATCCCCAAGCTTAGGCTCTTTCCACTCCTTGTTCCATGATCCATCAAAAGAATTCACCCAAAACTTGAAAACTTCACAACACAAAACTCAAAATAGAAAACTCGCGAGCTCCGTTAGCGAAAGAAAACAAAAGACCACTTCAAGGTACTGTAATGAACTCATTCTTTATTTATATTGGTGTTAAACCTACTGTATTCCAACTTCTCTATGGATTATAAACTATTTTACTAGCCATAGATTCATCAAAATAAGCAAACAACACACGAAAAATAGAATCTGTCAAAAACAGAACAGTCTGTAGCTAGCGCAAGATATGGAACCCCAAAATTTATAAAATAAATTGCTGGACGTGAGGAAATTATCTATTAATCATATGCAAAAATAATTAACTAAATAACACTTTCCAAATAAAAATGACAGCAGTTCTCGTGAGCGCTAAAGTTTCTATTTTTTACAGCAAGTTCAACAAGACTTTCCCCAAGTCTTCCCAACGGTTCTACTTGGCACAAACACTAATTAAACACAAAAAACACAACCAAAACAGAGGATAGATTTTTTATTTATTACTAAACAAGAGCAAAAATCAAGGAATAAAAATAAAATTGGGTTGCCTCCCAACAAGTGCTATCATTTAACGCCCCTAGCTAGGCATAACAAGCAAGAATAGATCTAGGTATTGCCATCTTTGGTAGGCAATCCATAAGTGGCTCTCATAATAGATTCATAAGGTAATTTAATTTTCTTTCTAGGAAAGTGTTCCATGCCTTTCCTTAATGGAAATTTGAATTTAATATTTCCTTCCTTCATATCAATAATTGCACCAATCGTTCTAAGGAAAGGTCTACCAAGAATAATAGGACATGAAGGATTGCAATATATGTCAAGAACGATAAAATCTACGGGCACATAATTCCTATTTGCAACAATAAGAACATCATTAATTCTTCCCATAGGTTTCTTAATAGTGGAATCCGCAAGGTGCAAGTTTAGAGAGCAATCATCAAAATCACGGAAACCTAACAAATCACACAAAGTCTTTGGAATCGTGGAAACACTAGCACCCAAATCACATAAAGCATAGCATTCATGATCTTTAATTTTAATTTTAATTGTTGGTTCCCACTCATCATAAAGTTTTCTAGGGATAGAAACTTGCAATTCAAGTTTTTCTTCATAAGATTGCATCAAGGCATCAACGATATGTTTAGTAAATGCTTTATTTTGACTATAAGAGTGAGGAGAATTTAGCACGGATTGCAACAAGGAAATACAATCAATCAAAGAGCAATTTTCATAGTTAAATTCCTTGAAATCCATAATAGTGGGTTTAGCAACATCTAGGGTTTTAATTTCTTCAATCCCACTTTTATCAAATTTAGCATCAAGATCAAAAGATTCAGAATTCTTGGAACACCTACTAGGTAAAGGTGGATCATATTCAGTCCCATCATTATCAAGATTCATATTGCAAAACAGAGATTTAATAGGGGACTGATATGTCTCCAACGTATCTATAATTTTTGATTGCTCCATGCTATATTATCTACTGTTTTAGACATTATTGGGCTTTATTATCCACTTTTATATTATTTTTGGGACTAACCTATTAACCGGAGGCCCAACCCAGAATTGTTGTTTTTTTGCCTGTTTTAGGGTTTCGAAGAAAAGGAATATCAAACGGAGTCCAAACAGAATGAAACCTTTAGAAACGTGATTTTCTCATCAGATAAGATCCAGGAGACTTGGACCCTCCATCAAGAAAGCCACGAGGCGGTCACGAGGGTGGAGGGCGCGCCCCCTGCCTCGTGGGCCGCTCGAAGCTCCACCGACGTACTTCTTCCTCCTATATATATCCACGTACCCCCAAACGATTGGAGATGGAGCCAAAAACCTAATTACACCGCCATAACTTTCTGTATCCACGAGATCCCATCTTGGGGCCTATTCCGGAGCTCCGCGGAAGTGGGCATCGATCACAGAGGGCTTCTACATCATCATCCAAGCCCCTCCGATGAAGTGTGAGTAGTTTACTTCAGACCTACGGGTCCATAGCTAGTAGCTAGATGGCTTCTTCTCTCTTTTTTGATCTCAATACAATGTTCTCCCCCTCTCTCGTGGAGATCTATTCGATGTAATCTTCTTTTTGCGGTGTGTTTGTTGAGACCAATGAATTGTGGGTTTATGATCAAGTCTATCTATGAATAATATTTGAATCTTCTCTGAATTCTTTTATGTATGATTGGTTATCTTTCAAGTCTCTTTGAATTATCAGTTTGGTTTGGCCTACTAGATTGGTTGTTCTTGCCATGGGAGAAGTGCTTAGCTTTGGGTTCGATATGGCGGTGTCCTTTCCCAGTGACAGAAGGGGCAGCAAGGCACGTATTGTATCGTTGCCATCGAGGATAACAAGATGGGGTTTTTATCATATTGCATGAAACTATCCCTCTACATCATGTCATCTTGCTTAAGGCGTTACTCTATTTTTAACTTAATACTCTAGATGCATGCTGGATAGCGGTCTATGAGTGGAGTAATAGTAGTAGATGCAGGCAGGAGTCGGTCTACTTGTCTCAGACGTGATGCCTATATACATGATCATACCTAGATATTCTCATAACTATGCTCAATTCTGTCAATTGCTCAACAGTAATTTGTTCACCCACCGTAGAATACTTATGCTCTTGAGAGAAGCCACTAGTGAAACCTATGGCCCCCGGGTCTCTTTCTCATCATATCAATCTCCATCACTTTATTATTGCTTTACTTTTACTTTGCTTTTACTTTTTTACTTTGCATCTCTATACCAAAAATACCAAAAAATATATTATTTATCATCTCTATCAGATCTCACTTTCGTAAGTGATTGTGAAAGGATTGAAAACCCCTAAGTGCATTGGTTGCGTTGAGCTATTGTTTTTGTGTAGGTACGAGGGACTCGCGTGTAGCCTCCTACTGGATTGATACCTTGGTTCTAAAAAACTAAGGGAAATACTTACGCTGCTTTGCTTTATCATCCCTTCCTCTTCGGGAAATCCAACGCAGTGCTCAAGAGGTAGCAGGGACACATCAATAACTTTTAGATCTTCATCATTATTTTCATAGGAACTAGAAGAACACGCTTTTATAAAGGCATCTTTCTTAGCACGCATCCTAGCAGTTCTTTCTTTGCACTCATCAATGGAAATTCTCATGGCTTTGAGAGACTCATTGATATCATGCTTAGGTGGAATAGATCTAAGTTTCAAAGAATCAACAATATGTTCGGTGAAGGCTTTATTTTGACTATAAGCATGTGGAGAATTTAGCACGGATTGCAACAAGGAAATACAATCAATTAAAGAGCAACTTTCATAATTAAATTCCTTGAAATCCAATATAGTGGGTTTAGCAACATCTAGATTTTTATTTCTTTCAATCCCACTTTCATCAATTTCATCATTAAGATCTAAATACTCCGAATTTTTAGAACGCCTTCTAGGTAAAGGAAGATCATATTCAGTTTCATCAAGATTAATATTGCAAAATAAAGATTTAATAGGGGACACATCAATAACTTTTAGATCTTCATCTTGATTTTCATAGGTATTGGAGGAACACGCTTTAATAAAGGCATCTTTGGAAGCACGCATCCTAGCGGTTCTTTCCTTGCACTCATCAATGGAAATTCTCATGGCTTTGAGAGACTCATTGATATCATGCTTAGGTGGAATAGATCTAAGTTTCAAAGAATCAACATCAAGAGCAATTCTATCAATGTTCCTAGCCAAATCATCAATCTTAAGCAATTTTTCTTCAATCATAGCATTAAAATTCTTTTGCGAAGTAATAAATTCTTTAATATTAGATTCAAAATCAGAGGGCATCTTATTATAATTTCCATAAGAATTGTTGTAGGAATTACCATAATTATTAGAGGGATTACTAGGATAAGGCACATGGTTGAAATTTCCTCTATACGCGTTATTACCAAAATTGTTTCTACCAACAAAATTCACATCCATAGATTCATTATTATTCTCAATCAAAGTAGACAAGGGCATATCATTAGGGTCAGAAGAAACACTCTTATTAGCAAATAATTTCATAAGTTCATCCATCTTTCCACTCAAAACATTAATTTCTTCTATCGCATGCACCTCTTTATTAGTAGATCTTTCAGTATGCCATTGAGAATAATTAACCATAATATTATCTAGGAGTTTAGTAGCTTCTCCTAAAGTGATTTCCATAAAAGTGCCTCCCGCGGCCGAATCTAAAAGATTTCTAGAAGCAAAATTCAATCCGTCATAAATTTTTTGTATAATCATCCATAAATTTAAACCATGAGTAGGGCAATTACGTATCATTAATTTCATTCTCTCCCAAGCTTGTGCAACATGTTCATGATCAAGTTGCTTAAAGTTCATAATATCGTTTCTGAGAGAGATGATCTTAGCAGGAGGAAAATACTTAGAGATAAAAGCATCTTTGCACTTGTTCCATGAATCAATACTATTTTTAGGCAAAGACGAAAACCAAGCTTTAGCACGATCTCTAAGAGAAAATGGAAATAGCTTCAATTTAACAATATCATTATCCACATCTTTCTTCTTTTGCATGTCACACAAATCAATGAAGCTATTTAGATGGGTAGCGACATCTTCACTAGGAAGGCTGGAGAACAGATCTTTCATAACAAGATTCAGCAAAGCAGCATTAATTTCACAAGATTCAGCATCGGTAAGAGGAGAAATCGAAGTGCTAAAAAATCATTGTTGTTGGTGTTGGTGAAGTCACACAATTTAGTATTATCTTGAGCCATCGTGACAAGCAAGCCAACTAACACACAAGCAAACAAAAAGCAAGCGGGCAAAAAGAGGCAAATAGAGGGAGGAGAGAGAGAGAGAGGGCAAATAAACAGCAAGGGTGAAGTGGGGGAGAGGAAAATGAGAGGAAAATGGCAAATAATGTAATGCGGGAGATAAGGGTATGTGATGGGTACTTGGTATGTTTACTTTTGCGTAGACCTCCCCGGCAACAGCGCCAGAAATCCTTCTTGTTACCTCTTTTAGCACTGCGTTGGTTTTCCCCGAAGAGGAAGGGATGATGCAGCAAAGTAGCGTAAGTATTTCCCTTAGTTTTTGAGAACCAAGGTATCAATCCAGTAGGAGGCTACGCGTGAGTCCCTCGCACCTGCACAAAACAAATAAATCCTCGCAACCAACGAAAATAGGGGTTGTCAATCCCTATAGGGCCACTTACGAGAGTGAGATCTGATAGATATGATAAGATGATATTTTTGGTATTTTTATCATAAAGATGCAAAGTAAAATAAAGGCAAAGTAAATAGCAAAGTAGTAGGAGATTGATATGATAAAGATAGACCCGGGGCCATAGGTTTCACTAGTGGCTTCTCTCGAGAGCATAAGTATTCTACGATGGGTGAACAAATTACTGTTGAGCAATTGACGGAATTGAGCATAGTTATGAGAATATCTAGGTATGATCATGTATATAGGCATCACGTCCGAGACAAGTAGACTGACTCCTACCTGCATCTACTACTATTACTCCACTCATCGACCGCTATCCAGCATTCATCTAGAGTATTAAGTTAAAAATAGAGTAATGCCTTAAGCAAGATGACATGATGTAGAGGGATAGACTCATGCAATATGAATAAAACCCCATCTTGTTATCCTCGATGGCAACAATAAAATACGTGCCTTGCTGCCCTTACTGTCACCGGGAAATGACACCGCAAGATTGAACCCAAAGCTAAGCACTTCTCCAATTGCAAGAAAGATCAATCTAGTAGGCCAAACCAAACTGATAATTCGAAGAGACTTGCAAAGATAACCAATCATACATAAAAGAATTCAGAGAAGATTCAAATATTATTCATAGATAGACTTGATCATAAACCCACAATTCATCGATCTCAACAAACACACTGCAAAAAGAAGATTACATCGAATAGATCTCCACAAGAGAGGGGGAGAACATTGTATTGAGATCCAAAAAGAGAGAAGAAGCCATCTAGCTACTAACTATGGGCCCGTAGGTCTGAGGTAAACTACTCACACTTCATCAAAGGGGCTATGGTGTTGATGAAGAAGCCCTCCGTGATCGATGCCCCCTCCGACGGAGCTCCGGAACAGGCCCCAAGATGGGATCTCGTGGATACAGAAAGTTACGGTGGTGGAATTAGGGGTTTGGCTCCGTATCTGATCGTTTGGGGGTATGTGGGTATATATAGGAGGAAGAAGTATGTCGGTGGAGCAACAGGGGGCCCACGAGGGTGGAGGGCGTGCCTGGGGGGGGGGGTAGGCGTGCCCCCCTACCTCGTGGCCTCCTATTACGTGTCTTGACGTAGGATCCAAGTCTCCTAAGTTGTATTCGATGAGGAAATCACGTTCCCGAAGGTTTCATTCCGTTTGGACTCCGTTTGATATTCATTTTCTTCGAAATCGTAAAACAAGCAAAAACGGCAATTCTGGGCTGGGCCTCCGGTTAATAGGTTAGTCCCAAAAATAATATAAAAGTGGATAATAAAGCCCAATAATGTCCAAAACAATAGATAATATAGCATGGAGCAATCAAAAATTATAGATACGTTGGAGACGTATCACTTAGCGTGATCAACGTTCTGTGACTCCTCAAGAGCCAAACGAAGACCACGCTCTTCCTCAAGAGCATTGGAAAGATCCAAAATCTCATCGGCATAGTCACGACTATGCCCCTACATCTTAGAGATAGTATCTTCGTGAGCCTCGATCATGTCATTGGCTTCACCAAGTTGTTCCAAGAGAGCAACGAAGTGCTTCTTGGATTTACCCTTGAGTTTACACATAAAGGACTCAAACTCATTTTCCTCCACATTAGATCCCTCATATTCATCAACGCAATCCATCAAGGAAGGATTATTCATGATGGTAGTTTTGATGTTGGAGGTTACCTTGTTGGTGGCTTTAGCCATGAGGCACTTGGCGGTGATGTTCTCATTGGGTGAGTTGAAGAGAGACACTCATGGAGTTGTTGCAATGGCAACGGAGGCCATGGCAACGGACTCACCATCATCATCATCATCATCATCCTCATGTACTCTTCTTGAACCACCAACGCCTTGTGAGGGGTCTTCTTGGTGAAGTTGCTCTTGTTTGGGAAAGACTTGGCTTTGTCCTTTCGGATGAGCTTGCCACCATTGTCTTCCCTCTTCTCATACGGGCACTCCACAACAAAATGGCTCACATTGCCACAATTATAGCAAGTCCTCACACGTTGCTTGCTCTTTGTGCCACTTGAGTTGTTCTTGTTGAAGTTTGGCCTTGAGTTTTTCTTGCTCCAAAATTGCCTTGAAGCAAGTGCCATGTGTTCATGATTGGCATAATTTGTATCTTCGGAGTTGCTTTCCTCTTCTCCCTCTTCTTCTTCTTCTTCAACACAAACCTTGGCCTTCAATGCAAGGTTGAGCTTCTTTGCCCTTTGAGAGCGAAGCACCGCATTGTCGGCGGTCTTGTCCAAGATGCTCATAGCCACAAACTCATCCAACACTTCACTTGAGGACAAGGTGTGGATATACGGCCTTTGACGAATGACGGAGGACATAGCCTTGTGGTAAGGCATCATTGCCTTGAGGAATTTGTGCTTGATCCAATTGTCATCCGTGTCCTTGCTCCCATGATCTCGGAGTGAAACCGCGAGTTTGGTTACTCTTCGATAAAGCTCACGAGGTTCTTCATCTTCCTTCATTGCAAACTCATCGGCTTCATCTTGCACCACTTCATAGTTGGAGCGTTGAATGCTTGCGCTCCCCCGGTAGAGAGAAACAACTTGGTGCCATGCATCTTTGGCTATGGCGTAGGGCCGGAGGTGAGGAATATCTTCGGGTGGAATTGCATCTTAGATGATGAAGAGAGCATTCTCATTGAATTGATTATCCGCGGCTTCTCTTGGAGTGAAGTTGCTCCGGTCATGTGGATAGAAATCTTCTTCAATGATTCTCCAAAGATTAGTATTCACATGATTTAAATGACGCTTAAACCGAGAGACCCAAGAATCAAAGTCCTCATTTTTCACAATCTTAGGGGGAGGACCGGCATGATTCAAATGAGTGGAAGGAATCAGTCCACCATAAGAAAGTGGAGGTTCCACATGGGCAAAGATGGCGGTGCCATTTTTACCACTAGAAGAAGGAGCCTTTTCACTAGTAGCTCCCCCTTGTCGGAGTTAGCATCCGTCACCTTGTTAGTGGGATCACCCACTTTCAACGGTGCGGTGGATAGTTTAAGCCCTTCAATGAATTTAGTAAACATGCTTTCAACCTCGGTCGTCATGGAGGTTTTCAATGTCTCCAAGGCCACAATGAATTTCTCACGAGAGACCAAGGTTCCCCCATCGCCCGTAGACGAGATCGGATTCACACCGGAGTGCTCCTCCACACCGTCTACGATGTCAACCATACTCTTCGGACAGCAAAGTCCTTAGTAAAGAGATGAGGCTCTGATACCAATTGAAAGGATCGGTATAGTTGACTAGAGGGGAGGGGGGTGAATAGGCAACTAAAAATTTTTAACTTTTCTTTACCAAATTAAACTTTGCATCAAAGTAGGTTGTCTAGACATGCAACTATGTGAACAACCTATATGATGCAACAACAATAAGCACACAAGCAAGCAAGGGAAATAACACAAATAAGCTTGCACAAGTAAAGGTACAAGATAACCAAGAGTGGAGCCGGTGAAGACGAGGATGTCTTACTGAAGTTTCTTCCTTTTGAGGGGAAGTACGTCTCCGTTGGAGCGGTGTGGAGGCACAATGCTCCCCAAGAAGCCACTAGGGCCACCATATTCTCCTCACGCCCTCACACAATGCGAGATGCCGTGATTCCACTATTGGTGCCCTTGAAGGCGGCGACCGGACCTTTACAAACAAGGTTGGGGCAATCTCCACAACTTAATCGGAGGCTCCCAACAACACCACGAAGCTTCACCATAATGGAATATGGCTCCACGGTGACCTCAACCATCTAGGGTGCTCAAACACCCAAGAGTAACAAGATCCGCAAGGGATTAGTGGGGGGAATCAAATTTCTCTTGGTGGAAGTGTAGATCGGGGCCTTCTCAACCAATCCCGAGCAAATCAACAAGTTTGATTGGCTAGGGAGAGAGATCGGGCGAAAATGGAGCTTGGAGCATTAATGGAGCTTTGGGGGAAGAGGTAAGTCAACAATGAAGAAGAGGACCCCCTTTTATACAAGGGGGAACAATCCAACTGTTATCCCCCAAAACAGCCTCGCAGAGGGCGGTACTACCGCTGGGCCTAGCAGTACTACCGCCCCCTCGCGGTACTGCCGTGGAGTCTGGGAGGGCTGGAGAGTGAGCAGGAAACAGGCTCAGTGCGGTACTGCCGCGGTGGTAGGGCGGTACTTCCGCTCTCGAGTGGTACTACCGCTTCTACTGCCGCTGCTAAGTGCCGCACAACCCGACACGAGAGGTGACCCCCTCGAGTTGACGCGGTAGGAGCCCGGTACCATAGCGGTACTGCAGCTGAGGACCCACAAGCGGTACTACTGCTGGGTACCGCGGTACTACCGCTTGGACCAAAGCAGGCTCATAATGCAGGGAAAGAGACCTTCATCGACGCGGGAAGGCTTAGAGGGTGCGAAAAGGAAGTGTACGTGATGATTTCACCCTAGCCTTACCAAAGCGGACCCCCTCTTGATAGTACGGTGACTCCTACGAGACAAGACCACCAAACTAGAAACGAAAGAGCTACACCGTCTTGAATAAAAACTCCTAGGGGAAAGAATCGTCTCGTGCGAAAGGATGAATCTCTGAAAGGCTCAAAGCACATGATTAGTCCGCAAAAGCATTGTCATCAATCACCAAAACACCTTAGGGATAAATATGCCCTTACACTTGCGATTTACATTTTACCTCCTATGCGGACGTTTATGAAATCTGAGGGTTGACCAGTCGTCGGCTTCTGCCCCCACGTAGTTAGTACGGGGGTGTTTGAGATAAATCAAAACACTCTTTACTCCACATTCTGGTCCTTAAAGGAGGTGTTTAGCGCAACGAAGAAGGCAATCAGACTATGTGGCCTTTACCGCCCTCACTTAACCATAAGAGTTTGACAATTAAGAAAGTTGGCGAAGCCCCTGGTATTCGGAAGGCCGAACTAGGGGCGTTATACACGCCTAATCGGAGGAACCGATTCTTCGCAAGAAGCGAAAAAAACTCTAACGATTTGGAACCTCTCGAACAGCTGACCAGCTCTCGTCGCATCATGACAGTCAGTTTTCGGCTTTCTCTACTGAGGTGCTCGTCCGGAAGAACCGGGACACAATCGCAGTAGTTCTCCCTTTACTACCCTAGCTGATATAGCGGAACGTAAGGCAGTAAGCACAGGAGCCGGGCAACCCAACTATTGACCAAAGACATGATTCGAAGCCGATGCATATAATGCTATAAGTTCAGGGTACCGAACTATACTAGAAAAGTGTTCGGACTTTTATTGCCGTAATGCGGGGTGTAATGAAGCCTCTGACGCCGTAATACATACCATGGTGTACGTGTGCAATATGTAATATATACAAAGGTGAGGAAACATGAAAATTAAATAATAAGCTGACGCCACCATTTATTCACCATTGTGATGTAATTAGTACGTCGAGGCGTACTTTGTGCAAGTGATGCGATAAGCAAGTAAAGCTGTTTAACATGCCGCAACCAAGGGCGAGCTGCGTGCGGGTATGTAAAACAAGTATCGCAATTGTTTAATAGAGACCACCTGGGGATTCCCTTGTATGCCAGCGCTCCATGCCTCCTTGGTGTGTTCTGCAAACGGGTCGTCCGCATAGACCTCGAAAAGAGAAAAAACCATAATAAAAAGAAAAAAAATAAAGCCGTGCGAATCCCAGGGTCGGTCAAGCCGCACTGTGGATCGTGAGCGAGTTATGCCTCTGTTAGTACCCATGGGGTTTTGAGTGCGTAGTTATGTACGTGCGGTACGAATGCCCTTTCCTCATCAGGGCTGGGACGGAGGCCAAACTTACTAATTCAGCTCTTGACGAACCGAGCTGCCCTGTTGCAGTGTAGTCCGGACCTTCTTAACGATGTCCAGGGGCTCGGTGGCCGGATTATGGTGCCACTTGAGAAGGCCGCTCCGTACTTCTGCTGCTAGGGCTGCGGTATGCTCCTCTGTACGGAGGGAACGTTCCGTGTTTCCATTTACTGTAATGACGCCGCGTGGACCGGGCATCTTGAGCTTGAGATAAGCATAATGTGGCACCGCGTTGAATCTAGCAAATGCGGTTCGTCCGAGCAGTGCGTGGTAGCCGCTGCGGAAGGGGACGATGTCGAAGATTAGCTCTTCGCTTCAGAAGTTATCCGGGGAACCGACGACCACCTCCAGCGTGATCGAGCCCGTACAATGGGCCTCTACGCCTGGTATAACTCCTTTAAAGGTAGTTATCATGGGCTTGATTCGTGAGGGATTAATGCCCATTTTGTGTACTGTATCCTAATAGAGCAGGTTGAGGCTGCTACCACCGTCCATTAGGACTTGTGTCATGTGAAATCTGTCAATGATTGGGTCGAGTACCAATGCTGCCGAACCGCCATGATGGATGCTAGTTGGATGATCACGACGATCAAAGCTGATTGGGAATGATGACCATGGGTTGAATTTTGGGGCGACTGGCTCTACCACATAAACGTCCCTGAGTGCGCGCTTGCACTCCCTTTTGGTGATGTGTGTACCATATCTCATGTTCACCGTTTTGACTTGAGGCGGGAATTTCTTCTACCCCCCAGTGTTCGGCTGCCGGGGCTCCTCGTCTTCGTCCTCGCTCTGCGATTCCCCTTCCTTGTTTCCGCTTTTTACCTTGCTGGCTTGCTTAAAGACCCGACAATCTCTGTTAGTATGGTTGGCCGATTTGTCTGGGGTGCCATGTATCTGGCACAGACGATCGAGTATGCGGTCCAAGCTGGATGGTCCTCCGCCATTCCTTTTATAGGGCTTCTTTTGCATGTCGGACTTGGAGCCACTGAATCTGGCGTGAACTGTAGTGTCATCGGTGTTATCGCCATTGCTTTGGCGTTTGTGTCTGTTGCGCTGGAGCTTGCTGGTGCTGTTTTTGGCCTTGGAGGGGCCTGCTTCATTGGCTGTGTTTGTACTGCGAGCCAGCCAACTATCCTCTCCCACGCAAAAGCGGGTCATAAGTGCCATGAGGGCTGCCATGGACCTCGCCTTTTCTTGGCCGAGGTGGCGGGCGAGCCATTCGTCACGGATGCTATGCTTAAAGGCCGCTAGGGCTTCGGCATCCGGACAATTGACGATCTGGTTCTTTTTGGTTAGGAACGTAGTCTAGAATTTTTTGGCGGACTCTCCAGGTTGTTGAACTATGTGACTTAAGTCATCAGCATCGGGTGGCCGGACATATGTACCTTGGAAGTTGTCAAGGAAGGCTTCTTCCAAGTCCTCCCAGCTGCCGATGGAATTTTCAGGCAGGCTATTTAGCCAGTGTCGAGCTGGCCCTTTGAGCTTTAGTGGGAGGTATTTGATGGCGTGGAGGTCGTCTCCACGGGCCATGTGGATGTGGAGAATAAAGTCCTCAATCCATACTGCAGGATCGGTTGTTCCGTTATATAATTCAATATTGACGGGCTTGAACCCCTCGGGAATTCGTGATCCAGCACCTCATTTGTGAAGAAGAGAGGGTGTGCGGCGCCTCTATATCGGGCCGAGTCACGGCGCACCTCCGATGAAGTCCGTCTGCGGTTATTGGCCCGGGTGTGACTAGGTTTATCACGTCCGAATAGGTAGCCGTCATCCCGAGTCGGGAAGCGTCCTCGCGATCCGTAGATTGATCTGGTGTGTCCCGCTCTACTGTCTAGACCTGCCGAAGGTCGTATGTATGGTCCCGAGCTATTCTGTCCCTGTTTTTGCGAGGCGGTGGGGCGGGCTGTTGTTCGGCCTGAGTTGCCGCTTTATCCCGATCGCGGAGTGGTTGGTCTGCCGCACTATCCCAACCACATGGTGGTCGGTCCGCATTGTGTGAGGGAGGTATGGGATCTGGTGCCTCCTCATTAAACTTAGGTAGCAGTCTGCGCTTTGGGTAACTTTTGGCTGGGCGCTCGAGGCCATATTCTTCGGCTGCCAGGACATCAGTCCACCTGTCAATGAGCAGGTCTTGATCAGCTTGGAGCTGATGCTGCTTCTTCTTCAGGCTTCTTGCCGTGGCTATTAGCTGGCGCTTGAAGCACTCCTGCTCGAGGGGTGCCTCAGGCACGATGAAGTCCTCATTGCCGAGGTTCTCATCATCCTCGGAGACTGGATGATAACTATCATCATCTGGGTCATTGGGCATGGCCTGTTTATCAGGGTTATCTTACCCGTTGTCATGTTCCTCCTGTCCGGATGCAGCCTCGACAGGGTCTTCATTGTTTTCGGCATCGCCTGGAGTACTATTTTCTCTAGTGCCAGTGTTTCCATCTTTTGAGCGACGAGGCTTAGAGCGGCGTTTAGGGCGCCGGCGCTTGGACTGTGTCTCAGGAGGTTTATTCGCAACTGGATCTCCTTTGTCATCCTCGCTAGCTTTTTTAGGTGTGTCGACCATGTACACATCGTACGAAGAGGTGGCCGTCCAACGTCTAGTAAATGGAGGGTCTTGGCCTTGCTCCTTGTCGGCATCGTCGTCCCTACCGTCGAAGCCCTCAGAGCCGTAATCAAGCACGTCAGTTAAGTTATCGACAATGGCTATGAAGTGGGTGGCGGGTGGGAAGCAAAATTTCCCATCATCAGCCTCTGGCTCGAACCAAACATAGTTCGGCTATGAGTCCTTCTTCAAGGACAAATTCTT
The DNA here is from genome assembly GCF_018294505.1 of Triticum aestivum. Taxonomy (NCBI): domain Eukaryota; kingdom Viridiplantae; phylum Streptophyta; class Magnoliopsida; order Poales; family Poaceae; genus Triticum; species Triticum aestivum. The sequence continues at coordinate 556,785,525 of NC_057809.1, read as the reverse complement.
GAAATAGTTTAGCACGTCGCCCAAAGGTGAGTGCTGAAAAACGTTTGTGGCACTGAATTCGAAGATCGATAACCGATCTAGCTCGGTGTCCGCAAGCGTACATGGTCTGGAACTTATAGCCGTACAAGAGTCTGGAGTTTTGTTGGTGCAAATATTGCAGGGTGCCGACTCCGTGTGCGGCTCCAATGCCGCAGACTCTGTGGCCTCGGATGGCACGATCTGCTCCGGTTCTAAGGCCGTTGCAGCAACAGGGACCATCTCCTAGGTGTGATTCAATGACAGATTTAAGTCATGTTCATCGGGGCGAGGGGGAGCGATCGCTGCGGTCTCAAATCCATTGAAGATCAAGTCTCCACGGATATCCGCAATGTAGTTCAAGCTTCCAAATCTGACCTGGTGGCCAGGGGCGTAGCCATCAATCTGCTCCAGATGGCCAAGCGAGTTGGCCCGCAGTACGAAGGCGCCGAACACGAAAATTTGTCCGGGAAGGAAGGTTTCTCCTTGGACAGCGTCACTATAGACGATTGAAGGGGCTATCAAACCTTTCGTTGATGGCACAGTGGAACTCTCAATGAAAGCACCATTGTCAGTGTCAAAATCGATGGATCTTGGGTAGGGGGTCCCGAACTGTGCGTCTAGGATCGATGGTAACCGGAGACAGGGGACACGATGTTTTACCCATGTTCGGGCCCTCTCTATGGAGGTAATACCCTACTTCCTGCTTGATTGATCTTGATGAATATGAGTATTACAAGAGTTGATCTACCATGAGATCGTAATGGCTAAACCCTAGAAGCCTAGCCTATATGACTATGGTAATGAGTATATCCTTTCCAGACTAACCCCTCCGGTTTATATAGACATCGGGGGGGGGGGGGGGGATCTAGGGTTACATAGAGTCGGTTACATAAGAAGGAATCTTCATAGTCGGTCACCAAGCTTGCCTTCCACGCCAAGGAGAGTCCAATCCATACACGGGTACAGTCTTCGGTCTTCATGTCTTCACGGCCCATCAGTCCGACCCAATGGATAATAGACCGGACGCCCGAGGACCCCTTAGTCCAGGACTCCCTCATGCCCCCTCGGGGCACCCCCAGGCGCAGCTAGGGCCCGTTGTGTTCCTTTTGGCCCATAAAAATTCTCCATAAAGTTTCGAGGCATTTGGACTCCGTCTCATATTGATTTTCTGCGATGTAAAAAACACGGAAAAAATAGGAACTGGCACTTGGCGCTATGTCAGTAGGTTAGTACCAAAAAATGATATAAAATGACTATAAATGATTGTAAAACATCCAAGATTGATAATATAACAACATGGAACAATCAAAAAATTTAGATACGTTGGAGACGTATCAGCATTCCCAAGCTTAACTCCTACTCGTCCTCGAGTAGGTAAGTGATAAAAATAGAATTTTTGATGTGGAATGCTCCCTATCATGTCATATCATATTCTTTTATTTATAGCATGGACAATTGGACTTTTAGTTGTTCAAAGCAATAGTCTAGTTTTGACGTGATAATTTAGATACTCAAGCATATCAACAAGCAACCATGTCTTTCAAAATAACGCTGAAATAAGCTATCCCTATCCCATCATGCTCAAACATTGATCCATTCATGAAACACACTCGAATATTAGCTATACCCGATACTTATGTACGGTCATATTGCCTCCTAGTTGGTGCTTTTATAAGAGAAGATGGGGACTCAAAATAAAAATTGCATAAAGTAAAAGAAAGGCCCTTCGCAGAGGGAAGTAGGGATTTATGGAGGTGCGAGATCTCAAAGCGAAAAACTTAGAGATAAAAACATTTTGGGAGGTGTGTCCATCCCACCAACAAAAACGACTTAGAGTTCCTAATACTTTCCATGCTTAGATATATCATAGGCGGTTCCCAAACAGAAACTAAAGTTTATTCCTTTTTCCATCATACTTTCACTTTCCATGGCTAACCGTATCCACGGGTGCCCTCCATACCAACATTTTCCATGGAATTTATTATTTGACAACATAAAGTAAATTCATTTTTTTGCATTTCGGGACTAGGCATCCCTAATACCTTTGCCTTACTCTCGTTCAATGACAAGTGAATAAACACTCATCTTAAAAATAACACATCTAGCATGGAAAATATTAGCCACCCCTCACCGCTCCGCGAGCGAAACAAACAGACAAAAGAGAAGTTCATTTTTGAAAATTGGAGATGGCACATGAAAATTTGCTTAGAACGGCAAAAGAATACCGCATATAGGTAGATATAGTGGACTCATGTGGCAAAACTGGTTTAAGGATTTTGGATGCACAAGTAGAGATCATACTTAGTGCAAAATGAAGGCTAGCAAAAGATTGGGAAGCGACCAACCAAGAAACAGATAATCTCATAAGCGAGCATTAAGCATAAATAACACTGAATAATGCACCACAAGTAGGATGTAATTTCATTACATGACTATTGACTTTCGTACTTGCATAGGGAATCACAAACCTTAACAACAATATTCTTACTAAAGCATAATTACTCACCAACATAACTCACATATCACATCATCATATCTCAAAACTATTACTAAGAATCAAGTTTATTTTATCCAATGATCTTCATGAAAGTTTTTATTATATCCTTCTTGGATATATATCACTTTGGGACTGATTTTCATGTGTTGCTTCTGACAAGCTCCAACAAATATAAGTGAAGATCATGAGCATAATAATTTTTTCTTTCTCTCAAATTAATTTAAGTGAAATAAGAGAGAATTTCTTGAAATTTTACTAACTCTCAAATAAATCTAAGTGAAGCAAGAGAGCATTTCTTCAAAAATACTAAAGCACACCGTGCTCAAAAAGATATAAGTGAAGCACCAGAGCAAGTCCATAGCTCATAAAAATTTAAGTGAAGCATAAAGAGCAATTCTAACAAGTCATGATATAATTTTGGCTCTCTCAAATAGGTGTGTCCAGCAAAGGTTGATGACTTAAAACACAAAATGAAACAAGCAAAGACTCATATCATACAAGACGCTCCAAGCAAAACACATATCATGTGACGAATAAAAATATAGTTTCGAGTAAAATACTGATGGTCGTTGGAAGAAAGCGGGGATGCACTCGAGGGCATCCCTAAGCTTAGTTGGTTGCTCATTTTTGGATAATAGCTTGGGATGCCGGGGCATCCCCAAGCTTAGGCTCTTCTATCCTTTATTCCTTCATCCATCATAAGATAACCCAAAACTTGAAAACTTGAATCACACAAAACTCAACAAAACATTCGTGAGATCTGTTAGTATAAGAATAATAAATCACTACTATAAGTATTGTATCAAACCAATTCATATTTTGTTTTTGTATTATATCTACTGTATTCCAACTTTTCTATGGCAAAAACTCATCAAAGAAAACCATAGAGCCATCAAAATAAGCACACAACACAAAGAAAACAGAATCTGTCAAAACAGAATAGTCCGTAGCAATCTGACTATTTCGAATACTTCTGTAACTCCAAAAATTCTGAAAAATTAGGAAGTCCCGAGGAATTTATATATTGATCTACTGCAAGTGGAATGGGTATTTTATCGCTCTCTCGTAAAAAACGAAAATTAGTTTAGTGAGCATAAAAGTTTCTGTTGTTTTCAGCAAGATCAAACAACTATCACCCAAGAAGATCCTAAAGACTTTACTTGGCACAAACACTAATTAAAACATAAAAAACACAATCATAACAGTAGAATAATTGTGCTAACACTCAACAACATAAAGCAAAAAGCAAAAATAAAATTTATTCATTGGGTTGCCTCCCAACAAGCGCTATAGTTTTACACCCTTAGCTAGGCATAAAGCAAGGATCTAAGTTTTGTCATCTTTGGTTCGAGATCCATAAGATGCCCTCATGATTGATTCATAAGGTGTCTTAATTATAGTTCTAGGAAAGTGTTTCATACCCTTCCTCAAAGGAAATTGGAATTAATATTGCCTTCTTTCATATCAATCACGGCACCGATAGTGCGTAAAAATGGTCTACCAAGAATAATTGGACAAGACGGATTGCAATCTATATCAAGAACAATAAAATCTATGGGCACACAATTCCTATTTGCAAGAATAAGAACATCATTAATTCTTCCCATAGGCTTTTTAATAGTAGAATCCTCCAAGTGTAAATTCAAAGAACATTCTTCAAGATTAGTAAGACCAAGCACGTCACATAAAGATTTCGGAATTGTAGAAACACTAGCACCCAAGTCACACAAAGCAAAACAATCATAATTTTTAATCTTGACTTTGATGGTAGGTGCCCATTCATCATGCAATTTTCTAGGAATTGAAACTTCTAATTTGAATTTTTCTTCAAGAGCTTTCATCATAGCATCAACAATATGTTTAGTAAAAGCTTTCCTTTGTTCATAATCATGGGGTGAATTTATCATGGATTACAACAAAGAAATACAATCAGTCAAAGAGCAACTATCATAATTAATGTCTTTGTAATCCAAAAGAGTGGGCACATCACTAGTTAAAGTTTTGACCTCTCCAAATCCACTTTCATCAATTTTCTCAACAAGGTTTTCACCCTACGAAATATAGGGACGCCTTCTACCTAAAGTTGACTCTTCTACAATCCCTTTTTCATCAATCTTAAATTTACTAAACAAGGAATCAATAGAAGAAACACCAATCATTTTAAGATCTTCATCACTTTTGCGAAAGAAATCACTAGAAAACGCTTTTTCTAAAATTTCCGTTTTAGCTCTAAGCATTGCGGTTCTTTTCTTACTTTCATCCATAGAAACATAAAGAGCTTTAATTGATTTATCTACTTTAGGCACAAAAAATTTCATCTTGAGATTTTCCACATCATGAGCAATTCTATCAACACTTCTAGACAAATCATGAATCTTACTCAACTTTTCTTCTACGCAAGTGTTGGAAACTTTTTGAGTGTTGATAAATTCTTTAATATTATTCTCAAGATCAGGGGTGTTCCTATTATTATTATAAGATTGATTTCCATAGGAATGACCATAATTATTAGAGGAATTTCTAGGAAAGGGCCTAGGATTAAAATTACCTCTATGAGCATTGTTGTTGAAATTATTTTGAGAGATAAAATTCACATCTATGGCATCACTGTTTTGCTCAATCAAATTAGACAAAGGCATATCATTAAGATCAATAGGAGCACTTCTACTAGCAACCAATTTCACAAGAGCATCAACTTTTTCACTCAAATAAGAAATTTCTTCACCCGAATTAACCTTTTTACTAGTAGGAGCTCTTTCGGTATGCCATTGCAAATATTTTCCATAATGTTATCAAGAAAATTGGTAGCTTCACCCAAAGTAATTTCCATAAAAGTGCCACCCGCAGCGGAATCTAAAAGATTACGAGAAACAAAATTCAACCTTGCATAAAAAGTTTGTATGATCATCCAAAGATTTAACCCATGAGTTGGGCAATTCCTTAGCATCATTTTCATACTTTCCCAAGATTGTGCAACATGCTCATGTTCAAGTTGCTTGAAATTCATGATCTGGGTTCTAAGGGAAATAATTTTTATGGGAGGAAAATACTTAGTGATAAAAGCATCTTTGCACTTACTCCAAGAATGATACTATTGTGAGGCAAAGAAGAGAACCAATTTTTTGCAGAATCACGCAAGGAAAACGAAAATAATTTCATCTTCACCACATCATTGTCCACATCTTTTTTCTTTTGCATATCGCATAATTCCACAAAGGTATTAAGATGGGACGTGGCATCCTCATTAGGAGTACCCGAAAATTGATCTTTCATAACAGGATTCAACAAAGCAGTATTAATATCACAAGACTCCGCACTAGCGGTGGGAGGAGTGATGGCAGCTAGAACTACATAGGTATTTCCCAGAAGAGGGAGGGATGATGTAGCACATCGACGGTAGAATATTTCCCTCAGTTATGAAACCAAGGTATCAAACCAGTAGGAGAACCAAGCAACACAACATAAACAACCCCTGCACACAAATAACCACACCTTGCAACCCTGACGAGTTAAAGGGGTTGTCAATCCCTTTCGGGTAACGGCGCCAGAAATTGGCGTGTGACGGGAGAAAGTTGTAAATATTGAAAGATAGAACGCCAAATAAAATAAATTGCAGCAAGATATTTTTGGATTTTTGGTTTAATATATCTGAAAATAAAAGCAAGGAAAAAGTAGATCGCAAAGGCAAATATATGAGAAATAAGACCCGGGGCCATAGGTTTCACTAGTGGCTTCTCTCGAGAAAAATAGCAAACGGTGGGTAAACAAATTACTGTTGGGGAATTGATAGAACATCAAATAATTATGACGATATCCAGGCAATGACAATTACATAGGCATCACGTTCAAGATTAGTAGACCGACTCCTGCCTGCATCTACTACTATTACTCCACACATCGACCGCTATCCAGTATGCATCTACTGTATTAAGTTCATGGAAAAATGGAGTAATGCAATAAGAACGATGACGTGATGTAGACAAGATCCATTTATTTATATGGCGGTAGATATAGATCTCGTCCTTTTATCCTTAGTAGCAACGATACATACGTGTCGGTTCCCTTTTTATCACTAGGATCAAGCACCGTAAGATCGAACCCACTACCGGGCACCTCCTCCAATTGCAAGATAAATAGATCGAGTTGGCCAGACAAAACCCAAATATCAGAGAAGAAATAGGAGGCTATAAGAGGTCACACATAAAAGAGATCAAAGAAACTCAAATACTTTCATGGATATAAAAACATTGATCTGATCATAAACTCGAAGTTCATCGATCCAACAAACACACCGCAAAATAGTTACATCATAGGGATCTCCAAGAGACCATTGTATTGAGAATCAAGAGAGAGAGAGAGATGAAGCCATCTAGCTACTAACTACGGACCCGAAGGTCTACAAGGAACTACTCACACATCATCGGAGAGACACCAATGGAAGTGGTGAACCCCTCTGTGATGGTGTCTAGATTGGATCTAGTGTTTCTGGACTCTGCGGTGGCTGGATGAATATTTTGTCAACTACCCTAGGGTTTTGGGAATATTTGGGTATTTATAGAGCAAAGAGGTGGTCCAGGGGGCACCCGAGGTGGGCACAACCCAGCTGGGTGTGCTAGGGCCTCCTGGCATGCCCTGGTGGGTTGTGCCCCCTAGGGGCACCCCCTAGGTGCAACCAGGGCCCATTGCCTTTCTTTTGGCCCATAAAAAACCATTGTAAAGTTTCGTGCCATTTGGACTCCGTTTGATATTGATTTCCTGCGATGTAAAATCAAGGAGCAATCGGAGTGCCAATAAAATCATTCTTGTTGGTATTTGAGAAATCACATAACTTGGTATTCTCTTGAGTCATGATGACTACACGACAAGATTGCACTCAAAAATAGATCGGGCAAGACAACGACGAACGGAAAAGAGGGAAGAATAAAACGGCAATTTTTTGTGAAGTGGGGGAGAGGAAAAACGAGAGGCGAATGGCAAATAATGTAAATTGCGAGGAGATGATATTTGTGATTAGGAACCTGCTATATGTTGAAGATCCTCCCCGGCAACGGCACCAGAAATGGCACGTGGTCGGGAAACTATCTTGACTTGATACTCCCCGGCAACGGCGCCAGGAATTCCTTTTGATGTCGCTTGAAGCTACGTCGGTAGTTCCCCAAAGAGGAAGGGATGATGCACCACATTATATAGGCAAATGATCATTATATAGGTAACCAATGATATAACTTCAAACTACTGTTGGGCAATTGATAGAAGTTCAAATAATTATGACGATATCCAGGAAATGATCATTATATAGGCATCACGTCCAAGATTAGTAGATTGACTCCTGCCTGCATCTACTATTATTACTCCACACATCGACCGCTATCCAGCATGCATCTAGTGTATTAAGTTCATGGAGAAACGGAGTAATGCAACAAGAATGATGACATGATGTAGACAAGATCTATCTATGTAGAGATAGACCCCATCGTTTTATCCTTAGTAGCAACGATACATACGTGTCGTTTCCCTTTCTGTCACTGGGATCAAGCACTGTAAGATCGTACCCAACACAAAGCACCTCTTTCCATTGCAAGATAAATAGATCAAGTTGGCCAAACAAAACCCAAATATTAGAAAAGAAATACGAGGCTATAAGCAATCATGCATATAAGAGATCAAAGAAACTCAAATAACTTTCATGGATATAAAAAGATATAACTGGTCATAAACTCAAAGTTCATCAGATCCCAACAAACACACCACAAAAGAGTTACATCATATGGATCTCGAAGAGACCATTGTATTGAGAATCAAGAGAGAGAGAGAGAGAGAGAGAGATGAAGCCATCTAGCTACTAACTACGGACCCGAAGGTCTACAAAGAACTACTCACACATCATCCAATGGAGGTGGTGAACCCCATCCGAGATGGTGTCTAGATTGGATCTGGTGGTTCTGGACTCTGCGGCGGCTGGATGAATATTTCATTGCTCCCTCTAGGGTTTCTGGAATATTGGGGTATTTATAGAGCAAAGAGGCGGTCTGGGGGGCACCCGAGGTGGGCACAACCCACTAGGGCGCGCCTGGGCCTCCTGGCGCGCCCTAGTGGGTTGTGCCCCCCTCGGGGCACCCCCAGGCGCAGCCAGGGCCCGTTGTGTTCCTTCTGGCCCATAAAAATTCTCCATAAAGTTTCAGGGCATTTCGACTCCATCTGATATTGATTTTCTGCGATGTAAAAAACACGGAAAAAATAGGAACTAGCACTTGGCACTATGTTACTAGGTTAGTACCAAAAAATGATATAGAATGGCTATAAATGATTGTAAAACATCCAAGATTGATAATATAACAGCTTGGAGCAATAAAAATTATAGATACATTGGAGACGTATCAATGATGTATTACAGAACGAGTAAAGAGACTTGTCGGTAACGAGATTGAACTAGGTATGTGGATATCGACGATCGAATCTCAGGCAAGTAACATACCGATGACAAAGGGAATAACGTATGTTGACATAACGGTTCGACCGATAAAGATCTTCGTAGAATAGGTAGGAGCCAATATGAGCATCCATGTTCCGCTATTGGTTATCGACCGAAGAGGTGCCTCGGTCATGTCTACATAGTTCTCGAACCCATAGGGTTCACACACTTAACGTTCGATGATGATTTAGTATTATATGATTTGATGACCGAATGTTGTCCAGAGTCCCGGATGAGATCACGGACATGACGAGGAGTCTCGAAATGGTCAAGAGGTAAAGATTGATATATAGGACGATGGTATTCGGACACCGGAAGTGTTCCAGAGGGTATCGAGTACTTATCGGGTCACCGGAAGGTGTTTCGGGTACCCCCGCCAATCCTATGGGCCATATGGGCCTTGTGAAGGAACACACCAGACCACAAAGGGCTGGTGCGCCCTATAAGGCTACAGGACGAGGAGGTGGAAAGGGGGGAAGGGAAAGGAAAGTGTGGATTAGGATTCCCACTTCATTCCCTCACCCCTCCTCTTTCCTCCCCCTTCATGCATACATGGAAAGGGGGCGCAGGGCAAGGCAGGTCCCCAGGGGGCGGCGGCCAACCCTAGGGCGCTCCTGGCTGCCTCTCGTCCACTCCCACCTATATATATGTGGGGAGGGGGCGCCTCACAAGCACACAACATCAATTGTTAGCCGGGTGCGGCACCCCCCTCCACAGTTTACACCCCCAATCATATTCTCGCGATGCTTAGGCGAAGCCCTGCGTGGATCACTTCACCATCACCATCACCACGCCATCATGTTGACGAAACTCATCTACTTCATCGACACCTTGCTGGATCAAGAAGGTGAAGGACGCCATCGCGTTGAACGTGTGCAGAACTCGGAGGTGCCGTACGTTCGGTGCTTGATCGGTCAGATCTAGAAGAAGTTCGACTACATCAACCGCGTTGTCAAACGCTTCCGCTTTCGGTCTACGAGGGTATGTAGACATACTCTCCCCCTCTCGTTGCTATGCATCTCCTAGATAGATCTTGCGTGAGCATAGGAATTTTTTTGAAATTGCATGCTACGTTTCCCAATAGTGGTATCAGAGTCAGGTCTATGCGTAGATGATATGCACGAGTAGAACACAAAGAGTTGTGGGCAGTGATCGTCATACTGCTTACCACCAATGTCTTATTTTGATTCGGCGGTATTGTTGGATGAAGCGGCCCATACCAACCTTACATGACCACGTTCATGAAACCAGTTCCACCGACAGACATGCAACTAGTTTTGCATAAAGGTGGCTGGCGGGTGTCTGTTTCTCCTACTTTAGTTGAATCGAATTTGACTACGGCCAGTCCTTGTTGAAGGTTAAAACAGCAAACTTGATAAATCACCATTGTGGTTTTGATGTGTAGGTAAGAACAGTTCTTGCTAGAAGCCCGTAGCAGCCACGTAAAACTTGCAAAAACAAAGTAGAGGACATCTAACTTGTTTTTGCAGGGCATGTTGGGATGTGATATGGTCAAGGCATGATGTGATATACGTTGTTGTATGAGATGATCATGTTTTGTAAAAGTTACCGGCAACTGGAGGGAACCTTATGGTTGTCTCTTTATTGTATGAAATGCAAACGCCATGTAATTGTTTTACTTTATCACTATGCATTAGAGATAGTTATAGAAGCAATACTTGGCGAGACGGCCACGACGCTACGATGGAGATCAAGGTGTCAAGCCGGTGATGATGGAGATCATGACGATGCTTTGGAGATGGAGATCAAAAGCACAAGATGATGATGGCCATATCATGTCACATATTTTTGATTGCGTGTGATGTTTATCTTTTATGCATCTTATTTTGCTTAGTATGGCGGTAGCATTATAAGATGGTCCCTTAACTAAAATTTCAAGGTATAAGTGTCCTCCCTGAGTATGCACCGTTGTGACAGTTCGTCGTGTTGAGACACCACATGATGATCGGGTGTGATAGACTCTATGTTCACATACAATGGGTGCAAGACAATTTTGCACATGAGGAATACTCGGGTTAAACTTGACGAGACTAGCATGTACAGACATGGCCTCGGAACACTGGAGACCAAAAGGTCGAACGTGAATCATATAGTAGGTATGATCAACATAGAGATGTTCATCATTGATGACTACTCCATCTCACATGATTATCGGACATTGTTTAGTTGATTTGGATCACGTATCATTTAGATGACTTGAGGGATATCTATCTAAGTGGGAGTTCTTAAGTAATTTGATTAATTGAAATTAATTTATAATGAACTTAGTCCTGATAGTATTTGCATATCTATGTTGTAGATCAATAGCTCGCAATATAGCTCCTATATATTTTTGATATGTTCCTATAGAAAACTAAGTTGAAAGATGATAGTAGCAATGATGCGGATGATACATCTCCAACGTATCTATAATTTATGAAGTATTCATGCCAATATATTATCATTCTTGGATGTTTTACAATCATTTTATAGCAACTTTATATCATTTTTTGGGACTAACCTATTGACCCAGTGCCTAGTGCCAGTTGCTGTTTTATGATTGTTTTTTACATCACAGGAAATCAATATCAAACGGAGTCCAAACACCGCAAAAGTTTATGGAGATTTTTTTTGGACCAGAAGGAACCCAATGGGCTAGAGCTGTACCTGGGGGGGGTGCCCCGAGAGGGGCACAACCTACCAGGGTGTGCCAGGGCCCCTTGGAGTGCCCAGGTGGGTTGTGCCCACCTCGGTGGCCTCTCGTACCCCTTCTTTGCACTATAAATTCTAAAATATTCTGAAACCCCTCGGGGTGAACCTATATTAGAAGTTTCACCACCGCAGGGCTCCGTAGCCACCGAAAACCAATCTAGACCCGTTCCGACACCCTGCTGGAGGGGGGAATCATCTTCGGTGGCCATCTTCATCATCCTGGTGGCCACCACGATGAGGAGGGAGTAGTCCACCCTCGGGGCTGAGGGTTTGTACCAGTAGCTATGTGTTTAATCTCTCTCTCTCTCTCTCTCGTGATCTATATCATGGGCTTTGTTAATATAGTCGGATCATATGATGTTTCTCCCCTCTATACTGTCGTTGTGATGAAATGAATCTTTACCCTTTGAAGTTTTGTCTTGTCAGATTGAATATTCAGAGATCAGAACACATGATATATGTCTTGCGGTATGAATACTTGAGGTGACAATTGGGGTATCTTATTGATTCACTTGATATATGTTATGGCATTCAACTCGCGGATTCCTGAAGTGCTATTGGGGTAATCTATGCATAGGGGTTGATGCATGTTTTTCTCCGACGGAAACTTCGGGGTCTCTCTATAGTTCTTTGTGTGGATTGAGTATTATGAATATGAATATGCTTTGGTGTTATTCTAGTACGAACTCTAGGATAGATCGAACGGAAACAATAGCTTTGTGTTATTTTAGTACGAACTCTTGAATAGATCGGTTGGAAAGAATAGCTTTGAGGTGGCTTCGCACCCTACAAACAATTCCTATCTTTTGTTCTCCACTAATAGGAACTAGGGAGTGATTCTTTGTTGTACTTTGAGGGATAATCATATGATCCAACTATGTTAGCATTGTTGAGGGATTGTAGTAGCGAAAGCACGGACCCTAGGCCTTGTTTTCAAGCATTGCAATACCGTTTTTGAGCCCGTTTACTATTTGCTACCTTTCTGTTTTCATTTATTCAGATTATAAAAATATATTTCTACCTTCCATATTACACTTTAATCACCATCTCTTCGCCGAACTAGTGCACCTATACAATTTGCCTTTGTATTGGGTGTGTTGGGGACACAAGCGATTTCTTGTATTTGGTTGCAGGGTCATTTGAGAGAGACCATCTTCATCCTACACCTCTCACGGCTTGATAAACCTTAGGTCATCCACTTGAGGGAAAATTGCTACTGTCCTACAAAACACTGCGCTTGGAGGCGCAACACGTGTCTACAATAATAAAGTTGCGTAGTAGACATCAAGCTCTTTTCTGGCGCCGTTGCCCGAGAGGTGAGTGCTTGAAGGTATGTCTTTAGATCTTGCAATCGAATCTTTTAGTTTCTTGTTTTGTCACTAGTTTGGTTTATAAAAGAAAACTAAAAATGGAATTGAGGTTGCATCATATTATTGATCATCTTTATAATATCTTTCTTGAAAATGATGGTTCAAAAAATTGTGCTCAATCGTTAGAAGAAGAAGTCAATAAAATGTTTGGCACAAAATATTTGAATGATGAACATGATCGCCATGTTGTTAGTATGAATTGTTTGAATATCTATGATGCTAATGATATGCAAATCCATAAGCTTGGGGATGCTATATTTGATGAATATGATATTTTTAGTCCCCCAAGTTTTGATGAGAAAATTTATTATGATGATTGCACACCTCCTATTTATGATGATTATATTGATGAAAGTGGATTCGGAGAGACCATGATTTTATTTAATGATGAATCCATTATTTTGGAAGAGGTTGCAATTGATTATGACAACAAAGTTACTATCTATGATGATTATGGCGATGACATGTATGCTATATAGAATAATGATAACCATGAAACTTGTCATCATGATTTTAATTTTCAATCACATGATAGTTATTTTTTGAGTTTGCTCCCACCATTATCGATGAGAATAAATTTGCTTATGTGGGGAATAATAAAATTTCTATGCTTGTGGATCATGAAAAGAATGCTTTATGTGAGAGTTATTTTATTGAATTCATTCATGATGCTACTGAAAATTATTATGAGAGAGGAACTTATGCTTTTACATATCTCAATAATATCAAGTTTCCTCTCTTTATGTTAAAAGTTTTGATGTTGCACTTGTTTTGCCTTCCTATGCTAGTTGATTCTTGTTCCCATAAATTGTTTGCTCACAAAATCCCGATGCATAGGAAGTGGGTTAGACTTAAATGTGGTTGCCATGTGCTTCATGATGCTCTTGTTATGTTTCAATTCTTATCTTTTATGCGAGCATCATTGAAATCATCATGCCTAGCTAAAAAGGCATTAAAGAAAAGCGCTTGTTGGGAGACAACCCTATCGGGGAACGCAGTAATTTCAAAAAAATTCCTACGCACACGCAAGATCATGGTGATGCATAGCAACGAGAGGGTAGAGTGTCGTCGATGTACCCTCGTAGACCGTAAGCGGAAGCGTTATGACAACGTGGTTGATGTAGTCATACGTCGATTGACCGATCCTAGTATCGAACGTACGGCACCTCCGCGATCTGCACATGTTCAGCTCGGCGACGTCCCACAAACTCACGATCCAGTAGAGCTTCGAGGGAGAGTTTTGTTAGCATGATGACATGATGACGGTGTTGATGAAGCTACCGATGTAGGGCTTCGCCTAAGCACCGCTATGATATGACCGAGTTGGATTATGGTGGAGGGGGGCACTGCACACGGCTAAAAGATCAATGATCAACTTGTGTGTCTATGGGGTGCCCCCTCCCCCGTATATAAAGGCGTGGAGGAGGAGAGGGGAGGCCCTCTACTATGGCGCGCCCTGGGGAGTCCTACTCCCACCGGGAGTAGGATTCCCCCCTTCCATGTAGTAGGAGTAGGAGAGAAGGAAGGGGAAGAGAGAAGAGAAGGAAGGAGGGGCGCCGCCCTCCCCCTAGTCCAAGTCGGACTAGGCCTTGGGGGGGGGGGGCTACCCTAGGCAGCCCCTCTCTCTCCCCCCTAAAGCCCAATAAGGCCCATATACTCTGCGGCGAATTCCCGTAACTCTCCGGTACTCTGATAAATACCCGAACCACTTCGAACCTTTGTGATGTCCGAATATAGCCTTCCAATATATCGATCTTTACATCTTGAACATTTCGATACTCCTTGTCATGTCCCTGATCTCATCCGGGGCTCTGAACAACCTTTGGTACATCAAAACACATAAACTCATAATACCGATTGTCACCGAACATTAAGCATGCGGACCCTACGGGTACGAGAACTAGGTAGACATGACCGAGACTCATCTCCGGTCAATAAACAACAGCGGAACCTGGATGCTCATATTGGCTCCTACATATTCTATGAAGATCTTTATCGGTCAAACCGCATAACAACATACGTTGTTCCATTTGTCGTCGGTATGTTACTTGCCCGAGATTCGATCGTTGGTATCTTAATACCTAGTTCAATCTCTTTACCGTCAAGTCTCTTTACTCGTTCCGCAATGCATCATCCCGCAACTAACTCATTAGTCACATTGCTTGCAAGGCTTATAGTGATGTGCATTACCGAGAGGGCCCAGAGATACCTCTCCGACAATCGGAGTGACAAATCCTAATCTCGATCTATGCCAACTCAACAAGTACCATCGGAGACACCTGTAGAGCACCTTTATAATCACCCAGTTACCTTGTGACATTTGGTAGCACACAAAGTGTTCCTCCGGTATTCGGGAGTTGCATAATCTCATAGTCAGAGGAACATGTCTAAGTCATGAAGAAAGCAGTAGCAACAAACTAAACGATCATCATGCTAAGCTAATGGAATGGGTCAAATAAATCACATCATTCTCCAATGATGTGATCCCATTAAACAAATGACAACTCATGTCTATGGCTAGGAAACTTAACCATCTTTGATTCAACGAGCTAGTCAAGCAGAGGCATACTAGTGACACTCTGTTTGTCTATGTATTCACACATGTACTAAGTTTCCGGTTAATTCAATTCTAGCATGAATAATAAACATTTATCATGATATAAGGAAATAAATAATAATTTTATTATTGCCTCTAGGGCATATTTCCTTCAGTGTCCCAGTTGCACTAAAATCAATAATCTAGTTCACATCTTTATGTGATTAGGTCATATCTCCATGTGACTAACACCCAAAGGGTTTACTAGAGTCAATAATCTAGTTCATATCGCTATGTGATTAACACCCAATGGGCCTGCCAAATTCAGAGCCGTATGTATTTCGCAAATTTTCTATGTCTACAATGCTTTGCTCAGAGCTACTCTAGCTAATTGCTCCCACTTTCAATATGTATCTAGATCGAGACTTAGAGTCATCTAGATCGGTGTCAAAAGCTTGCATCGACGTAATTCTTTTATCGCCTCCATAACCGAGAAATATTTCCTTAGTCCTCTAAGGATAATTTTGATCGTTGTCCAGTGATCTACTCCTAGATCACTATTGTACTCCCTTGCCAAAATCATGCTAAGGTATACAATAGGTCTGGTACACAGCATAGCATACTTTATATAACCTATGACTGAGGCATAGGGAATGACTTTTCATTCTCTTTCTATTTTCTGCCGTGGTCGGGTTTTGAGTCTTTACTCAACTTCACACCTTGCAACATAGGCAAGAACTCCTTCTTTGACTTTTTTCCATTTTGAACTACTTCAAAATCTTGTCAAGGTATGTACTCATTGAAAATATATCAAGCGTCCTGATCTATCTATATAGATCTTGATGCTCAATATGTAAGTAGCTTCACCGAGGTCTTTCTTTGAAAAACTCTTTTCCAACACTCCTTTATGCTTTCCAAAAAATTCTACCTTATTTTCGATCAACAATATGTCATTCACATATACTTATCAGAAATGATGTAGTGCTCCCACTCACTTTCTTGTAAATACATGCTTCACCGCGAGTCTGTATAAAACCATATGCTTTGATCACTTTATCAAAGTATATATTCTAACTCCGAGATGCTTGCACTAGTCCATAGCTGGATCGCTGGAGCTTGCACACTTTGTTAGCACCTTTAGGATTGACAAAACCTTCTTGTTGCATCATATACAATTCTTCTTTAATAAATCCATTAAGGAATGCAGTTTTGACATCCATTTGCCGGATTTCATAAAATGTGGCAATTGCTAACATGATTCGGACAGACTTAAGCATCGCTACGAGTGAGAAAATATCATCGTAGTCAACATCTTGAACTTGTCGAAAACCTTTTGCAACAATTCGAGCTTTGGAGATAGTAACACTACTATCATTGTCCATCTTCCTCTTGAAAATTCATTTATTCTTGCTAAACCACAGTTCATACGGTGTCATCTCAACAGATTTAGATGGTGCCCTATTTAATGTGAATGCAGCTGTCTCTAATGCATAACCCCAAAATGATAGTGATAAATCGGTAAGAGACATCATAGATTGCACCATATCTAATAAAGTACGAATATGATGATCAGACACACCATTACGCTATGTTGTTCCAGGTGGCGTGAGTTGCAAAACTATTCCGCATTGTTTCAAATGAAGACCAAACTCGTAACTCAAATATTCTCCTCCACAATCAGATCGCAGAAACTTTATTTTCTTGTTACGATGATTTTCTACTTCACTCTGAAATTATTTGAATTTTTCAAATGTTTCAGACTTATGTTTCATTAAGTAGATATACCCATATCTTCTCAACTCATCTGTGAAGGTCAAAAAATAACGATACCCGGCGCGATCCTCAACACTTATCATATCGCATACATCAATATGTATTATTTCCAATAAGTCAGTTGCTCGCTCCATTGTTCCGGAGAATGGAGTCTTAGTCATCTTGCCCATGAGGCATGGTTCGCAAGAATCAAGTGATTCCAAAAGTCCATCAGCATGGAGTTTCTTCATGCGCTTTACACCAATATGACCTAAACGGCAGTGCCACATATAAGTTGCACTATCATTATTAGTTTTGCATCTTTTGGCTTCAATATTATGAATATGTGTATTACTACGTTCGAGATTCAATAAACCATTTATATTGAGTGTATGACCATAGAAGGTTTTATTCATGTAAATAGGACAACAATTATTCTATGACTTAAATGAATAACCGTATTGCAATAAACATGATCCAATCATATTTATGCTCAACGCAAATACCAAATAACATTTATTTTAGGTTCAACACTAATCCCGAAGGTAAAGGGAGTGTGCGATGGTGATGTTATCAACCTTGGAATCATTTCCAACTCTCATCATCACCTCGCCCTTAACTAGTCTCTGTTTATTTTGCAACTCCTGTTTCGAGTTACTACTCTTAGCAACTGAACCAGTATCAAATACTGAGGTGTTGTTATAAACACTAGTAAAGTACACATCAATAACATGTATATCAAATATATACTTTTGTTCACTTTGCCATCCTTCTTATCCGCAAAGTATCTAGGGCAGTTCCACTTCCAGTGACCATTTCCTTTGCAGTAGAAGCACTCAGTTCCAGGCTTGGGTCTTGCTTTGAGCTTCTTCATGGGAGTGGCAACTTGCTTGCCTTTCTTCTTTGAAGTTCCTCTTTCTTTCTTTGCCCTTTTCTTGAAACTAGTGGTCTTGTTAACCATCAACACTTGATGCTATTTCTTGATTTCTACCTTCACCGATTTTAGCATCGCGAAGAGCTTGGGAATTACTTTTGTCATCCCTTGCATATTATAGCTCATCACTAAGTTCTAGTAACTTGGTGATAGTGACTAGAGAACTTTATCAATTACTATCTTATCTGGAAGATTAACTCCCATTTGATTCATGCAATTGTAGTACCCAGACAATCTGAGCACCTGCTCACTAGTTGAGCTATTCTCCTCCACCTTGTAGGCAAAGTACAGTCAGAGGTCTCATACCTTTCGACACGGGCATGAGTATGAAATACCAATTTCAACTCTTAGAACATCTTATATGTTCCGTGGCGTTCAAAACATTTATGAAGTCCCGGTTCTAAGCCGTAAAGCATGGTGCACTAAACTATTAAGTAGTCATCATACCGAGCTTTGTCAAACGTTCATAACGTGTGCATCTGCTCCTGCAATAGGTCTGTCACCTAGCGGTGCATCAAGGACATAATTCTTCTGTGCAGCAATGAGGATAATCCTCAGATCACGGACCCAGTCCGCATCATTGCTACTATCATCTTTCAACTTATTTTTCTCTAGGGACATATCAAAAAATAAACGGGGAGCTACATCGCAAGCTATTGATCTACTCCCTCCGTCCGGAAATACTTGTCATCAAAATGGATAAAAGGGGATGTATCTAGACGTATTTTAGTTTTAGATACATCTCTTTTTATCCATTTTGATGACAAGTATTTTTGGACGGAGGGAGTACAACATAGATATGCAAAAACTATCAGGACTAAGTTCATGATAAATTAAGTTCAATTAATCATATTACTTAAGAACTCCCACTTAGATAGACATCCCTCTAATCATCTAAGTGATCACGTGATCCATATCAACTAAACCATGTCCGATCATCACATGAGATGGAGTAGTTTTCAATGGTGAACATCACTATGTTGATCATATCTACTATATGATTCACGCTCGACCTTTCGGTCTCAGTGTTCCGAGGCCATATCTGCATATGCTAGGGTCGTCAAGTTTAACCCGAGTATTCTGCGTGTGCAAAACTGGCTTGCACCCATTGTATGTGAACGTAGAGCTTATCACACCCGATCATCACGTGGTGTCTCGGCACGACGAACTATAGCAATGGTGCACACTCAGGGAGAACACTTATACCTTGAAATTTAGTGAGAGATCATCTTATAATGCACCGCCAAACTAAGCAAAATGAGATGCATAAAAGATAAACATCATATGCAATCAAAAATATGTGACATGATATGGCCATTATCATCTTGTGCCTTTGAACTCCATCTCCAAAGTACCATCATGATCTCCATCGTCACCGGCATGACACCATGATCTCCATCATCTTGATCTATATCAACGTGTCGTCACATGGCCGTCTCGCCAACTATTGCTTTTGCAACTATTGCTATCGCATAGCGATAAAGTAAAGCAATTGTATGGCACTTGCATCTTATGCAATAAAGAGACAACCATAAGGCTCTTGTGAGTTGCCGATAACTTTAACAAAACATGATCATATCATACAACAATTTATATCTCATTGATGTCTACTACGCAACCTTCTTCGTGTAGACATTGTTGGGCCTCCAAGTGCAGAGGTTTGTAGGACAGTAGCAAATTTCCCTCAAGTGGATGACCTAAGGTTGAGTAAAATCCACCATTGGTCCTAAAAGTATTCGAGGTGTGCCACTTTTGTCCTAAAACTATAGAAACACATATCTAAGTCCTACTTCTTTCTAAAGTGTGCCACCGCTGGTCCTAAACTCATCGGAGCAAGCCTGACCTGCACTCGTGGCACTTTGACCTTTGCCACATCCAATTGAAGGGCCACGTTGGGAAAACAGCTTCACTAGATACATTGCAATAACCCCCTGAATTTCTTACCCTCATATTGTGCCCCGCCATGGTTTCTTTGATTCTCTAGCACACACACAAGTCACAGGCGACTGGGGCGCAGTGGCAGCCGGCGGACATCGCCAGAAGCAGGCGACCGACGGAGGTCGACGGAAGCAGGCGGCCGGCGGTGGCCGGCGGAGGTCGCCGGAAGCAGTCGGCCGGCGGAGCGGGTGCTTCACGCGGATGGCCCCACAACGGCGTGCCCTCGGTGATCCTCCACCAGTGTACGGTACGACCCTAGCCCTAATCCTCTAAATCCTTGCCTAAATCCTTTTCCAATCTCTGGAATATTTGACCTTTGGTCCGATCTATGCTATCAAGTGGTTATGGAGTTGGATTGTACTGCTATGGTTTGTATAGAGTTTGGATTGTACTGCTATGGTTGTACAGGAGGCCGGCTATTAACTGTCTTTTGCTTCAGAGTTTGAACAAAAACTCTGAATGTATGGTTGGTATGACACCGATATTTATACTGGACACTTGTTAATTTGGAAACAGGTGATATATGTATTTGTGCAAGATCATTCCCTGTTAATTATGTGACAAATTTCAATATTTTTCACTGACAGGACCGATGGAAGAGCGATTCTCTGTAGAGATTAATCACGCTGGTTTGTTTTGCGGTTCTGGAATGAACAAGGCATATTTCGATGGCCGGGGGGTATCACTTTGATGGTTGTGAGGTAGAAACCCGGTCTCCATTGTGGATATATCATTTTGTGGGGCATCTTGGGCTTGATCCAGCTAGGGTGGAGGATAAGGTGTGTCTTTCATATAGCATAGATGCCTTCAAGCAAGCATATGGCCAGATTATTATGCCTTGCAGAGATGAATGATCATGGCAAAAGGTCAATAGAATTGAAGTGAAACCACCTCAGTATGAAAAACATGTTGGTAGGCCATCAAAGAAGAGAAGGCAGAATCCTCTTGAGATGGAAGAAGGGGCAAAGATGAGCAGACATGGCACTATATCCCATTGCAGTGTGTGCAATTCAACAGAGCACAACAAAAGAAAGTGCCCAAATAAAGGTCAACAAGGGCAATCACTCAGTGTTAATAAGAGATCGCAAACACAAGGAGGACAGAAGAGGAAGATACAAGTGAAGAGAAACATTCTTACACAGGCACAACAACATTTTGTTTCTTTATTTAGTAGTTAGCTCATTTCATTGTTGCAACTATTGCTCATACTCTATTTATAGGAATCTGGTACAGCAAGTGTTGGACATAGGAAGCAACGCACTCAAACTACTGTGCTTGAAACACTCCTTCTTCAAGTATGTTATTCTTTCTTAACATCTCATTCCCTGAAATGTGTTGCATTGATGTTTGATGCTTCTTTGGTTGTAAGTAGGCTCAAGCATCGCAGCAATCCAATGTGTCAACAAGCCCTATTCCAGAATCCGCCTTCATTGCTCGCAACAGAGATGCTTTGCAGCCCACTACAGCTACCACATCCACTATTGGCTTAAAGAAGAAGCCAAAGAAGAAGGTTACAAAGGCCAGTATCACTGAATATAAGTGAACATGTTCTCACTTTGGATAGAGAGCTTCTTGGACAGACAACAATTCTATTTTCGGTAGTATTTAGATGATGCCCGCTAGGTGTTGAAGTAAACCTCATGTATGTGTCGCTGTAGGTTTATCTGCACCTTCATATGTGCATTTTGAGGTTCTCATGTAATAGAAACCTAAATTACTAGCATTTATTTCGAGCGCCATGTAATTCACTCTTATTTATATGTACCCAATGAACTTCGTATTACTGTTGTCAATGTGGCCAATGCTATCAGTTGTGTCAATGTTTCAGATGATATTGTGTTACAACTTCCATGTGTGTTATAGTTGAGACATTGGTTCAAGCACAACAATTTATTGCATGGTTGAAGTGAGCTACTAGGGTTGGTCCTCACCATGGTTGAAGTGAATGAAGTGTGTGAGCTTGCAGCCATGGCAGGGGAGAAAATGAGGAAACGAAAGTGAAGTGAAGAAAGGAGCAGCCTTTCTGTGTTATGTACATGCAGGGGGGTAAATGCAAGCCCACCAACCATTTATGGCGGGAGTTTTGCCGCCAAAACTGAGTCATCCGACGTGGCAAAGGTCAAAGTGCCACAGGTGCAGGTTAGGCTTGCTCCGGCGAATTTAGGACCGGCGGTGGCACACTTTAGAAAGAAGTAGGACTCAGATATGCGTTTTCATAGTTTTAGGACGAAAGTGACACAGCTCGAATACTTTTAGGACCAGTGGTGGATTTTACTCCCTAAGGTTTATCAATCCGTGGGAGGCATAGGTTGAAGATGGTCTCTCTCAAACAACCCTACAACCAAATAATAAAGAGTCTCTTGTGTCCTCAACACAGCCAATACAATGGTAAATTGTATAGGTGCACTAGTTCGGCGAAGAGATGGTGATACAAGTGCAATATGGAGGGTAGATATAGGTTTTTGTAATCTGAAATTATAAAAACAGCAAGGTAACAAGTAATAAAAGTGAGCGTAAACGGTATTGCAATGCTAGGAAACAAGGCCTAGGGTTCATACTTTCACTAGTGCAAGTTCTCTCAACAATAATAACATAATTGGATAATATAATTATCCCTCAACATGCAACAAAGACTCACTCCAAAGTCACTACTAGCGGAGAACAAATGAAGAGATTATTGTAGGGTACGAAACCACCTCAAAGTTATTCTTTCTGATCGATCTATTCAAGAGTTCGTACTAGAATAACACCTTAAGACACAAATCAACCAAAACCCTAATGTCACCTAGATACTCCAGTGTCACCTCAAGTATCCGTGGGTATGATTATACGATATGCATCACACAATCTCAGATTCATCTATTCAACCAACACAAAGAACTTCAAAGAGTGCCCCAAAGTTTCTATCGGAGAGTCAAGACGTAAATGTGTGCCAACCCCTATGCATAAGTTCAAGAGGTCACGAAACTCGCAAGTTGATCACCAAAACATACATCAAGTGGATCACGTGATATCCCATTGTCACCACAGATAAGCACATTCAAGATATACATCAAGTGTTCTCAAATCCTTAAAGACTCAATCCGATAAGATAACTTCAAAGGGAAAACTCAATTCATAACAAAAGAGTAGAGGGGGAGAAACATCATAAGATCCAACTATAATAGCAAAGCTCGCGATACATCAAGATCATACCACCTTAAGAACACGAGAGAGATCAAACACATAGCTACTGGTACATACCCTCAGCCCCGAGGGTGAACTACTCCCTCCTCGTCATGCAGAGCGCCAGGATGATGAAGATGGCCACCAGAGAGGGATTCCCCCCTCCGGCAGGGTGCCGGAACGGGTCTAGATTGGTTTTCGGCGGCTACGGAGGCTTCTGGTGGCGGAACTCCCGATCTAGGTTTCTTTCTGGAAGTTTTGGGTTATATAAGAGGTGTTGAAGTCGGCGACAAGTCAGGGGGCACGCCAGGGGGTAGGGCGCGCCCCCACCCTTGTGGTGGCCTCGGGACTCTTCTGGCCCACCTCCGGTACTCCGTGGGCTTCTTCTGGTCCAAAAATGATCTCCGTGAAGTTTCAGGTCAATTGGACTCCGTTTGATTCTCCTTTTCTGCGATAGTTAAAAACAAGGAAAAAACAGAAACTGGCACTGGGCTCTAGGTTAATAGGTTAGTCCCAAAAATCATATAAATTATCATATTAATGAATATAAAACATCCAAGGTTGATAATATAATTGCATGGAACAATAAAAAATTATAGATACATTGGAGACGTATCACTCATCACATCTTGACCATATCACATCACATCATGCCCTGCAAAAACAAGTTAGACGTCCTCTACATTGTTGTTGCAAGTTTTACGTGGCTGCTATGGGCTGAGCAAGAACCGTTCTTACCTACGCATCAAAAACCACAATGCGGTATAGTGATTGCTTTTTGATCTTCAGAAAGAACCATGTTCCTTGAATCCGATTCAACTAAAGTTGGAGAAACTAACACCCACCAGCCACCTGTGTGCGAAGCACGTCGGTAGAACCAGTCTCGCGTAAGCATACGGGTAATGTCGGTCTGAGCCGCTTCATCCAACAATACCACCGAATCAAGAATCAACTAGTGACGGCAAGCAATATGTATATACCCACGCCCACAACTCCTTTGTGTTCTACTCGTGCATATAACATCTACGCATAAACCTGGCTCGGATGCCACTGTTGGGGAACGCAGTAACTTCAAAAAAATTCCTACGCACACGCAAGATCATGGTGATGCATAGCAACGAGAGAGGAAAGTGTCGTCCACGTACCCTCGTAGACTGTAAGCAGAAGCATTATGACAACACTGTTGATGTAGTCGTACGTGTTCACGATCGACCGGTCGTATTACTGAACGTACGACACCTCCGTGATCTGCACACGTTCAACTCGGTGACGTTGCACGAACTCACAATCTAGTAGAGCTTCGAGGGAGAGTTCCGTCAGCACGACGGCGTGATGACGGTCTTGACGAAGCTACCAATGCAGGGCTTCGCCTAAGCACCGCTACGATATGACCGAGGTGGATTATGGTGGAGGGGGGCACCGCACACGGCTAAAAGATCAATGATCACCTTGTGTGTCTATGGGGTGCCCCCCTCCCCCGTATATAAAGGAGTGGAGGAGGGGAAGGGCCGGCCCTCTACTACGGCACGCCCTGGGGAGTCCTACTCCCACCGGGAGTAGGATTCCCCCCTTCCATGTAGTAGTAGTAGCAGAGAAGGAAGGGGAAGAAAGAAGAGAAGGAAGGAGGGGGCGCCGCCCTTCCCCCTAGTCCAATTCGGACTAGTCCTTGGGGGGCGCGTGGCCTGCCCTAGGCAGCCCCTCTCTCTCCCCTAAAGCCCAATAAGGCCCATATACTCTCCGACGAATTCCCGTAACTCTCCAGTACTCCGATAAATACCTGAACCACTCAGAACCTTTCTGATGTCCGAATATAGCCTTCCAATATATCGTTCTTTACGTCTCAAACATTTCGAGACTCCTCATCATGTCCCTGATCTCATCCAGGACTCCGAACAATATTTGGTACATGAAAACACATAAACTCATAATACTGATCATCACTGAACGTTAAGCATGCGGACCCTACGGGTTCGAGAACTATGTAGACATGACCGAGACTCATCTCCGGTCAATAATCAACAGCTGAACCTGAATGCTCATATTGGCTCCTATATATTCTACAAAGATCTTTATCGGTCAAACCACATAACAACATACGTTCACTGCAAAAACCGTGGGCGGGCCGGAGACGCAGCTGCATGACATTCTCTGCGCGTTCTTTGGGCCGGAGACGTAGCTGCATGACATTCTTTGGGCCGTCCATGACGGAAAAACCATGGTAGAAGCGAGGGCGAGGAAAATTTCCGGGAGTTCCCGGTTACGGTGGGAGGTCGGGGGCCGAGCGATGCGCGTTTCTCTCGTACACGTACGCGCATGTGTGTGAGGCGTTGGCTCTAACTGAGCCCGAGCGATTGCACTGCAGGCTACGCGTTACTGAACCCGAGCGATCGATCGATGGCTGTTTACTGAACCCGATCGAGCGATTCCTTCGCTACTGCTGCTAACTGAAGCCGATCAATTGGATGAACAGTGAGCGTTGCAGGGGGGGGGGGTTGGATGAATAGTGAGCGGTGGCATTGCCTCTGGATGAACAGGACCCCATGGTGTGGAGGGCTGGATGAACAATAGACGGTGGAGGGTTGCCCGTGGAGGGGTGGTTGAACAGAACCCCGTGGTGTAGAGAGCTGGATGAATAGTAGACGGTGGAGGGGTGGTTGAACAGTAGCCGGTGGAGTAGCGCGCGGTGGAGGCTGGATGAACAGGAGCCCATGGAGGCTGGATGAACAGGAGCCCGTGGAGGCTGGAGGAGGTCGACGGTAGCCCGTGGAGGCTGGAGGAGGTCGACGGTGGGGATGAACAGTATCCCGTGGAGTCCCGTTTGGTGGTACGCCACACCCCTCCCGATGAACAGGACCCCCGTTTCGACCGTAGGAGGTCCATTTCATCCATTTTGTGGTACGCCGCACCCTTCCCGATCAACAGGACCCCCGTTTCGACCGTAGGAGGTCCGTTTCGTCCGTTTTGCGGTATGCCACACCCCTCCCGATCAACAGGACCCCGTTTCGACCGTAGGAGGTCCGTTTCCTCCGTTTTGCGGTACGCCAGACCCCTCCCGATCAACAGGACCCCGTTCCAAACGTAGGAGGTCCGTTTCCTCCGTTTTGCGATACGCCAGGCCTCGTTTCCATCGCCTGTTCCGTCCAAGCCCTCCCCATGAACACGACCACGCATTTTGTTCCGACCCAGCCGGTTGCCTCCCACGCGTTCCGTTGCCTCCCGATGAACACGACGCATTCCGTTGCCTCCCGATGAACACGACGCATTCCGTTGCCTCCCCATGAACACGACGCATTCCGTTGCCTCCCCATGAACACGATGACGACACTGTTTCTCCGTTTCGACTCAGCCATGTACACGAGCCCTGGCCGTACGTATGCACGAGTAGGCGTTCGAGACCCTGCCCGTATGTACACATACGTGGCCGTATTTTCTTTCTTGCACCCTGGCCGCTGTACATACGTTTACATGCTACGCGCGCGCCTCTACTACGATATGTGGCGCCTCTACATCGACCAGTATGTACGTACACATTCACGACCAGAATGATAACGCTACGTACGCTTCGACCAGGTGGGTCCCGACTGTCAGGCACTTCCTTGCCCGCGAAGATGTAGCTGGTGGGTCCCAGCAGTCAGGGGGCGAACCGTTTTTTTGCCCGGACGCACTTCCTTGCGTGCGAAGGTGTAGCTGCTGGGTCCCAGCAGTCAGGGGGGCGAATCATTTTTTTTGCCCGGACGCACTTCCTTGCATGCGAAGGTGTAGCTGGTGGGTCCCAACAGTCGGGGGGCGAATCGTTTTTTTACGGACGCACTTCCTTGCGTGGGAAGATGTAGGTGGTGGGTCCCAGCAGTTAAGGGGGCGAATCGTTTTTTTTGGACGCACTTCCTTGCGTGCGAAGATGTAGCTCGTGGGTCCCAGCAGTCAGGGGGCGAATCATTTTTTTGCGAAATAAGGTGGCCCGTCCGGTGGGTCCCCGCTGTCAGGTGGAGGAATAATTATTTTGCGCATAATAAGGAGGCACTTCCTTGCGGCTGCCGTGGACCCATCTGTCAGCCTCTCCATGTACAGTCCACGTCCGATGGAAGTCGTTCCTTGACCACATTGACCACGCCGCGCTGAGAGCACCAGGGCGGTGGACGACGGCAAGGCCTAGGAAGGGGACAACGCGGAGCCGGGGAAGACGCGGCAGTGGATGCACACGCGGAGAGGAGTGCGAGGGTTCACTGGTTCGGCTATGCTGCCGTCACCGCAGAATAACAGGGGGTGTGGGTGAGTGGAGGGATGGCTTGGCCAGCGGTGGGAGTAGTAGGGGTGGTGAGGCCTCCGCGGCAGCACAGCCGGCCATGGGAGGCAGGAGCATGCGACACGACCGGCGCTGCTCTGGGCGGCTGGAGCAAGAAGACCAGAGGTCGAAGAAGCATGACGGCCGTTGGATGGACATCGTACGGTCACTGCAACTAGAATCGTTTATATTGACTAAGTTGACAAAGCCCTTGGTACGTCAACTTAGTAGGTCCACAGGTCAGCTTCCGAAACAGTGCGCCCCAGATGTCAGGGGGAGGAATCATTTTTTGGGCGGGTGAAGCTAGAATATTCGAGATTGAAGAAGAAGCACGGCATCCGTTGGATGGACATCCAACGGCCACTGCTGCTAGAACCGTGTGTTGACTATAAGTTGACAAAGCCTTGCACACGCGTCAACTCTGTTTTTTTAGGGGACGCATCAACTTAGTAAGGCCAGAAGTGTGTGGCAGAGAACTTATAGCCCATTTGAGATCTGTAAGAATGTGTAGCCCATTTTTGAATTTTAATGGAACTAGTAATTATGTACGTGCAATGCACGTATTAGGTAGGATATTAGTGACACGTCATATTAGGTAAAGTATATTTGTGGCACATTGATATTTGGTAATATATTAATTGCTTTTTTCGCGAGAATGGTAAAATATTAATTACATGGAGATTTCATGGGATAACGTTGAGTCTAAACATGTTTATAACCAATGGCAGTGGTGGGTAATTAGAGCGTTAAACGTGTTTGGTGCTCAACATTGGAGCGATTTGAACCGCTAGATCACATGATTTGACGGTTGAGATGGTTTGGATCTGCCCCTTTGGGTCTTTTTATATTGGTATAGATTTACTACAGCCCATTTACAGTTTGTTAAAAGTACAGCCCATTTTAACCAACCGTTCAAAACAGAATTCAATAAATTTACCCACATTTTGATGGGATCCGAATTATTTTATTCCGAAATTTCTAGTCAGATTAAATACAATTTCAATATAAATTTATATTACGTAAAAATCCAACGAAACATTGCGCTCGCAACAATTAATGAAATTAAAAATTTCAATATCCAAAAATAATATTTTATAAAGTAATCACATGTTTGGTGCATTTTTTATAGTTATTGCTCAGTTTTTATAATTACATCCCATTTATTATTTCTTAAAGCCCATTTTCTTGTTAAGCCTAATGCATCTCTCCTAGGAAAGATTTGCAGCCTAGTGGGGCGGAGAATAACAACTTGACCTTGCCTGGGTATTCCTAAAAAAAAGTATAGTTGGGCTAGCCATTTTCAGCTTGAAAAAAATTAATATCTGGGCTGGATATCTGGCCTGGGCTAGACGGGCCACAACCCGCCCAGTTAATACCTGCAGCAATGTTTTTGTTGTTGTTCAGAGGAGAAAAATTAATATTTGAGCTAAACATCGAAAAACTCTGCAGTGCTCACACCTCAAAAACACAAATACTGCTCGAGCTGCTTGGTCCGAGCTGTCGGCCGCTTCTTGTGCAATTCTCTCATTTATTGACTACACTACATAGGTTGACAATGGTGTGGGACCGTGATGTCAGGAAACCAGGAGGAAGGAAAATAAATTATATATATAATAAGGAGGCACTTGTGTACGTGAGGCTATGGACCTGGTGGGTCCCCATTGTCATCCTCTCCAAGTAAAGTCATCTCCTCGCCTGCGCGCGCTTTCTGCCCGAAATAGTCAGTGCCGCCTGCCCCGCTTCCCGGTGAGGGCGATTGCTCCGCCTTCAAACGACACAAGTGTCGTCCGTCCGTCCGTCTGCCGCCCACATTAATGATACGCGGTTGCCGAGGCGGCTACTCCGGCGCCACACGTCCGTCCCTCCGCCCGCCCACCATTGCTATATAAACTGCTGCACCGGCCATAGCCGCAGTCATCCGCATCCGTTCCCTTTCTCCTGTCCACACCACTACTACCCACCATGGCTTCCTCACGTTCCAGCGCTCTTCGGGACGGGTGGACAACAGACCACAAGGAGATGGCAGCCATTGCTGCCGACCGGCTGGCCGGCAGGCAGCCGAAGGACGACGACGTTCCAATGGAGAACATTGTAGTCGATGATCCGGCGCCAACCCCCTCCTCCGCGCCATCCTCACCGGTGCATTGCACCATGACCATCGGTGAGGCCCCTGCCCAACATATGGATAGGGTGAGGCAGATGTGTGAGGAGCAGTTCCGAGAGGCACAGGCCGACGCCGCCTATAACCACCATCTCCTCTAGGAGCACCTGCAGGCGGAGGAGAAGATCGCCGCGGAGCGGGCGGAGCAGGAGGAACTGCTCGACTCATACCGCTCCGCCCGCAAGGGCCGCCTCGAGCGCTGGTGGTACCGCATGCAGGTGGCGGAGGTTGTGGCTGCCTACAAAGAGGCTAGCAAAGAGGGCGATGAATCCGGCGAGGCGATGTTTGGCGAGACCGAGGACGAGGCAGAGGACAATGCCGGCTCCGACGAGTCCCCACTCTGCTGGCGTCGACGAGGCCCCGCTCCACCGAGGCCCCGCGGTGCCAACAATGAGGCAGAGGACACGCCGGCTCCGCCGAGGCCCCGCCCCGCCAACAACGAGGCAGAGGACATCGCCGGCTCAGCCGAGGCCCCACCCCGCCGGCAAGGAGACAGAAGACATCGCCGGCTCCGCCGAGGCCCCGCCCCGCTGCCAACGAGGCCGCGCCACACAGAAAGGTCGCCGCCGCTCGGGTCCAAGTAGAACACGGTAGGTCGCCGCCGCTCGGGTCCAAGTAAGGCCACCACTGCTACCCTCCGGTTGAAGCCAAGCTAGGCGGGTTGACCATTGACGGCCGGTTAGCTTCTTGACGGCGACATGGAGTCGGAGAGCTGCACTGGAGAAGAACGCTGCTTCTACTTAACTGCTGGTGCAGTTGGCTGACTAACACGTGGGCCCAGCAGACCACATGTCAGTTACGCAACAGCACCTGCAGTTAAGTCACTGAAGCTTCTGTTCGGCTCAGCGGACACATGTGGGTAGCTTCGGTTAATTAATTATACCTCCAACACACCCCTTTTTAGTTGAAGAATGTATGAAATGTAATGAAATCTGGCATGTTTATATGAAATCCGACCATGTATGAATGAATTTATTTCGATTAGTTCGAATTCCTCTATCACTGGCATTGGATGAACATGCAAAACAATACATACTAGCATTATTTCTAGGGTGATCACCTCATTGGAGCAGTTTCACATGTACTCCCTCCGGTCCTTTCTAGTCTGCATACAAGTTTTGTCTGCAGTCAAAGTATCTCTACTTTGACCAATTTTATACAAAAAAGTATGCACTTTCACAATGTGCAAAGTAAAAAGGAACAGAAGGAGTACAAAGAGTTTGAGCAGCTTTTTAGCGTTTCTGTACATTGCAATCAAACACACAGGCCTGGCAATTCATAGAGAACATTCAAAACAATCGATGATTATGCATCTCAGCGACTCACATGTCAGAGGCAATATTTACTTCACAACTAAAGAATAAAGAAAAAATTGATCGACGCTGCTGACAGCAAAGGGCGTCCCATTTGAAAATATCAAACACATGTCTTGCTAAAATCAATGAGAAAAATTTGACAAGGTTGTCCCATTCCAAAATATCAAATGCCTATGATTGTGGAATGGGCAGGGTTTGCCATCAGTTCGGACATTGACATGGCACCTCGTGCTAAATAAACCACCTGTTCTTTTTGTGCAGTTCCACCAAAATCAACCAAATTCGCGCGTAGCTTGTATGATTTCACCCTTATATGTTGCAACGCCTTGAACTTATCGACACCTCCTTTCTTGTGGTGGAAATGAATGATTCGATATATTCATGAACATTTTGTGCAGTTCCCATTGAAATCAAGCTGAGCACCCCCGTTTGCACAAATACAAAAAAGTGAGTAGTATAAAGCAAACTGTACTATGAAATGACAGTTTCAACAGGCACATACATGGTCCATGTAGAGCAAACTTTTAGAAAAATGGAACTCACCAGAAAGAATCCTAGAACAACATTGTACTCGTGCATCACAGCAAAAAAATGGAGATTTGTCAGTCCTTCTGAGCTGAAGTTAGTTTGGTCTTGTGGGGAGTAATGTAACCATCCTTCAACTGCTCCTTCTGATGAGAAGATAGACATGGCTTCTTCATCCTGGCATAATCGGAACTAGTCACTTCACGTACTCCATATTCTTCTTCAGAGGAAGATGATCCTGTTGTGCAAAGACAAGAGGACTACTAAATGCTAGCATCCATGTTTGCTCGAAAAAAAGGAAAGGAAATATTTAAAACATCACAGATGAAGCACTTCTCAAGGACAATACCACTTTTTCATGACAGTATCTAAACAGTAGCACAACACCAATAGAGATGACAAAGCTCAATCATATGGATGAAATCAGTGGGCGAGTACCAACCTTTGTCAGGAGGCTTATTGTGTACAGCATACAGATGAAGGACTTCTCCGGAACCATCTGTTGCTATCTACGGTGGTGGCCATGCTTACTATATACTCCTCGATTAGTTTAATGTTTCCAACATCTTCTTGTGCAGTTCCACTAAAATATATGGTATCTTCAAAGAAGATCCCTGTTTGCACAAGTAGAGATAATTACATATTACATTAAGAGTGGCATCAAATCAGTGGCAAAACAATTGCTCGTTCCAGCCATAGCAATAAATTAAGATGCAAAACTATATCATTACTTGTGTCATCACAGTTCCAGTGCTTCATTACAGCACCGGGAGTTGATTTTTGTTTTTCTTCCGCTTGTTCTTCCCCTTCATCACTTGGTTCAATAACAGACAAGCTTCGCCTTCAATGTAAGGTTTGGCGTGTCAATTAGGGAGCACAAGTATAGTACTAAACTTAATTTTCTGATGAAAGTGGCAAAATACAGACCAGCAGTTGTGAAATATCATTATATTACCTCAATGGGATATTACGGTGCACATACAGATTGGAAGTCTTGTCTCCATTTGTGCAGTTCACTAAAATCAAGCAACATTATCATACAAGTAGCACAACATATGAAAGCACACTTGAGAATCATGTGAAAGAAGGCTAGTACTGACCTCTCATGATGCGGAATTCAAACAACTCACAAGAAGAAGATCTGAACCAAATTCGCCTTAATGGATAGGAAGTAAGATCTCCTCTTGTGCAGTTCCACTAAGATCAAGCAATCAACAACGTTGTTGGTGTGACATTTTGGTTGAACTGCATAAAATACTCTTAAAACAAAAGTGTTTTGTGCAGTGCAACAAAAGGTCACAATGGCAACGAGGTGAAGTAGATAACCTTGTTTACACAGAGGTGCAAAGGAAACAATTAGTGGTCAATAACGGTGGATGACACAGAAGCCAACAAAAAGAAGCATCTACCTTATCTAAATGGGAAAGAAAGCAAGGTAGTAGCATTTCTCAAATGGTGGCATTGATTAATTTTCTAGCGGCATTAATAAAATTCGTTAAACATGTAATTTGCTTTTAACTGTGGCATTGCATCAAATTTCCAGCGGCATTATTAGAGGGTGTTTGTTTACAGGGACATTTTGGTGTAGGGACTAAAAAAACTCTGTGTTAGTCCCATCTAAACCAAACAGGAGGGACTTTTAGGGACTAAAAGTGGGTATTTGGGACTAAATAAAGAAGACCCCGAGGGAGTCTTTTTGGGACTTTTTCCAACAGTTGCCCCTGCCACGCATCGCACCTTGTCTCTATTAGTTCATTACTAGGGGTAACATGGTCTTTTAGCATGTCATTTAATAACCTCTAGTCCATGTTTAGTCCCTGGAACCAAGAAGGTAGGGACTAGGGAGTTTTTAACCAAACATGGCCTTAGATTAACAACAGCTAATGAGTTGCACGGGACAGTGGACGCACCAGCACCATGTGCATCTACTGATGTACTGTGGTC
Organism: Triticum aestivum; assembly: GCF_018294505.1. Taxonomy (NCBI): domain Eukaryota; kingdom Viridiplantae; phylum Streptophyta; class Magnoliopsida; order Poales; family Poaceae; genus Triticum; species Triticum aestivum. The sequence goes on along the minus strand of NC_057809.1, from coordinate 556,751,903 downwards.
ATGCATAGTCTGTTGCAACAAAGAACAAACAACCAAGGAGCATATTTGTGTTGGTCCTAGTTTTGTTATCTTTAGACACCTTTCCCTATGTGAGCGCAACAAATCTAGTCCCGCTCAAACTCTACAGCCTTGTCCCTTCCTTTCCTTTTTGAACTAGTACTTTCGCCCCTTCCTTTCCTCTTTGAACCACGTCCTAGATTTATGCGATACAACTTTCCCCGCTACTTTCCCCCATTCCTTTCCTCTTTAAACCACGTCCTAGATTCATGCCATACAACTTTCCCCCTTCATTTCCTCTTTGAACCACGTCCTAGATTCATGCTATATACAACTTTTCCCACTACTTTCCCCCACTCCTTTCCTCTTTGAACCACGTCCTAGATTCATGGTATACATGCAGCTAGAGCAATGCATGTGGAGTAAGTAAATTATACCTTAAGGTTCTTGGGGCGTGGTTCGGTGGGCGATGGGACGGCGGCGAAGAAGAAGGGGTCGGAGGCCCTCTCGTGCCGCTGCTGGGTGGAAAGTGAACAGCTACGCCGGTAGTCCCTCGCCGACGGCGACAGCGTTAAGCCTCCTTCCCTTCCAGACGGACGGATCCTGCCGGCTCTTTGAGCAGCAGTGAGGGGAGAGAGAGGCCAACGAAGTCTTGTTTAGATCTGGAGAGGGCGAGAGAGTGTGAAGAGAGCAACTACAAGCGCTGAGGCTCCAACGGGAGAGGGTGAGAGAGTGTGAAGATAGCAACTACAAGCGTTGAGGCTCCAGCGTGTATATATATACTGGAGAGAGAGTGTGAAGCGTGCAAACCCTAGAAAACATTTTGACCAGTCAAAGAATCCTCCTGGCACAAATTATGCTCAAGTATAGTTATCGAACCTGAGACCTCAAGTTTGATGAGCGAACAGGCTAACCAGCTACACAACCCTCCCGTTATGTTCAACGAGAGGGAAATAACCTTTTATACATTCCTGCATTCGTGTGACAAGCATGGTGTGTTTTTTTGTGTGTGTGGGAGTCATTGGGATTTCAATCATAATCGTGTCATGTGGCTTTGGTGGTAAGACTATCCAAAGTGGTGCAGAAATAATGCAGCCTTAGTCACCTTACCTCTCTCCACGTAGTACATTGGGTCCCACCAGTCAGAGGGTGAAACAAACAAATTAATAAGAAAAATTAAAAGTGCCAGCGGTGTTTCTTACCTCACACATCTCGCTACTGGTCGGGAACACTGTCCAATTGATCCCTCTGTTCGCTCACGTACTATTTTAAGTGAATCCTTATTATAACATGCACACAAATTTTGGGTACTTGTATTCGACTTAAGTCAGTGTGCCACCGTATCTCGTATACTTACTACTCCCTCCATCTAGGTGTAATAAGTCACGTTAGAAGGTGCAACGGGACCAAGGTGCGTGCGTGCGTGCGTGTGTGTGTGTGTGTGTGTGTGTGTGTGTGTGTTTAACAGCATGTGTGTGTTAGAGAGAGCGACAGATCGACCTACTCCTACAGAGAGATGTTGTGTAGTGTACGAATTTAGCCGTGAGAGTCGGTGCATCCTCTCGTTTCCGAGCGTGTCTGGTAGGGACATGCGGACAGCTGCCATGCCCGCTCCTGACCAGCCTGGCCCACCGAAAGCCCCTCCATCGCCCGCGCGTGCTTCCCGCCCGGAATGGTCAGCGCCGCTCCAAAGAATCGATGCCGCATTCATGCCCGGACAGAGCGGACGTGACCTCTCACTGGCGCAAGAGTGATGGTTGCTTCGTCCATCCAACTTACTGCTGGTTCTATGTGATTTGACGACTCATTGGTCTTTATTACTGAGGTGGTAGGACTGCTAGATGTCCCACACTTTCGGCGAAAGGAGGTACTACTACTAGATTACAATTTTCTCCACTCTCACAGCGGAGGCATGCAAGAGCAGTGAAAACACGCAGGCTCAGTGATTACATGGCCCACCTCACACTATCACCGTGCGACACCTAACTCTTTACATAGTACTCCCTCCGTTCCTAAATATTACTAGATGAGTCCCCGCGCATTGCCGCGGAACAGCGGTATATCTCTCTGCGCAAAATTATTGATTTCATAGAACTAAAAAAACTCTATAACCTCATGACAAATGTGGTAGCCAAACTAAATAAACTCCCATCATCATTTATATCATCCCACGTAAGGAAAAAAGATCAACCAACTCCTACTGCATAATGGGATTGTATTTTTCTTTTTGACATGTTAATGGGACTTAAAAGCTCACTTACATGCATGCTACCGGTGCATTCTTGCATGCAGACATGTTGATGTGATTTAAAACCCACTCACATGCATGTGCCACGGTATTTCTGCATGCTTGCATGTGGCTAAGTGCGGAGCCTTGATGACCCACAAGTATAGGGGATCTATCGTAGTCCTTTCGATAAGTAAGAGTGTCGAACCCAACGAGGAGCAGAAGGAAATGATAAGCGGTTTTCAGCAAGGTATTCTCTGCAAGTACTGAAATAAGTGGTAACAGATAGTTTTGTGATAAGATAAATTGTAATGAGCTACAAGTAACAAAAGTAAATGAAGTGCAGCAAGGTGGCCCAATCCTTTTTGTAGCAAAGGACAAGCCGAAACAAACTCTTATAATAGGAAAAGCGCTCCCGAGGACACATGGAAATATTGTCAAGCTAGCTTTCATCACGTTCATATGATTCGCGTTCGATACTTTGATAATTTGATATGTGGGTGGACTGGTGCTTGGGTGTTGTTCTTACTTGAACAAGCATCCCACTTATGATTAACCTCTATTGCAAGCATCCGCAACTACAACAAAAGTATTAAGGTAAACCTAACCATAGCATGAAACATGTGGATCCAAATCAGCCCCTTACGAAGCAACGCATAAACTAGGGTTTAAGCTTCTGTCACTCTAGCAACCCATCATCTACTTATTACTTCCCAATGCCTTCCTCTAGGCCCAAATAATGGTGAAGTGTTATGTAGTCGACGTTCACATAACACCACTAGAGGCTAGACAACATACATCTTATCAAAATATCAAACGAATACCAAATTCACATGACTACTAATAGCAAGACTTCTCCCTTGTCCTCAGGAACAAACGTAATTACTCACAAAGCATATTCATGTTCATAATCAGAGGGGTAATAATATGCATATAGGATCTAAACATATGATCTTCCACCAAATAAACCAACTAGCATCAACTACAAGGAGTAACCAACACTACTAGCAACCTATTAGCACCAATCTCGGACTTCGAGACAAGAATTGGATACAAGAGATGAACTAGGGTTTGGAGATGAGATGGTGCTGGTGAAGATGTTGATGGAGATTGCCCTCTCCCGATGAGAGGAGCGTTGGTGATGACGATGGTGATGATTTCCCTCTCCTGGAGGGAAGTATCCCCGGCAGAACAGCTCTGCCGGAGCTCAAGATTGGTTCCACCAAGGTTCCGCCTCGTGGCGGCGGAGTCTCCTCCTGGAAAGTTCCTCCTTATTTTTTTTTCTCATCGAAAGACTTCATATAGCAGAAGATGGACGTCGGAGACCCACTAGGGGGCCCACGAGGTAGGGGGCGCGCCCTAGGAGGGGGGCGCGCCCCCCCACCCTCGTGAGCAGGGTGTGGCCCCCCTGGCCTTCATCTTTGGCAAGGATTTTTCTTTATTTATTTTAAGATGTTCCGTGGAGTTTCAGGACTTTTGGAGTTGCGCAGAATAGGTCTCTAATATTTGCTCCTTTTCCAGCCCAGAATTCCAACTGCCGGCATTGTCCCTCCTTATGTAAACCTTGTAAAATAAGAGAGAATAGCCATAAGTATTGTGACATAAAGTGAAATAACAGTCCATAATGCAATAAATATCGATATAAAAGCATGATGCAAAATGGACGTATCAACTCCCCCAAGCTTAGACCTCGCTTGTCCTCAAGCGAAAAGCCGATAACAATAAATATGTCCTCATGTTTAGAGGTAGAGGCGCCAATAAAAATAAAATACGGACATGAAGGCATCATGATTATTCTCATAACAACAACATATATAGATTTTGTCATATGATTACTTATGTTCAAGTGATGATCTATTCACAATGCAAAAGTATAAATCATAAACCTTATTGGGCTCCGACAAACTATAATCTCAGTCACTGAAGCAATTGCAACTTATCATAACATCGGAACGAGTCTATGTCAGAGCTAAAAAGCAAGTCCACATACTCAACTATAATTTAGTCCTTCATAATTGCTAACACTCATGCAATACTTGTGGTTATGAAGTTTTAATCGGACACAGAGAAAGATAGGGGCTTATAGTTTTGCCCCACAACCTTTTACCTCAAGGGTAATGTCAACAATAATAATTCATGCTCCCCTATATCCAATTAGATATATATATATCATGTTCTTTCCAACATGCTGAGCTTGCCAAAGGATAAAATGAAAAAGGAAAGGTGAAGATCACCGTGACTCTTGCATAAGGTAGAAGATAATAATAAAAGATAGGCCCTTCGCAGAGGGAAGCAGAGGTTGCCATGCGCTTTTATGGTTGGATGCACAAAATCTCAATGCGAAAGAACGTCACTTTATATTGCCCCTTGTGATATGAACCTTTATTATGCAGTCCATCGCTTTTATTACTTCCACATTACAAGATTGTATAAAGCTTATTTCTCCCACACCAATCAATCATACATATTTAGAGCAATTTTTATTGCTTTGCACCGATGAAAACTTACTTGAAGGATCTTACTCAATCCATAGGTAGATATGGTGGACTCTCATGGCAAAACTGGTTTAAGGGTATTTGGAAGCACAAGTAGTATTTCTACTTGGTGCTGAGAATTTGGCTAGCATGAGGGGGAAAGGTAATCTCAACAAGTTAGAGGATCCATGACAACATACTTTATCTCAGATATAAGAAATACATAACTCATTACGTTGTCTTCCTTGTCCAACATCAACCCTTTAGCATGTCATATTTTAATGAGTGCTCCCAATCATAAAAGATGTCAATGATAATATATCTATATGTGAAAACCTCTCTTTCCTTATTTCCTTATTACTTCCTATTAATTGCATGAATGATCAAAGCTATGTCTGCCAACTCCCAACAACTTTTAATCATCATACTCTTTCTATGTGAAGTCATTACTCTCAATAAGATCAATATGAACTTTTTGTTTCTTTTTATTCTTTTCTTCTTTCTTTTATTCACCCAAGATCATGGCAAAATAATCAAGCCCTTGACTAAACACTAATCTTTATTATATATAGCTCACGGACTCGATTACAAAGAGAGATCATAAAGCAAAACTCAAAACTAGATCATGCCATAAACTTTATTCTACTAGATCAAGATACTACTATTAGGATCGAACTAAGAAAAACGGTAAAGATAGGAGTTGTGATGGTGATACGATACCGGGGCACCTCCCCCAAGCTTGGCAGTTGCCAAGGGGAGTACCCATACCCATGTGATTATGTCTCCTTTGTCGGTGAAGAAGGTGGTGGTGATGTTGGCTTAGTTGATGGCTTAGGCTTCTCCCTTAATTTGCGCTTAAGGACGGCATTTTGATCCCTCAGATCATCAATCTCCCACTCCAGGGTTAATATCTTTTTGCATAGGTCCTGCTTATTTTCCTGCAAGAGACGAAAAGGGATAAACTCGAACTTGGGTTTCTTTACCCTATCAGGGAGACTTGACTTTTTGAACTCCACGTGCATGTCCCCAGGTTGAGGTAATGGTGCTTCATCTTCATCTCAGCTCGTCTCCTCCTTCCCCTTGGGTTCATAGTTCTCTTCTTCCTCCGTGGTCCATCCATCGTGTTCCACATCTCCATAGACCTTAGGATTTGCTAAGTAGTCATCCACATAGCTTTCTCCTTCCAAATCCTGGGAAGACATGTTGATTTAATCTGCAACGGGACAACTAGAAATGAAAACAGAGGATATCTGCGTGATATGGGAGTCAAAACCTTCGGGAGGTTATATGATGAATTTTTACCGACCAAAATACGTATTGTGCAAGAAAACGGAGTCCGGAAGGCACACATGGTGCTCATGAGGGAGGGGGCGCGCCCAGAGGGGTAGGGCGCGCCCACCACCCTCGTGGGGCCCTCGTGTCCTTCCCGGATTGCTACTTATTTTTCTATTTTTCTAAATATTCCAAGACGGAGAAATATTGCCTTAAAAATTGTTTTGGAGTCGGTTTACTTACCGTACCACATACCTATTCCTTTTGGGAGTCTGAAATGGTCTGGAAGGTGTCCCTTATGTATTCCTCCGGGGTTACGGTTTCAATAATATTGGTTTCAACATTTATGGGATTACCTGAGATATAATGTTTGATTCTTTGACCGTTTACCACCTTCGGATTTGTGCCCTCGAAGTTGTTGATTTTTATGGCACCAGAACGATAGACCTCCTCAATAACATAGGGGCCTTCCCATTTAGAGAGAAGTTTTCCTGCAAAAAATCTTAAACGAGAGTTGTATAGCAATACATAATCACCTACATTAAACTCACGCTTTTGTATCCTTTTGTCATGCCATCTTTTAACTTTTTCTTTAAACAACTTGGCATTTTCATAAGCTTGGGTTCTCCATTCATCAAGTGAGCTAATATCAAATAACCTCTTCTCACCGGCAAGTTTGAAATCATAGTTAAGCTCTTTAATAGCCCAATATGCCTTATGTTCTAGTTCGAGAGGTAAGTGACATGTTTTTCCATAAACCATTTTATACGGAGACATACCCACAGGATTTTTGTATGCAGTTCTATAAGCCCATAATGCATCATCAAGTTTCTTGGACCAATTCTTTCTAGACCTATTAACAGTATTTTGCAAAATTAATTTGAGCTCTCTATTGCTCAACTCTACTTGACCACTAGACTGTGGGTGATAAGGAGATGCAATTCTATGATTAACATCATACTTAGCAAGCATTTTACGAAAGCACCATGAATAAAGTGTGAACCACCATCAGTCATTAAATATCTAGGGACTCCAAACCTCGGAAAAATAACTTCCTTAAGCATTTTAATAGAAGTGTTATGATCAGCACTACTAGTTAGAATAGCTTCTACCCACTTAGTAATGTAATCAACAACAACTAGAATATGTGTGTATCCATTAGAGGCAGGAAAAGGTCCCATATAATCAAAGCCCCAAACATCAAATGGTTCAATAACAAGTGAATAATTCATAGGCATTTCTTGACGTCTACTAATATTACCAATTCTTTGACATTCATCACAAGACAAGACAAACTTACGGGCATCCTTGAAGAGCGTAGGCCAATAAAAACCAGATTGCAATACCTTATGTGCAGTTCTGTCTCCAGCGTGGTGTCCTCCATAAGCTTCGGAATGACACTTGCGTAGGATCCGTTCCTTTTCATGCTCAGGTACACAACGTCTAATAACACCATCTACTCCTTCTTTATAAAGATGTGGGTCATCCCAAAAGTAATGTCTCAAGTCATAGAAAAACTTTTTCTTTTGCTGGTATGTGAAGCTAGGTGGTATAAACTTAGCAACAATATAATTAGCATAATCAGCATACCATGGAGTACTACGAGAAGTACTTATAACATTTAATTGTTCATTAGGAAAGCTATCATTAATAGGTAGTGGGTCATCAAGAACATTCTCTAACCTAGACAAGTTGTCTGCAACGGGGTTCTCAGCACCCTTTCTATCAACAATATGCAAATCAAATTCTTGTAGCGAGAGAACCCATCTAATAAGTCTAGGTTTAGCATCTTTCTTTTCCATAAGGTATTTAATAGCAGCATGATCAGTGTGAATAGTTACTTTAGAATCAACAATATAAGGTCTGAACTTATCACAAGCAAATACAACTGCTAAAAGCTCTTTTTCAGTAGTAGCATAATTTCTTTGAGCATTGTCTAGAGTCTTATTAGCATAATGAATAACATTTAATTTCTTATCAACTCTTTGCCCTAGAACAGCACCTACAGCATAATCACTAGCATCACACATAATTTCAAAGGGCAAATTCCAATCAGGTGGCTGAACAACAGGTGCCGAGACTAATGCTTTCTTAAGTATTTCAAATGCTTCTACACAATCATCATCAAAGACAAATGGTATATCTTTTTGCAATAAATTAGTCAGAGGCTGAGAAATTTTTGAGAAGTCCTTAATGAACCTCCTGTAAAATCTGGCGTGACCAAGGAAACTTCTTATACCTTTGATGTCCTTGGGAGATGGCATCTTTTCAATAGCATTGCCCTTGGCTTTATCAACTTCAATACCTCTTTTAGAAACCTTATTCCCCAAGACAATACCTTCATTAACCATAAAGTGCCACTTTTCCCAATTCAAGACAAGATTAGTTTCTTCACATCTCTGCAGAACTCGATCAAGATTGCTCAAGCAATCATCAAAAGAGGAACCATAGACGGAAAAATCGTCCATGAAAACCTCACAAATCTTTTCACAAAAGTCAGAGAATATAGCCATCATGCATCTTTGAAAGGTAGCAGGTGCATTACATAAACCAAAAGGCATACGTCTATAAGCAAAAGTACCAAAAGGGCATGTAAAACTAGTCTTTGATTGATCTCTAGCCGACACAGGTATTTGAGAGAAACCAGAATAACCATCTATAAAGCAATAGTGTGTATGTTTGCATAATCTTTCTAGCATTTGATCAATAAAACGTAAGGGGTAATGATCTTTCTTAGTAGCTTTATTTAATTTGCGGAAATCAATTACCATCCTATAACCTGTGATAATTCTTTGTGGAATCAATTCATCTTTATCATTAGGAACAACAGTAATACCTCCCTTCTTAGGGACACAATGGACAGGACTTACCCACTGACTATCAGCAACGGGATAAATTATACCTGCCTCCAGACGCTTGAGTATTTCTTTTCTTACCACTTCTTTCATTTTAGGATTCAGACGTCGTTGAGGATCACGAACTGGTTTGGCATCTGCTTCCAAATTTATTTTATGTTGACATAGAGTGGGACAAATTCCCTTAAGATCATCAAGAGTATATCCAATAGCAGCACGATGCTTCTTTAGAGTTTTCAATAATCTTTCTTCTTCATGCTCTGAAAGGTTAGCACTAATAATAAAAGGATATATCTTCTTTTCATCAAGATAAGCATATTTAAGATTATCAGGCAACGGTTTAAGCTCACACACGGGATCACCCTTGGGTGGAAGAGGATCCCCTAAAATTTCAACAGGCAAGTTGTGTTGCAGAATAGGTTCCTGTTTAAAGAATACTTCATCTATTTCCCTTCTTTCATTCATGAACATATCATTTTCATGGTCTAGCAAATAGTGTTCTAAAGGATCACTAGGAGGTACGGCAATAGAAGCAAGAACAATAATTTCATCCTTACTAGGCAATTCTTCCTCACGATGTTGTTTACTAAATTTAGAAAAATTAAACTCATGAACCATATCATCCAAGCCAATAGTAACAACATTCTTTTCACAATCTATCCTAGCATTAACAGTGTTCAAGAAGGGTCTACCAAATATAATGGGACAAAAGCTATCTTGCGGGGAAGTAAGAACAAGAAAATCAGCAGGATATTTAGTTTTCCCACACAAGACTTCAACATCTCTAACAATTCCCATCGCTGAAATAGTATCTCTATTGGCAAGTTTAATTGTGACATCAATATCTTCTAATTCAGCAGGTGCAATTTCACGCTTGATTTCTTTATGCAAGTCATAAGGTATAACACTAGCACTAGCACCCATATCACATAAGCCATGATAACAATGATCTCCTATTTTAACAGAAATAACAGGCACGCCTACCACAGGTCTATGTTTATCTTTAGCACAAGGTTTAGCAATTCTAGCAGTTTCACCATCAAACTGAATAACATGCCCATCAATATTATCAGACAAGAGATCTTTAACAATAGCAATATTAGGTTCTACTTTAACTTGCTCAGTACGTGTATAAGTTCTAATATTGCTTTTATGAACAACAGTTGAAGCTTTAGCATGATCCTTTACTCTAACAGGGAAATGTGGTTTCTCAACATAAGAAGTAGGAACAATAGGATCATTATAAGTGACAGTTTTTTCTTCAACTTTAATAGGTGCAGTTACTTTTACTTCTATGAGAGGATGATATTTAAACCACTTCTCCTTAGGGAGATCAACACAAGTAGCAAAAGATTCACAGAAAGAAGCTGCTATCTCAGAGTCAAGTCCATATTTAGTGCTAAACTTACGGAAAATATCAGTATCCATAAAAGATTTAACACAATCAAACTTTGGTGTCATACCTGACTCTTTACCTTTGTCGAGGTCCCAATCTTCAAGTTGCGTTTAATTCTATCCAATAAATTCCATCTGAATTCAATAGTCTTCATCATAAAAGAGCCAGCACAAGAAGTATCGAGCATGGTTTGATTATAATGAGAAAGCCGAGCATAAAAACTTTGCATAATTATTTCTCTCGAGAGCTCATGATTGGGGCATGAATATAACATTGATTTAAGCCTCCCCCAAGCTTGAGCGATGCTTTCTCCTTCGCGAGGCCAGAAATTATATATATAATTGCGATCATGATGAACAAGATGCATAGGGTAATACTTTTGATGAAATTCCAATTTCAATCTTTTATAGTTCCATGATCTCATATCATCACATAGCCTATACCATATAAATGCATCTCCCTTCAAAGATAAAGGGAAGACCTTCTTCTTAGCAACATCATCGGGTACACCTGCAAGCTTAAATAATCCACAAACTTCATCCACATATATTAAGTGCTCATCAGGATGCTTTGTTCCATCTCCTGTAAAAGGGTTAGCTAGCAGTTTTTCCATCATACCCGAAGGAAATTCAAAAGGAGTTTCATTTTCAATAGGTTCAGTAGGTTGAGGAGCAACTCTTTTCTCTACTGGACGGGGTGAAGATACCCCGAACAAGCCCCTCAGAGAATTACTTTCCATAGTAGAAAGTGATAGTAAATTTTAGCACACTATATAAAATTTTCCTTACCAAATTCCACCTACCAAAGGCGCTACAATCCCCGGCAACGGCGCCAGAAAAGAGTCTTGATGACCCACAAGTATAGGGGATCTATCGTAGTCCTTTTGATAAGAGTGTCGAAACCAACAAGGAGCAGAAGGAAATGATAAGCGGTTTTCAGCAAGGTATTCTCTGCAAGTACTGAAATAAGTGGTAACAAATAGTTTTGTGATAAGATAAATTGTAAGGAGCAACAAGTAACAAAAGTAAATAAAGTGCAGCAAGGTGGCCCAATCCTTTTTGTAGCAAAGGACAAGCCGGAACAAACTCTTATAATAGGAAAAGCGCTCCCAAGGACACATGGGAATATCGTCAAGCTAGTTTTCATCACGTTCATATGATTTGCGTTCGATACTTTGATAATTTGATATGTGGGTGGACCGGTGCTTGGGTGTTGTTCTTACTTCAACAAGCATCCCACTTATGATTAACCTCTATTGCAAGCATCCACAACTACAACAAACGTATTAAGGTAAACCTAACCATAGCATGAAACATGTGGATCCAAATCAGCCCCTTAGGAAGCAACACATAAACTAGGGTTTAAGCTTCTATCACTCTAGCAACCCATCATCTACTTATTACTTCCCAATGCCTTCCTCTAGGCCCAAATAATGGTGAAGTGTTATGTAGTCGATGTTCACATAACACCACTAGAGGCTAGACAACATACATCTTACCAAAATATCAAACGAATACCAAATTCACATGACTACTAATAGGAAGACTTCTCCCTTGTCCTCAGGAACAAACATAATTACTCACAAAGCATATTCATGTTCATAATCAGAGGGGTAATAATATGCATATAGATCTGAACATATGATCTCCCACCAAATAAACCAACTAGCATCAACTACAAGGAGTAATCAACACTACTAGCAACCTACTAGCACCAATCCCAGACTTTGAGACAAGAATTGGATACAAGAGATGAACTAGGGTTTGGTGATGAGATGGTGCTCGTGAAGATGTTGATGGAGATTGCCCTCTCCCGATGAGAGGAGCGTTGGTGATGACGATGGTGATGATTTCCCCCTCCCAGAGGGAAGTATCCCCGGCAGAACAGCTCTGCCGGAGCTCTAGATTGGTTCTGCCAAGGTTCCGCCTCGTGGCGGCGGAGTCTCGTCCCGAAAATTTCCTCATTTTTTTCTCATCAAAAGACTTCATATAGCATAAGATGAACGTTGGAGACCCACCAGGGGGCCCACAAGGTAGGGGGGCGCGCCCTAGGAGGGGGGCGCGCCCCCCACCCTCGTGAGCAGGGTGTGGGCCCCCTGGCCTTCATCTTTGGTGAGGATTTTTCTTTATTTATTTTAAGATGTTTCGTGGAGTTTCAGGACTTTGGAGTTGCGCAGAATAGGTCTCTAATATTTGCTCCTTTTCGAGCCCAAAATTCCAGCTGCCGGCATTCTCCCTCCTTATGTAAACCTTGTAAAATAAGAGAGAATAGCCATAAGTATTGTGACATAAAGTGAAATAATAGTCCATAATGCATTAAATATCGATATAAAAGCATGATGCAAAATGGACGTATCAAGCCTCTCAACGTCTAGATCAGACGGCTATTATGGACAGATTTACTTCATCTAACGGCTACATCAATTTTGATGATGTGGCTCAAGGAGAGGATAGAGAATTCCTAGTAGTGGGGGCTAGCTATTTGTCGGAGTAATGGGCCACGGGTAGGCTAACCCGACGCCCATAGCCTTTCGAGAGATCGGGGCTGACCGCGCCCCTCAGGATGCCAAGGTAAAGAGCCGCCTTCTGGAAGCCGGCTGGAGAAACAGCCGGATGCCCGTAGACGGTCGAGTCCAGAAGGCGAGGTCGAGACAAGTCGACTCCTGCCAGGCGGCTTCCAGAGATGCTGGCTCCGAGGAATCGGCCCGCGGCCCCTTCGAAGCCCATACCCACATCAAGGGGGACGGGATAGGGGATGGCTATAGTGGAGCCCATCCCCTCCCCTTCTTAAGGGTCGGCGCGGCCACAGTGCGCTGTACCAACGAGGAGCCCCAACCAGCGCGGCACTGTTGCCATGCCTGCCCTGACATCATTACAGGCAGGCGGAGTCCTGCTCCCACGATGGCATGTCTATACGGCCCAAGCACGACGGGCCCCACCAGTCAGCGAGAGTCCAGAATACGGCGAAGAGCCCTACCAATCGGACCCGATGGGAGTCGGCCCCTAGGAGTCGGCCTGCTCATCCCACGGGCCCCACGCGCCCTTAACCAGACATGATGGCGGTGCTATAGCCATGATCCTTCGACCAAGCCTGCGTCATTAGAAGCGCAGCTATAGTGATCAGCAGCCGGCAAGACCCCCAAGCGGCGGGTACGGCCTGTCGGCTCCGTACCAGACCAGTCGGCGGGCCCCCCCAATCGGCGGGCCCCAGCAGTCGGCGGAGAAATCGGCAGCCGAAGAGACTGACGGCTGGGCCTGGCCCAGTCATATTACCCTTGTACCCCTGGGGGGCAGGCCTATATAAACCCCCGAGGGCACCCATGCAAAGGGTTCAGACCCATTAGAACTAGACCAAAGATATAGGAAGGAGAAAGCTAGCCTTGCCTTCTCCTACCTCCAACATACAGCTCGAGGAGCACCCTTGTACTCACTTTGCCTTAGTGATCATGTGGAGACCCCGCAGAGCAGGACTAGGGGTGTTATCTCCTAGGAGAGCCCCGAACCTGGGTAAAGTACGCCGGTGTTCGTGTCTACGCCTAATCCCGCTTCCGGGCACCGGCGACGTTCTACTCACTCCCACCATGATAAGCCATCCTTTGGCTTATGTCGCACCCAACCCCCAACATTTGGCGCCCACCGTGGGGCGAGGTGCACCGTCGTCCGAAGACCTGTTCTGGACGGGAACCCTTTTTCTCCCTGGCGAGCACAGCCAGCCCGGCATTCTAGACGGTGTCTGCGCCGACGCGCTGCTTGGCGTGGAAATCGCCTGCGCGGCCAGTTGCCTCGCCGATCTTGTCGGTGTGGTCCGCCTCTTCAACGAGCCCGCATCCAACGCGGGCACAGGCGGCCCCGAGAGCCTCCTCGCGGGCCTCCTCGACCAACTCCACGTCGCCAGCGAGCCTGCTGTGGACTTGGAGTCCATAGGCTCCACCGACCCGATGCTGGTCGACTCCGACACCGCATCGCTTGACGCGTTCCCCACCAACGTGGTGGTCTACGACGAGCCGCTCCCTCGCGCGGAGAGCGGCGGAAGCACCGTCACGGAGGTACTTGTCATCGGTCACGGCGAGCACTCCGATGGAGGTGCTCACGACCCGCTTGATGCGGCACAACAAGACCTGACCGCGCCCATTCCCGAAGATGCCGACACCGAGACGCTGGAGGCGCGCCGCCTTCAGCTTGTTGAAGGTGCCAAGAAGCTTGCCAGCATGAGACGCCTATCGGAGGCCTATCAGCGCGAGATGGACCGCGCTGTGGGCGGCACGCCGGCTCCCGCCGGGCCCAGCCGCCTTGGCGTAGTCCAGCAGTGCAGCGTGGGCATCGCTAACCTGTTCGGGGCAGATAGCCCCGTCTACGCCACGCCGGCGGAAAACATCCGAGCTGCCCAAGCGGCAGCAGACGAGCTAGACAAGTTCGAGGGCGAGGAGCATCGCCTGATGGCGGAGCGCGTTCAACGGCTCCTCGATGTGGCTGCCGAGCAGAACGAGGCCGGCTGCCGCACCGATGTGCTGCGTCGGCAGAATGACGACCTGCATCCCCACCGAGACCAAGGCACGACATCTCGGACGCCGACCGGTGGTGTCCATGGAAGAAAAGACAAGGAGCCGGCTGCTAGCCACAGTCGGACTCGTATCACCATAGAGCACGACCAAGACGGCCGCCCAAGAGCAGTGGAACGACGGGACGACTGTCCGCCTCCTCCCCCTCGCAGGGAAAGGCGAGTCTCCCCGCCGCCTGTTGACCACCCGACACTCGACGACCGCCTTGGCCGCCTGGAGGGAGTCGGAGAGAATGATGCCCGCCACCGGATCGACTGTCTCCACCGGTCCCTGGCGCTTGTTGGTGTTGGGGATCGTAGCAGAAATTTAAAATTTTCTACGCATCACCAAGATCAATCTATGGAGTAATCTAGCAACGAGGGGAAGGGGAGTGCATCTACATACCCTTGTAGATCGCTAAGCGGAAGCGTTGCAAGAATGCGGATGAAGGAGTCGTACTCGTAGTGATTCAGATCGCGGTTGATTCCGATCTAAGCGCCGAACCATGGCGCCTCCGCGTTCAACACACGTGCAGCCCGGTGACGTCTCCTACACCTTGATCCAGCAAGGGGAGAAGGAGAGGTTGGGGAAGACTCCATCCAGCAGCAGCACGACGGCATGGTGGTGAAGGAGGAGCGTGGCAATCCTGCAGGGCTTCGCCAAGCACCACGGGAGAGGAGGAGGACTTGGGAGAGGGGGAGGGCTGCGCCAGAACTTGGGTGCGGCTGCCCTCCCACCCCCACATATATATAGGGGCAAGGGAGAGGGGGCCGGCCCCCTCAGATCCAATCTGAGGAGGGGGCGGCGGCCAGGGGGGTTGACTTGCCCCCCAAGGCAAGGCCCCCCCCTTTAGGGTTCCCCCAAACCCTAGGCGCATGGGCCCTAGGGGGGGAGGCGCCCAACCCACTAAGGGGCTGGTCCCTCTCCACACACAGCCCATAGGGCCCTCCGGGGCAGGTGGACCCTCCCGGTGGACCCTCGGAACCCCTCCGGTGGTCCCGGTACAATACCAGTAACCCCCGAATTATTCCGGTGACCGTATGATGACTTCCCATATATAAATCTTTACCTCCGGACCATTCCGGAACTCCTTGTGACGTCCTGGATCTCATACGGGACTCCGGACAACATTCGGTAACCACGTACATCTATTCCCTATAACCCTAGCGTCATCGAACCTTAAGTGTGTAGACCCTACGGGCTCGGGAGTCATGCAGACATGGCCGAGACAACTCTTCGGTCAATAACCAACAGCGGGATATGGATACCCATGTTGGCTCCCACATGCTCCACGATGATCTCATCGGATGAACCACGATGTCAAGGATTCAATCAATCCCGTATACAATTCCCTTTGTCTATCGGTATGATACTTGCCCGAGATTCGATCGTCGGTATCCCGATACCTTGTTCAATCTCGTTACTGGCAAGTCTCTTTACTCGTTCCGTAACACATCATCCCGTGATCAACTCCTTGATCACATTGTGCACATTATGATGATGTCCTATCGAGTGGGCCCAGAGATACCTCTTCGTTTACACGGAGTGACAAATCCAGTCTCGATTCGTGCCAACCCAACAGACACTTTCGGAGATACCTGTAGTGTACCTTTATAGCCACCCAGTTACGTTGTGACGTTTGGCACACCCAAAGCACTCCTACGGTATCCGGGAGTTGCACAATCTCATGGTCTATGGAAATGATACTTGACATTAGAAAAGCTTTAGCATACGAACTACACGATCTTTGTGCTAGGCTTAGGATTGGGTCTTGTCCATCACATCATTCTCCTAATGATGTGATCCAGTTATCAATGACATTCAATGTCCATGATCAGGAAGCCGTAACCATCTACTGATCAACGAGCTAGTCAACTAGAGGCTTACTAGGGACATGGTGTTGTCTATGTATCCACACATGTATCTGAGTTTCCTATCAATACAATTCTAGCATGGATAATAAACGATTATCATGAACAATGAAATATAATATAATAATAACCAATTTATTATTGCCTCTAGGGCATATTTCCAACAGTCTCCCACTTGCACTAGAGTCAATAATCTAGTTCACATCGCCACGTGATTAACACTCACAGGTCACATCGCCATGTAACCAATATCCAAGAGTCTAGTAGACTCAATGATCTAGTTCACATCACTATGTGATAAACACTCAGAGTTCTGGGTTTGATCATGTTATGCTTGTGAGAGAGGTTGTAGTCAACGGGTCTTGCCATATTCAAATCCCTATGTATTTCGCAAAACTTTATGTCATATCGTAGATGCTACTACCACGTTCCACTTGGAGCTATTCCAAATTGTTGCTCCATTATATGTATCCGGTATCTCTACTCAGAGGTATCCGGATAGGTGTTAAGCTTGCATCAACGTAACTCTTTACGTTGAACTCTTCATCACCTCCATATCCAAGAAACATTTCCTTATTCCTCTAAGGATAATTTTGACCGCTATCTGGTGATCCAGTCCTAGATCACCTTTGTGCCCTCTTGCCAGACATGTGGCAAGGCACACATCAGGTGCGGTACTTAGCATGGCATACCGTATATAGCCTATGACAATAGCATAGGGGACGACCTTCGTACTTCCTCTTTCTTCTACCGTGGTGAAGCTTTGAGTCTTACTCAACTTCACACCTTACAACTCAGGTAAGAACCCCTTCTTTGACTGATCTATTTTGAACTCCTTCAAAAACATGTCAAGGTGTGCGTTCTTTGAAATTATCATCAGACGTCTTGATCTATCTCTATAGATCTTGATGCCCAATATGTAAGCAGCTTTATCCAGGTCTTCCTTTGAAAAACACTCTTCAAACAACCGTTTATGCTTTCCAGAAATTCCACATTATTTCGGATCTACAATATGTCATCCACATATACTTATCAAAAATGTTGTAGTGCCCCCACTCACTTTCTTGTAAATACAAGTTTCTAGCAAACATTGTATAAACCTAAAAGCTTTGATCACTCCATCAAAACATATATTCCGATTCCGAGATGCTTGCTCTAGTCCATAGAAGGATTGCTGGAGCCAGCATACCTTTTAGCATCCTTAGGATCGAAAAAACCTTTTATTGTATCACATACAACTTTTCTTACGAAAACTGGTAAGAAAACTTGTTTTGACATCCATCTGTAAGATTTCATAATCGAAAAATACAGCTAATGCTAACATGATTCCGACAGACTTAAGCACCGCTACGGGTGAGAAATTCTCATCGTAGTCAACTCCTTGAACTTGTGAAAAGACTCTTTCCCACAAGTTGAGCTTCATAGACGGTAACATTACCGCCCACGTCTGTCTTCTTCTTAAAGATCCATTTATCTCAATGGCTTGCCGATCATCGGGCAAGTCCACCAAAGTCCATACTCTGTTTTGATACATGGATCCTATCTCGGATTTCATGGCTTCTAACCATTTGTCGAAATACGGGCCCACCATCGCTTCTCCATAGCTCGTAGGTTCATTGTTGTCTAACAACATGATATCTAAGACAGGATTACCGTACCACTTAGGAGTAGTACATATCCTTGTCAACCTACGAGGTTCGATAGCAACTTGATCCGAAGCTTCATGATCACTATCATTAACTTCCTATTCAACAGACGTAGGCGCCACAGAAAACATCTTTCTGTGTTGCATCATTCTCTGGTTGAAGTAAAGGTTCGACAACCTCATCAAGTTCTATCTTCCTCCCACTCAATTCTTTCGAGAGAAACTCCTCCTCGAGAAATGACCCTTTCTTAGCGACAAACAATTTGCCCTTGGATCTGAGATAGAAGGTGTACCCAACTGTCACCTTTGGGTATCCTATGAAGATGTGTTTGTTCGCTTTGGGTTCGAGCTTCTCCGGCTGAAGCCTTAAGCATCGCAGCCCCAAACATTAAGAAGTGACAACTTTTATTTCTTGCCAAACCAATGTTCACACGACGTCGTTTCAACAGACTTAAATGGTGTCCTATCTAAAGTGAATGCAGCTGTCTCTAACGCATAACCTCAAAATGAAAACGGTAGATTGGTAAGAGACATCATAGATCGCACCATATCTCATAGGGTTCGATTACGACGTCCGATCACACCATTACCTTGTGGTGTCCCAGGTGGCTTCAATTGTGAAACAATTCCACAATGTCTTAAGTGATTGCCAAACTCATAACTCAGAAAATCCCCTTTTGATCAGATCGTAGGAACATGATCTTATTGTTATGATGATTCTTAACTTCACTCTGAAATCTCTTGAACTTCTCAAACGTTTCAGACTTGTGCTTCATTAAGTAGATATACCTATATCTACCCAAATCGTCAGTGAATATGAGAAAATAGCGATATCCACCACACGCTTCAATTCTCATTGGATCACATGCATCAGCATGCATGATTTCCAACAAGTCAATTGCCCGTTTCATTGTACCTGAAAATGGGGTCTTAGTCATCCTGCCCATGAGGCATGGCTCGCATGTGTCAAGTGATTCAAAATCAAGTGACTCCAAACATCCATCGACATGGAGTTTCTTCATGCATCTTACGCCAATATGACCTAAGCGGCACTGCCACGAGAAAGTGGTACTATCATTATTAACTCTACATCTTGTGGCGTGAACATGTGTATTACCACGACCGAGATTCAATGAGCCATTCACATAGGGTGCATGCCCATGAAAGGTATCATTCATGTAAACAGAATAACCATTATTCTCTAACTTAAATGAATGACTGTATTGCAATGAACATGATTTAATCATACTCATGCTCAACGTAGACACCTGATAACACTTATCTAGGTTCAATACTAATCCCGAAGGCAGATGGAGCGTGCGATGGTGATCTCATCAACTTTGGAAACACTTCCAACACACATCGTCACCTCGCCCTTAGCCAGTCTCCGTTTAGTCCGTAGCTTTTGCTTCAAGTCACCAATAATAGTAACTGAACCAGTATCCAATACCCAGGTGCTACCAGGAGTACTAGTGAGGTGCACATTAATAACACGTATATACTTTGAAGTTTCCAGCCTTCTTATCTACCATGCATTTGGGGTAATTCTGCTACCAGTGACCGTTCCCCTTACAATAGAAGCATTTAGTCTCGGGTTTGGGTTCAACCTTGGGTTCCTTCACTGGAGCGGCAACTAGTTTGCCATCCATGAAGTTTCCCTTCTAGGCCTTGCCCTTCTTGAAACCAGTGGTCTTGTTAAACCATCAACACTTGATGCTCCTTCTTGATTTCTACCTTTTGCGGTCTTAAGCACCGCGAACAGCTCCGGGATCAATTCCATCCCTTGCATGTCACAGTTCATCACGAAGATCTAGTAGCTTAGTGATAGTGGCTAGAGAACTCTATCAATCACTATCTTATCTGGAAGTTTAACCCCCACTTGATTTAAGTGATTGTAGCACCCAGACATTCTGAGCACATGCTCACTAGCTGAGCTATTCTCCTCCATCTTGTTGGCAAAAGAACTTGTCAGAGGTCTCATACCTCTCAACACGGGCATGAGCCTGAAATCCCAATTTCAGCTCTTGGAACATCTCATATGTTCTATGGCGTTCAAAACGTCATTGGAATCCCGATTCTAAGCCGTAAAGTATGGTGCACTAAACTATCAAGTAGTCATCAGGATGTGTCTGTTAGGTGTTCACAACATCCACAGACGATGTTGTAGGGGTTTGCACATCGAGCGGTGCATCAAAGACGTAAGCCTTCTATGTAGCAGTGAGGACACTCCTCGGACTACGTACCTAGTCCGCATCATTGCTTACAATATCTTTCAACTTAATCTTTCTCAAGGAACGTATTGAAACAGGGAGCTACAACATGAGCTATTTATCTACAACATATTTGCGAAGACAATTTAGACTATGTTCATGATAATTGAGATCATCTAATCAAATTATTTAATGAACTCCCACTCAGATAGACATCCCTCTAGTCATCTAAGTGAAACATGATCCGCATCGACTAGGCCGTGTTCGATCATCATGTGAGACGGACTAGTCATCAACGGTGAACATCTCATGTTGATCGTATCTTCTATACGACTCATGTTTGACCTTTCGGTCTTCCGTGTTCCGAGGCCATGTCTGTACATGCTAGGCTCGTCAAGTCAACCTAAGTGTTTCGCATGTGTCCCGAGGCCATGTCTGTACATGCTAGGCTCGTCAACACCCGTTGTATTGAACGTTAGAATCTATCACACCCGATCATCACGTGGTGCTTCGAAACAACGAACCTTCGCAACGGTGCACAGTTAGGGGGAACACTTTTCTTGAAATTTTAGTGAGGGATGATATTATTTAAGCTACCGTCGTTCTAAGCAAATAAGATGTAAAACATGATAAACATCACATGCAATCAAATAGTGACATGATATGGACAATATCATTTTGCTCCTTTTGATCTCCATCTTCGGGCCTCCATGATCATCGTTGTCACCGGCATGACACCATGATCTCCATCATCGTGTCTTCTTGAAGTTGTCTTGTCATCTATTACTTCTACTACTATGGCTAACACTTTAGCAATAAAGTAAAGTAATTACATGACATTTATGTTGACACGCAGGTCATAAATAAATTAAGACAACTCCTATGGCTCCTGCCGGTTGTCATACTCATCGACATGCAAGTCGTGATTCCTATTACAAGAACATGATCAATCTCATACATCACATATATCATTTATCACATCCTTTTGGCCATATCACATCACAAGGCATATGCTGCAAAAACAAGTTAGACGTCCTCTAATTGTTGTTGCAAGTTTTTACGTGGCTGCTATAGGTTTCTAGCAAGAACGTTTCTTACCTACGCGAAAACCACAACGTGATATGCCAATTTCTATTTACCCTTCGTAAGGACCCTTTTCATCGAATCCGATCTGACTAAAGTGGGAGAGACAGACACCCGCTAGCCACCTTATGCAACTAGTGCATGTCAGTCGGTGGAACCAGTGTCACGTAAGAGTACGTGTAAGGTCGGTCCGGGCCGCTTCATCCCACGATGCCGCCGAATCAAGATAAGACTAGTAACGGCAAGTTAATTGACAATATCGACGCCCACAACTGCTTTGTGTTCTACTCGTGCATAGAAACTACGCATAGACCTAGCTCATGATGCCACTGTTGGGGATCGTAGCAGAAATTTAAAATTTTCTATGCATCACCAAGATCAATCTATGGAGTAATCTAGCAACGAGGGGAAGGGGAGTGCATCTACATACTCTTGTAGATCGCTAAGCGGAAGCGTTGCAAGAATGCGGATGAAGGAGTCGTACTCGTAGCGATTCAGATCGCGGTTGATTCCGATCTAAGCGCCGAACCACGGCGCCTCCGCGTTCAACACACGTGCAGCCCAGTGACGTCTCCTACGCCTTGATCCAGCAAGGGGAGAAGGAGAGATTGGGGAAGACTCCATCCAGCAGCAGCACGACGGCATGGTGGTGAAGGAGGAGCATGGCAATCCTGTAGGGCTTCGCCAAGCACCGCGGGAGAGGAGGAGGACTTGGGAGAGGGGGAGGGCTGCGCCAGAACTTGGGTGCGGCTGCCCTCCCACCCCCACATATATATAGGGGGCAAGGGAGAGGGGGGCCGGCCCCCTCAGATCCAATCTAAGGAGGGGGCAGCGGCCAGGGGGGGTGACTTGCCCCCCAAGGCAAGGGGGGCGCCCCCCCTTTAGGGTTCCCCCAAACCCTAGGCGCATGGGCCCTAGGGAGGGAGGCGCCCAGCCCACTAAGGGGCTGGTCCCTCTCCACACACAGCCCATAGGGCCCTCCGGGGTAGGTGGACCCTCCTGGTGGACCCCCGAAACCCCTCTGGTGGTCCCGGTACAATACCGGTAACCCCCGAATTATTCCTCTGACCGTATGATGACTTCCCATATGTAAATCTTTACCTCTGGACCATTCCGGAACTCCTCGTGACGTCCGGGATCTCATCCGTGACTCCGAACAACATTCGGTAACCACGTACATCTATTCCCTATAACCCTAGCATCATCGAACCTTAAGTGTGTAGACCCTACGGGTTCGGGAGTCATGCAGACATGGCCGAGACAACTCTCGGTCAATAACCAACAGCGGGATCTGGATACCCATGTTGGCTCCCACATGCTCCACGATGATCTCATCGGATGAACCACGATGTCAAGGATTCAATCAATCCCGTATACAATTCCCTTTGTCTATCGGTACGATACTTGCCCGAGATTCGATCGTCGGTATCCCGATACCTTGTTCAATCTCGTCACCGGCAAGTCTCTTTACTCGTTCCATAACAAATCATCCCGTGATCAACTCCTTGATCACATTGTGCACATTATGATGATGTCCTACTGAGTGGGCCCAGAGATACCTCTCCGTTACACGGAGTGACAAATCCCAGTCTCGATTCGTGCCAACCCAACGGACACTTTCGGAGATACCTGTAGTGTACCTTTATAGCCACCCAGTTACGTTGTGATGTTTGGCACACCCAAAGCACTCCTACGGTATCCGGGAGTTGCACAATCTCATGGTCTAAGGAAATGATACTTGACATCAGAAAAGCTTTAGCATACGAACTACACGATCTTTGTGCTAGGCTTAGGATTGGGTCTTGTCCATCACATCATTCTCCTAATGATGTGGTCCCGTTATCAACGACATCCAATGTCCATGATCAGGAAACCGTAACCATCTATTGATCAACGAGCTAGTCAACTAGAGGCTTACTAGGGACATGGTGTTGTGTATGTATCCACACATGTATCTGAGTTTCCTATCAATACAATTCTAGCATGGATAATAAATGATTATCATGAACAATGAAATATAATATAATAATAACCAATTTATTATTGCCTCTAGGCCATATTTCCAACATTTCGGCCCCCGCATTCGAGACGAGCCTTTCCCCAGAGGGTTCACACTCCCAAGAGACACGCCCAAATACACCGGCTCTGTGAAGCCGGAAGATTGGCTGGTTGACTACTCCACGGGCGTCAGCATAGCAAATGGCAACAAGCATGTTGCCGTGAAATATGTTCCGCTCATGCTCCAGGGCACGGCCCGGACTTGGCTGAACAGCTTGAAGCCAACAGTCAGGTCGACTTCATCGATTCCTTCGTCCGCAACTTCACCAGCATGTACAAGGCCTCCCAAACCTCGCCAGCTTTCCTTTTGCGTGCAAGGCCCCAACGAGTCAACTCGCGACTACCTCACGCGCTGGGCCGAGCTCCGTAACTCCTGCGAGGGCGTGCACGAGGTGCAGGCCATCGAATACTTCACCGCCGGCTGCCGAGAGGGCACCCTCCTCAAGCACAAGCTCCTCTACGACGAGCCAGAGACCCTCGACGAGCTGCTGATCATAGCAGACAAATATGCCACGGCGAATCCTCCATGAAGGCGGAAATCCAAGTTAGTGCGACTGGCAAGGTTGCTCCTCAGGCTCCTCGAACTCCGGCAGGAGATGCTAGTCGGCGTCAACAACAGAACGACCACAAGCGCAAGGCCACGCAGCCGGCTTCCACCAGCCGGTAGGTGGCAACAGTCGAAGACTAGCAGCCGGAAGGGCCGCCTCCGCCCAAACGATAGATGGGCGGCAAGCCCAACTGGTTGCCGGCTTTCTCATATGAGCAGACTTTGGATGCTCCCTGCAAATTCCATAGTGGTGCGAAGCCGTCCAACCACACCACTCGGAAGTGCCACTGGCTCACCAGGATCATCAAGGAGACGGCCTCATGCCTCCCCCTCCTGCTGGGCAGGCGCCTCCTCCCCCGCCCCAGCAGCCGGCAATCAGACCAGTCGGCGCAATACAAGACGAATACCCAGAAGAGCATGGAGCCTATGTCATCTTCACTAGTGTGGCCGATGATCGACGCAGCAGGCAGCTGCAGCAACAAGAAGTAAATGCGGTAGCATTAGAGACCCCAGAGTTCATGCATTGGTCTGAAAAGCCCATCAGCTGGAGCAGGGCTGACCACCCGGAGGTGATGCCTAAGCCTGGATCCTATGCCCTAATTTTGGACGCCACCTTTGCCACGGACAAGCGAGCAGCTCGCTTCTCCCGAGTCCTGATAGACGGCGGCAGCAGCATTAACATCCTATACAAGGATACCATGGAGAAATTAGGAATCAGACAGAGGCAACTTCAGCCCAGCCGGACAGTATTCCATGGCATAGTTCCTGGCCTTTCGTACTCACCAATCGGCAAGATTCTGATAGACGTCCTCTTTGGAGACAAAGATTATTTCCACCGAGAGTCAGTATGGTTTGAAGTGGTGGACCTTGAGAGCACCTACCATGCGTTACTTGGCCGGCCTGCACTGGCCAAGTTCATGGTTGTCCCCCACTATGCCTACCTCAAGATGAAAATGCCGGGTTCCCAGGGGATTCTGACCATAGCTAGCGGCTACAAGAAGTCGTCCGCCTGTGCAGCAGAGAGCAGTCAATTGGCCGAGTCCCTCGTGATCGCAGCTGAGAAGCGGCTCCTTGATCAGGTCGTGGCGATGGCAAGCAAGCAGCCAGAGATGTCGCCCGATCCCAAGGAGTCAGAAGCTGAGGGCTCGTTCAAACCGGCCAAAGAAACAAAGAAGATACCCTTGGACCCAGAGCACCCGGAGAGGTATGCTGTCATAGGTACAAACCTCGACAGCAAATAGGAAGGCAAGCTCGTTGATTTCCTCTGTGAGAATCGGGACATCTTCACATGGTCCCCCAAAGACATGCCAGGTGTCCCGACGGATTTCGCCGAGCACAAATTACATGTCCGGTCTGATGCCAAGCCAGTTAGGCAGCCCTTGTGCCGCCTGTCAGAAGAGAAGAGAAGAGTCGTCGGAGAAGAAATTGCCCGGCTGCTGGCTGCCGGCTTCATCATGGAGGTGTTCTTTCCAGAGTGGTTGGCCAGCCCGGTCCTTGTGTTGAAGAAGAACAAGCAGTGGCGTATGTGTATTGATTACACCAGCCTCAATAAAGCATGCCCCAAGGACCCGTTTGCTTTACCAAGAATCGACCAAGTAATAGACTCCACAGCCGGATGCGAGTTGTTGAGTTTTTTGGATGCATATTCAGGTTACCACCAGATCAAGTTGAACCCGGCTGACAGACTGAAGACCGCCTTCATCACGCCATTTGGAGCCTTCTACTACTTGACTATGACGTTCGGCTTGAGGAATGCCTGTGCCACCTTTCAACGTTGCATGCAGAAGTGCCTCCTCAAGCAACTCGGCAGAAATACCCACGTTTATGTGGATGATGTGGTGGTGAAGGCGGAGAAGCGTGGAACGCTGCTAGAAGACCTCAAGGAGACCTTTGAGAACTTGCGCCGATTTCAAATCAAGCTCAACCCAGAGAAATGCGTCTTCGGAGTACCAGCCGGCCAGCTTCTTGGCTTCCTGGTCTCCGAACGCGGCATAGAATGCAACCCTGTGAAGATCAAGGCCATTGAGAGGATGGAAGTATCCAGCCGACTGCTGGACGTACAGAAGTTCACCGGCTGTTTGGCATCCATCAGCCGATTCATCAGT
Source organism: Triticum aestivum (assembly GCF_018294505.1). NCBI lineage: Eukaryota > Viridiplantae > Streptophyta > Magnoliopsida > Poales > Poaceae > Triticum > Triticum aestivum. The sequence goes on along the minus strand of NC_057809.1, from coordinate 556,725,626 downwards.
CGGCTGGGTGAGAAGGCTCTCCCCGTATACCAACTCATGAAGAAGACCACTTTTTTCGAGTGGAACCACAAGGCTGACAAAGCTTTTCTTCAATTGAAGAAGATGTTGACTACTCCACCTGTCCTGGCGGCTCCGACTCCTAAGGAGCCCATGCTCCTATACATCGCCGCCACCAGCCGAGTGGTCAGCACAGTCATCGTGGTAGAGCGCAAGGAGGAAGGTAAAGCCCTGCCAGTCCAGAGACCAGTATATTATTTGAGTGAAGTACTGTCGACCGCCAAGCAAAACTACCCCCACTACCAGAAGATGTGCTACGGCGTGCACTTTGCCGCCAAAAAATTGAAACCGTACTTTCAAGAGCATCCAATCACTATGGTCTGCACAGCTCCACTGGCCGAGATCATTGAAAGCCGAGAGGCTTCGGGCTGAGTGGCCAAATGGGCCATAAATCTGGCCCCTACACCATCTACTACTAGCCTCGCACCGCCATCAAGTCACAAGCGCTGGCCGACTTCCTCGTCGACTGGGCCGAGACCCAGTACTTACCGCCAGCGCCCGACTCCACCCATTGGCGGATGCATTTTGACGGCTCCAAAATGCGCACTGGCTTGGGAGCTGGTATCGTCCTCACCTCTCCCAAAGGTGACAAGCTCAAACATGTGTTGCAAATCCACTTTGCCGCCTCCAACAACATAGCCGAATACGAGGCACTCATTCACGGGCCCCGGCTTGCCAAAGAGCTCGGCATTCGCCGGATCCCGTGCTATGGGGACTCCAACTTGGTGGTCCAGCAGTCGTCAGGCGACTGGGACGCTAAAGATGCAAACATGGTGAGCTATCGCTTCCTCGTACAACAACTCAGTGGATATTTTGAGGGACGCGAGTTTCTCCATATGCCAAGAAACGACAACGACCAAGCAGACGCCCTGGCACGAATCTGCTCCACCCGTCAAGAAATACCAACCGGCGTCGCCCTTCAGGGCCTTCTCAAACCGTTTGTCAAGCCATCACCAGAGTCAGATTCTTTCTTCGTGCCGGCTCCTCCTAAAGCAGTCGGATCCGACTTGAGAGCTCAATCAGCCGGCGCGAGAGTTCTTACGGACGGCCCGGGGGTTGCAGCAGTCGCACCCGGCCCGGGGACTTCGGAACCTGGCTCGGGGACTGCAGCGACTAGCCCGGGAACTTCAGAACTCGGCCCGAGGACTGCACCAATCAGCCCGGGGACTTCATTGACACAGCAAGCGGCTGCCGACTCCAACCCGCCGCCTCCCGGCCTAGTCGCCCTTGTCCAAGTTGCAGTCCTGACAATTGTAGAAGTCGCAGCACCTTCATGGGCCCAGCCCATCCTCAATTTTTTGGTGAACAAAGAGCTACCAACTGATGAGATCTCGGCCCGGCAAGTGCAATGTCGGGCAGCAGCCTACACCATTGTCAACAGAGAGCTCATGAGGTGCAGTGTCACTGGTGTCTACCAGCGCTGCGTGGAGCCGGAGCAAGGCCAAGCGATTCTCAAGGACATCCATCAAGGCGAGTGTGGCCACCACGTGGCTTCAAGAGCACTCATCGCCAAAGCCTTCCGCCATGGTTTCTTCTGGCCGACTGCTCTTGAAGACGCCAAGGAATTGGTCCAAAAATGCAAAGGGTGCCAGAAGTTTCGTTACAAACCACATCAGCCGGCTTCTGCGCTCAAGACTATTCCCATTGCCTGGCCCTTTGATGTCTGGGGCCTGGACATGGTGGGACCATTCAAAACAGTGCGAGGCGGCATGACCCATCTGCTTGTCGCGGTGGACAATTTCACCAAGTGGATAGAGGCCAAACCAATCAAGAAGTTGAACGGTCCGACTGCTGTGACTTTCATCTCTGACATCACCATCAGATACGGCATACCGCACACTATCATCACCGACAGCAGCCCAAACTTTGCCAAAGGTGCCTTGGCCCGTTTCTGCGTGACGCAGGGCATCAGACTAGACTTAGCGTCCGTTGCCATCTGCAGTCAAAAGGAAAAGTAGAGTGAGCAAACTGCCTCATCTTGTCCGGCATCAAGCCTCGACTGGTCGAGCCTCTGGAGCATTCGGCCGGCTGTTGGCTCGACGAGCTGCCAGTCATACTCTGGAGCCTGCGCACAACTCCAAACAAGTCAACCGGCTTCACGCCCTTCTTCCTCGTCTACGGTACCGAAGCCGTCATCCCAACGGACATAGAGTTCGACTCCCCTCGAGTCACCATGTACACCGAAGAGGAGGCAGAAGAAGCACGTCAAGACGGCGTCGATCTGCTGGAAGAGGGCTGGCTATTGGCACTTAGTCGGTCCAGCATCTACCAGCAGAGCCTGCACCAATATTATAACCGAAAGGTCAAGCCGAGATCTTTCCAAGAGAGAGACCTTGTGCTCCAGCTGATCCAGCGAACAGCCGGTCAGCACAAGCTCTCAGCACCTCGAGAAGGCCCCTTCGTCATCAGCAAAGTGCTAGGCAACAACTCCTACTACCTGATCGACGCTCAGAAGCCTCGAGCACGCAAGAGGGACGACTCCGGCAAGGAGACGGAACGGCCGTGGAATGCAAACCTCCTCCGAAGATTTTACAATTAAAGCAGTATGTACCACGCTACCTTTTGCATTAAGTACGAAGACTCTGGGTCCCCCGAGACAAGCTCGGGGATTGCCCTCTTTTATCTATATGATAAGAATTATGCCCATAAGTATGTTATTTTTTATGCCGCTTGGCACCGGGTCCGACTAGTCGGCCCGGGGACTTGCCGCTTTGCACCACGAAATGCTTCCTGCAGCCGGACAAGTAATGTGTGGCACCTAAGCCGTCTCCTGCTAGAAGCCGCAGCTCGTAGAGTGACTGGACGATGGGCAGGAGTAAGGTAGAAAGGGTGCCCATATGAAAAATGGATAAGGACACAAGCATGGGCATAGTCTAAGCCGGCTTCCCGCCTCTTACGACCGACTGTTGAGCAGCCGGCTCGCCATGTTCTACTTAACTTGCCAAAGTACTCTAAACGGCTAAGTACTTGCCTTCCCCAAAGAAGCTAAGTACTTGATCCAGCAACAGTCCGCAGAGCGGCTGTCTGACTGGCAAGACATCAACCAAGGGAAGGCAGCGAAGGAAAAAAGCCAAAGAGCAACAGGCAAGAAGAGACAGAACTCGGAATGTAATTACATAGCAAAGGCCTTTGGCTAATCTTCAAACAGAAGTTCAAGATACACCCCGCGGGTGGAATTGTGCAAAATTAACAAAGCTCATTGAGACCAATAAGCAGGTATAGACAAAGGTAAAGTGGCAGCCTAGGAAGCAGCAGGCGGGCTTGGTGGAACGGCAGAATCAGCGGCGCCGGCTGGTGGAGCGGCTGGCTGGGAAGTCTCTGCTTGGTCGCCTCCAGTGGTAGCCGGCTCAGTTGGGCGTGGCTCATTGTTGGAGGCGCGGTCGAACTAAGGCCGGCCGTCTGCTCCGACCTCCGACGCCTCCTCTTCGCCTTCCTCCTCCGACCTGCCTTCTTCCTCGCCACTGGAGTCGATCACCTCCGTTGAATCCTCGCCGTCAGCCGGATTCATCCCAAACCATTCCGGCGGTGCCTCGTCACCATTCTCAGCCCACTCCGAGACGAAGACGATGGTGTCGGTGTACTCGGCAATCAACGCCGCGCGCTTGACGAGGCCATCTTCCACGACCGCCAAATCCGCCTGAGCTACTAGCCGGAATGTGGCTAGCTGGGATAGACTCAGCCCAGGATACCACACCTTGACGAACTCTAAGGCCCGGCGCGCTCCAGCCCGGGCCGAAGAGCCCTTCCAGGCCTCAAGGCGGCCAGCCGCTACCTCCAGCTAGTCGGCAGTCCGACTTGGGGTGCGCGGTGCCTGCATGTCCGGCCATAGGGCGGCGATCGCCTGGGCGCCGACACGTTGAAGCCGGCGCAGCATCCGGTGAGCCGGCCAAAGACGAGCCTCAATGCTCAGGATCTGCTCGTTAAGGGTTCGGGGGGAGTCAGCGGTGATCTTCGCCCTTCACAATCAGCCTCGATGGCCTGGTTGGCAGCGTCCGAGTGGCCAGGGAAGAAGTCTGCCAGGACAGGAAGGCAAAGAGCCAAAATTAGAGATTAGAAGCCGGCTCGACCAACAGCCGGCAGCTCAAAGAAGACAAGTGAGGAGAGGCTCACCGTCGACGAGATCCTCGATCTCATGGAAGCCGGAGGACAGCATCGCCTCCTTGTTGGTCCAAGAGGAGTGCTCGGACGCGAATTCGGCAAGGCGGGCGGTCTCCCTGTCCTCCGCCTCTTTCTGGGCCTTCTTGAGCAGCTCCTTCTGCTCTGCGAGCTGCGTGGCCAGCCGGTCGCGCTCCTCAGCCAGCTGGCCGCACTCCTCCTCCTTGGTGCGCAGGGCAGTGTTGGCCTCGCCCAGCTGCTGCTGCAGGGTGGCGTTGGCCTCTGCAGAAGAATGAGGAGAACAAGGTGTTAGTTACCAACAAGGAAGAAAAGTTGTCGAGGAGATCCGGCCCGACTGCTCAGCAGTCGGCCCGAATCGCGAAGACTACCGCCCGCGGGCGCGCCAGCGCGCCCCCACGAAGAAAGAGTCACCAACAGAAAAAAGAATAGTCGCCGGGGAGATCCGGCCCGACTGCTTGGCAGTCGGCCTGAATCTCGGGGACTACAACCCGCAGGTGCGCCAGCGCGCCCCTGCAGAGAAGGAAGAGGACTCACTCCGGCTTTCCAACAAGTCGGTGGTCCGCTTGGCCAACTCCTCGACGTTGGCGTTGAAGGTGGTCACGCGAAGATTGTGGTAGTCCTGTGAAAAAATTTCAGACAAGTGTTAGTACTTGGAACTCAACGATCAGAGTTCCGAGCCGCCTGCTCAGCAGTCGGCCCGAAACTCGGGGACTACACCTAGTGGGTGCGCTGGCACGCCCCCACCGTGAAGAATAAAAAATGGAGACAAAGAAGAAGGGAACGTACCCGGATGGCTTCTCGCGATGCCAGATACGCCTTGGTGCAGTTCTTGATGGCATCGCCCTCGGCTCGGATCTTGGCTTGGACGTCCAGAAGCGCCCAGTTCAATGGGCCCGTCCCGCCTCCCCGCACCCACCCAGTGGGCGCGGCGCTCATCGCCTCGGTGTCCGAGATCGTGGAGCTCACGGCGCCAGTCTCCAGAGGGTGCGGCGCCGAAACCGCCTTCACGAGACGGAGATGTGTCGGCGTGCCGACCTGGAGAACTAGACCCGCCATCACCTCGTCTTCAGTCGGCGGCATCGGCGGTTCCACCGGCTGCTCGCCTTGCGCGCTCCCAGATGGCGGCAGTGGCGGCACGATCACGTCCAGCATGGCGGTGTCGCCGCCATCCCTCTCCATGACCGGGTTCTCGCCGCTGGCCTCCCCAGTCTGCGTGTGAACTCCGGGCATGGCGGCGCGGAGTTCAGAGGAATTACAAAAACCGCCGACTGGTGGTGTGCGGCTTCTTCAGCTCGCTTCTTCACCGCGTCGGCGGCCTCGGCCTCCGCCAGTCTCTTCTTGGCGGCGGCCTCCGCCTTCTCAGCCTCCGCCTTCTTCAGGTGGGCGGCTTCCTACTCTTCACGCACCTCTCATGCGTTCCGCTCTGTCGCCTCCCGGAGGTCGGCGGCAGGGTCAATCCGCCGAGTGGTTGCGGAAGTCTCCGCCGACCCCACGATGGAGGCGGAGGCGACCTTGTCAAGAGAGAGGGGAGCCCTGGACCCAAGGGCGACAAGCAAGCAAACTCAGACAAGATCAATGAAAGAAAAAATGAAAGCGCAAGAAAGGTAGCACTTACGCGGAGACCAGCATCGGCTTCTTCACTTCCTTGCGGAAGCGGTGGGCCTTTGCGGCCGCCTCATCCCACTTGGTCGCCGCAGCCGAGCTGGCTGCCGGATGGAGGAGGGGGTTCTGACCAAAGCCGATTGGTCAGATTGAACAAGACGGACTCGGCGGCAAAGCAGTCAAAGAAAAAGAAAAAGAGACAACTCACCATGGGCGGAGGGTTGGCATGTGAATACGGCTCCTTAACAAACTGCCACTCTCCCGTGAGCTCGCAGTTCACAAGGTAGTTCACCATGTGGGCTACCTCCGCGTGAGGCATCTCCTTGGTGCACAGACGACTCGGGTCCCGATGCCCACTCATCTGGCAAATCATGTGGGGGCGACTTTGGAGTGGGAGCACTCGACGCGCCACAAAGGCGGCCTGCAAATCCGGCCCGGTTAGGCCCTCCGACTGCGTCAGCACTCGGAGTCGCGCGATGGCGCCGGCTCCTGCGGGCGTCAGCGTCCTGGCCGGATACGACCAGTTGGGCTGCCTCCCAGCCGGCGGGCGGGCGACGTAGGCCAGCAGATTGACCCAGTCGCCCTCCGCGAAGACGCTCTTCATGTAGAAGTACGACCGCTGCCACATCTTCACCGACTTTATCAGCCGGATGGGGTGAAACAGGTTGTCGGCCCCCGACCTCCGCACAGCGATGAACGCGCCGCACTGAGCCGGCACGCCTGCGGCTTGGGTGCCGAGCTTGGAGTAGAAGAACTCGCCCCAGAGCTCGATGGTGGGGAGAACACCGAGGAAGCCTTCGCACAAGGCGACGAAGGCGGACAATAGCACCACCGTGTTGAGGGTGAGGTGGTGCGGCTGGAGACCGTAGAATTCGAGAAAGGCGCGGAAGAAGCCGCTCGCCGGAAGGCCAAGGCCGCGTAGGTAGTGCGAGCGGAAGACGACCCGCTCGCCCTCCTCCGGCGCCAGCGAGATTTCCTTCTTCGGCGCGAGGCGGACCCTCACGAAGTCCTTGCCAAGCAGCCGTGGTGTCATGCGGAGGAAATCTATGTGATCATCGTGGACCTCCGAACCGTCCCAGGTGCCGGAGTGCACCACGGGGGGCGTGACGGCGGAAGAAGAGCTCATCGGGAACGGATCACCACGGCGCTCAGCGTAGCTTGGGGCGCGTCGGCGAGAGGAAGAAGAGGAGGAAGCAGTGAGGAGGAGGGGCGCGCGTGCTCTGCCGCTCCCCCTCCTCCCCCAACTTATAGACCAGTGGGCTGCGAAGCCGAGGGGGCGGGTGTGGGATTTACTGCGCCCACTACCCCACGCCCCCCACATTTATCGTGCAAAGTTACTGCGCAGTAACTCCGTGGGAATCTCAACCATCCACCCCGGCCGCAGCGGATATGCTCGCGTGCCGAGGCGTGGTAGTGGTGGGCCCCACCTGTAGGCATGTCCCGTCGCGCGCGTGGGTGGGCAGCCTGGCCCGGCCACTCGTCGCCACGTGGCAGGCCCGAAACGGGCGGCGGCCTGGAAGCTTAGCTAGCACGCCACTTGGATCCCGCCGAGGTGTTCAAAAGTTTTGGACAAGTCAGACTGGGTGAGTCCGACTCCTGCCAGTCGGCCCGGCAGAAGTCGAACGAAGCTTCGCCTCAAGCACTCAGAGAAAGGAAACTGCTGAGGCTCCTCGACCAGTCGCCCGCGACGCCTCACCAGCTTTGGGGACTACTGTCGGAGTAATGGGCCACGGGTAGGCTAACCCGACGCCCATAACCTTTCGAGAGATCGGGGCTGACTGCGCCCCTCAGGATGCCAAGGTAAAGAGACGCCTTCTGGAAGCTGGCTGGAGAAACAGCCGGCTGCCCGTAGACGGCCGAGTCCAGAAGGCAAGGTCGAGACAAGCCGACTCCTGCTAGGCGGCTTCCAGAGAAGCCGGCTCCGAGGAGTCGGCCCGCGGCCCCTTCGAAGCATGTACCCACATCAAGGGGGACGTGACAGGGGATGGCTATAGTGCAGCCCATCCCATCCCCTTCCTAAGGGCTGGCACGGCCACAGTGCGCTGTACCAACGAGGAGCCCCGCCCAACGCGGCATTGTTGCCATGCCTGCCCTGATATCATTACAGGCAGGCGGAGTCCTTCTCCCATGACGACATGTCTGTAATACGGCCCAAGGACGACGGGCCCCACCAGTCAGCGAGAGTCCGGAATACAGCGAAGAGCCCTACCAATCGGACCCAATGGGAGTCGGCCCCTAGGAGTCGGCCTGCTCATCCCACAGGCCCCACGCGCCCTTAACCAGACATGACGGCGGTGATGTAGCCATGATCCTTCGACCAAGCCTGCGACATTAGAAGCGCGGCTACAATAATCAGCAGCCGGCAAGACCCCCAAGCGGCGGGTACGGCCTGTCGGCTCCATACCAGACTAGTCGGCGGGGCCCCCCAATCGGCGGGCCCCAGCAGTCGGCGAAGAAATCGGCAGCCGAAGAGATTGACGGCTAGGCCTGCGCCCAGTCATATTACCCTTGTACCCCTGGGGGTAGGCCTATATAACCCCCCCAGGGCACCCATGCAAAGGGTTCGGACCCATTAAAACTAGACCAGAGATATAGGAAGGAGAAAGCTAGCCTTGCCTTCTCCTACCTCCAGCATACAGCTCGAGGAGCACCCTTGTACTCACTTTGCCTTTGTGATCATGAGGAGACCCCGCAGAGCAGGACTAGGGGTGTTATCTCCTAGGAGAGCCCCGAACCTGGGTAAAGTACGCCGGCGTTCGTGTCTACGCCTAATCCCGCTTCCGGGCACCGGCGACGTTGTACTCGCTCCCACCATGATAAGCCATCCTTTGGCATATGTCGCACCCAACCCCCGACACTATTACTAGTAGATAAGTCTTTGTAGAGATTCCACTACATACGGAACAAAATGAATGAATCTACACTTAAAATGCATATATATACTTCTGCATGTGGTTCATGGTGAAATCTCTACAAAGACTTATATTTAGGAATGGGGGAGACGGCGTACTAAGCAAGCTTCTCCTCGTTCTGCGAGTTGACGGGACACATCAAAAGTACTCCAGTGTATAGAGCCTTGCCTCTAAGGTAGGCCCCACATGGTTTGCCTCTTTTTTTAACATAACACGTCAAATCGCAATTTCTTTGTTCACCCGTGGTAGACGATCCTCCCTCCACCAAGTGGACAACCAGTACACGTGCCAAATTACCACGTGGGCTGCCTTTTTCGTACAGAAATGAGCTCCACCGTGTACCCGCGCGGGTGTGGTTGGGAAAGAGACGGGAGTACGTGTGCCGTGCATGCACCTCTTCTCTTCGTGCACGTCCCCCACCTACGTGGGTGTGTGAGAGAGATACAAACCGCGTTCGTGAGTGTTTTTTGTTTTGGGGTGGGGGTGGGGTGGGGGTTGATTTTGTGAATTATTTGTGGGAATATGTGTCGATGACATCTCAAACAAAATTTTGCATGCAATGTGTGTGAAATGGAGGCCTATCCATATCATACATAGAGGGTCGGGCAATCCACGAGAAGAGAGGGAGGGGTCATAGCTATTGATAGAGTTGAAGAGAGGATCAAGTGGGTGGGTGCGAGATCGATGAAGAGAGCCATCAAAATTCTGTGTGTGTGCAAGTCAAAGATATAGGGCGACTGGCCTACCGGAACATTAGAGGGCACATGTCAAGTTTGTGTGTGGCAGGGAGACATGACTAGAGCGCTCAATGTATCGGTGTGTGTGGGGGGGAGGGTGTGGGGGAGGGGTAGGAAGAGGCCTAACTATAGTGGTAGAACGACTCGTATATGTGTTGAGAAGAAGAGACCCAGCTATGTCTTGAGGGAGATCGGTCGACATCCATACATAACTGAAGGACGGGAAATATGATGGGACAGAGAGAGAGGAGAGAGAGATATGGAGGGAGAGGGAGGTAGAGGGGTAGAGTGCTAGATGGGTGATGGAGTTGTTTCTCGAAGATGGTGGGAGAGGCCTACTAGACAAACTGAGGGTGGAACTGCAATGTTATCAATAAGAGTGGGGATGTGTTTCTGTGTCTGCCTGTGCATGATAGATCTGTCGGGACGCATCCATGGATGATGAAGGGGAACCATGTGTTTGGTAAGCAAACCTAACTAGATTGGTAGATCAATTGTTGTTTGTCGGAGGAAGGGAGAGACACAACTAATGAGGTAGATCGATTGATGTGTGGGTAAAAACGAGTTATAAGGACCTAGCTAGCTATATGTATAGCGAGAGATCGGTCGGTGTACGTCCATTTGTTAGAGGAAAATAAGGCCCAGCGAGACGGATAGACAGAGAGAATGGAGCTAGGAGGTGGTACGAGAGGCCCAACTACTAGCTAGATAGGGGGAGGAGTGTGCGGTTGTGAGATCGATGAAAAGAGGGGCGAGAGTTTACATGTGTGTCTGACCGTATGAGAGACACGAGGCAAGGACACATAAAGGAGGAGATTGAAGGTGTGTGTGTATGTTGTAGGCAGGCATCGCTGGAGAGGTTTATCGATCGGTGTGTGTCGAAAAGGAGTTGTGGAGACTTTGGGAAACGACCTAAAGAAAAAAATGAATGTGCCCGGTGTATAGAATGCCGAGGGAGGGGGAGGGCGAGGAGGGCGTGTGCATGCACGAGAGAAAGTTAGTGGTAGCTACAAAGGTTAGAGGATTGTGTGTGTAAGAGACTAACAAAGATCATAATTTGATATGAAAGCGGATTCATATATTTGAATAGGAGATCATAGTGTTTTAAACATTGCATGCATGAATATAGCGGTGATACACGTGTTATACCATAATGTGATAATGCATGGCATTTGCAACTCACAGCTAAATGACGAACAATCTAAACCATACTATACATCAAACAATCTCGAATTTTATTTGAATTTGTGATGATGTGTGGCGTTTGCAGCTTACAACTAAATATCGAACAATCTAAACAATACTATATATCAAACATTCTCACATTTCATTTGAATTTGTGGTAATGTGTGGTGTTTGCAACTCACATCTAAATACTTGTAGGCATAGGGGGCGGGGCACCATACATAATGTGATAAACACATTATACATATGAGACATGGTTTAGATTATGAAGATCTAGCTAGAGCTAGAAATGTAATGTGATTTGAAATCAAAATAAAGTGGATTCAAAAAATCTAGTTCGAGTTCATATAGTACACATAGTTCATATGTAACTCGAGACTAATCATGTGGTGTGCTGTGAAGATCATACACAAACGATGGTTTAACTTGACAATAATGATGATTGTAGATCTTATTAAAATAGAGAAACGAATTCAAATGCTTTGACTTCACAACAATCATTACTGTAGATCTTATTCAAATAGAGAAACGAATTTAAATTTAGTTCATATTGAAGCGGTAGTATATACGTTTGGAATGCACTAAAACGTTCATTTGAGTAGTAGGTTGCATGCATTATACACGTAGCTAAATATTTTAATTGAACATAACATAAATTTAAAGTTTTGAATGACATTTGTAGTGCGGATTGATTTGGTACAGTACACGTTAGGCTTGTCTGGAAATTTCAACCTGCGCCTTGTTAGCCCGAAATATTTAAGATATATCTTTGTCTCGTTGTGCTCCGACAACTCCCTCCATCTCAACCCGCGCCTTGCTATTCCGAAATTACAACGCGCGCGAAAACTCCCACCTCCTGTGAAATCCCGACACGCGAAATGCCCGTGGTACCCCTGAACCGAAAGAACCGCCTCAAATCGGTGCGCGTACTTTCGTAACTTACCCCACATTTCAGACAAGCGCGTCTCTAAGCCATGGTTCCCCACTGCCATCCCATCCACCCACCCATTCATACACCGAGGCCGCGAAAACCCGCGACGAAACCCCACACCCTGCTCCGTCCGCCACCCAGCCGGAGCCTCTTCCCCGACGACATCGTCCACAGCAACACCTCGACGTCCCTCATCCATCGTACCGGATGTGGACCCGTCGTCGATCTCATTGTCCCACCGGTTCAGCCACCCTGTCCTCCACCTCCAAGGAGCTGCCCCGATGTTCCCCTCATCATTCGCGCCACCTCCATTCCCACACCGCCGTCTTCACCTGCACCACCGGAAGAGCATCATCATCACTGTTTCCTCGGATGAAGCTGCGGCCTAATCGGCGCCACCAAAGAGGTTGTACACTAATCGCCGCATTTTCTTCTTGATTCGATCTCACGGTGCTGCCGACACTCGGTCCCGAGCCGACACGGCGCGGCTCCATCCACGGCGGCGTCGCCGGCCACTTCCTCCATGGCGTCGCTCCCTCAGCGACAACATCCACATCAGTAGGAGTTGCTGCTGCTTTAGCTCTCGCTTGCGCTGCTGCTCTGCTCTTGCTCTCGGTCCCTTGCCTGGTCTGCTCTTGCTATTGCTCTTGCTCGCGCTGCTGCTCTCGCTCTCGCTCTTGCTCTTGCTTGCGATGCTGCTCCGATTTAGCTACACTTTAGTCGACTAAATCGACTTTTGGGACAGTCGATTTTCAGGGGGTGGGGGGTTCGCCGGGTGAAGGAAGAACCAGCCGCAGCGGGGAGGGGGGCTCACCGGAGAGGTACCCCACTATCTATCTTAGGGTTCAGGATGGGGCGGTGGTCACCGACGGTGGCGGGGCGTTGGCGGGGCGGTGGCGTGGGGATCGCCGGAGAAAAATCTAGGCATGGAGGGCCTTGAGGGGTGACCGGGGCGGCGGCGGACCGGCAGTCGGGAGTGTTTTCGGGGCGGGCGGGGCGGCGCACCGCCGGCCGCGGGCGGCGGGGGGCTGCTATTTGGCTGGTGGTGGCTGGCGGCTCAGGGGGGTGGAGGTTGAAGATGAACCGCAGGCCCTTGATTTCGTGTCCAACGGCTGCAAAATCGACTGACCAGAGATGAAAAAGTCAGTCGACCGACATGTAGCCTCACCTTGCTGGTGCGTTCAGTTTCGACAGCAAAATTCAGTTTCGACAACTAAGTTCAATTTCGACAGTTAAGTTCAGTTTCGACAGTTAAGATCAGAGATGAGCAGCTGATGTATTTTACATCTAGCACTTTGTGGTTATGTATTTTACGTCATGTATTGGAGATGCTATTAGGATTCCACTCATGTTAACGTTGTTCGTTGTCTCTCTTGTCCTGCTGCAGCCTCGGCGTCATACAACTCATCGGAGCTGCTCCAACGACGAAACCCTCCATCACAGCGGAGCAGTACCTCGGGCTCCATCTCCAGACGCCTAAGATCTTCTTCCCCTCCTCCGACAGCAAAGTCAGCCGGAGCATCCTCACCGGCCAACCCAATCACGCTGAGATCGACATGGCTTCGCCAAAGAGGTTGTACACTTGTTGCATCTCTTTTTTACTCTACATGTTATATATATTGTCCACTGAGCACACGATTTGTTCCTTTAGTGTCTCCTTGAAAGAAAAAACGTAGGAATTTTAATTTTCACTTGTCCTTTTCAAATTCCTATTCATGAAGCACAAGACTAAGAGATAGTAGCCTAATAGCATTATAACCGTACATTTTCTTGTGGTTTGACTTAATCTCACCATGCTTCTTTGCATCCTGTGATCTTCCAATTGTTGTGAATCAAACACCCAGATTGGCAGTAATCCTGTGTTTTTAAATTCTCTGTTTTGCACGTGCATTCCTATCCTATTCCTGTCTATTTCCTATCCCTGCATTGTAGGAATCCTCCAATTCAAACGAGCCCTTACAGAATTACTTCTCTTACAGATAGTTGTCAAAGAAAACCTTGCATGGTTTGTCCCGCTCCTGCTGCGCCGTCGTCCACCCTAGCTCAGCTGCTCCAACAACAGAAGGGTCTAGCACAGCAGGGATCCGGCCTCCAGACTGTCTTTTGCCGCCTCAGATCTTCTTCCCTGCCGCTATCAGCCATGAAAACTGCATTACCATCATCAACCGAGCAGATGACCTCGAGGACTACACGGGTCCACAAGAGAGGTCGCACTCTTTCGTGTCTACTTACGTTATGCATCGCTTAATATTACATGCTACTTTATCATCGCGTTCACCGATTAGACTCTGAGTCAGCTCCAAACTAATGGTCAAACTTGAGTTTTTAAATGGTTGTGGGGTACATATCGGGGCTGCTATCAATAGTATCTATCTACTATCTGGTTAATCTCCGGTGTCTACTATGAGTTTCATGTTGGGTGGGAAACAAACAGTAAAGAAGCCATTATCTGTATTTTTTAACTGAAGCCATTATCTGCCTTCTATTATTGGTTTTGGGTCTATCCATAGGTTGCTACCATCACTCTGGATTTCTGCATGCACTCCTTACATAATCTCACTATGTTTTATTCCTATGCATGACAGTTATTGTAAACAATGGAACTGAACATGTAGAGCAAAAGAGATGAGCCTTGCGTCGCAATAAAATTTCATGCAGACGTCGCTCCATGGTAGGCGCAAAGGTAGCCCCCCTCCACGCATTTCGGATTGTAATCAAGAGGAAGATATCTGTTCTGAGGGGGATTTAGAAGGAGAAGACAACTCCTATTTACCCCCTGAGGTCTTCGCTCTAACTTGGCATGCTGATGTTGGTTATATCATGCATATGGTGTCTTGCATTGCTTACTTTATAAATCAAATATGGCATCTGCTTAGTTTAGACATCCTTTGTGCGAATGCCATCTGTTTAGTTTCTTCATCGTTTATGTGAATTATGCAACGCCATCTTGTTTAGCCAGGCATCATACATGTGAATTTTGCAATGTCATCCTGCTTAGCCAGTCATCTTATATGTAAAGCAGACTATGCTATCTGACGAAGTGCATATCTTGCTGGTTACGAATAGCTCCTCAGAGGAGGATTCAGAGACAGATGACCAGTCCTATTCCCCCCCCCCCCCGAGGTGTATGCTCTAACTTGGCAGGGTTATGTTGCTCATATCTTGCGCATGGTGTCTCGCATTGCTATGCCATTTGATTAGTTTAGACATGCTTTGTGTGAATGCCACCTGTTCAGTGTCTAATTACCATATATGTGAATTATGCATTGCCATCTTGTTGCAAGACATTATATATGTGAATTATACAATGCTATCTTGTTGCAAAGGCATTATATATGTGAATTATGCACTGCCATGCTGTTTAGCCAATCATCATGTATGTGAATTATATCATGATATCATTTTTTGTATTACGTGTTCCATTTGTCAACAACATTGTATATTCAACTACTCTTCCTGTGCATCAGCCATTTGAAGCGGTGATGGAAGTATCTGGAGTGAAAACAAGGTATTCAGAGCACACAATGCTACCTACTGAAGCAGACATCTTGCTGGTTACAGAGAGCTCCTCAGAGGAGGATTCAGAGACTGATGACTAGTGCTATTTACCCCCTGAGGTCTATGCTCAAACTTGGCAGGGTTATATTACCCATGGCATGCATGTTGTCTTGCATTGCTTAGTTTTTACATCATATATGGATTGCCATCTTCTTACTTGCTTACTATATAAATCATATATTTGAATTATATCATGCCATCATGTTTACATAGTACGTACACATCATCTATCTGAATTATGGCATGGCAACCCATTTAATAAAGACATCATATAGTTATATCATCTCATCCTGTTTAGTGTTTACAGTCATCATATTTTGAATTATGGCATTCTATCCGTGAATGTATGTGAATTATGGCATGCCAACCTATTTAATAAACACATTATATAGTTATGTCATGTCATCCTGTTTACATAGTCTCATATTCTAAACTATGTCTTTCCATCTTTTTTAGTTAGCCATCATAATGTGAAATTGTGTCATGCTATCCTGTTTAGTTAGCCATCATATATGTGAAGTTGTGTCATGCTATCCTGTTTGGTTAGACAACATAAATATGAATTATTTCATGCCCTCTTTTACTCCCCACTATCCATTGCACCTGTCTATCATACAATGTCTATACTTTCAATTACTTTTCTTGTTTATCAACCATTTGAATTGGAGAGCGTGATGACAGTATCTAAGGGAGTAACAACACGGTCTTCAGAAAAGATAGTGCTATCAGTTGATGCAGATAGAACCACGGTTGTACTTGCCCAAGGACCAGATCCACCACACATAATCCAGACTCTCGTAGATTGTACCCCTACCCAGTTGGACAGAGAACCAGCTACACCCCTTCTAACCCCAACCCCGGCAGATAGTAACCTAATTCCAGTTGACACATCACCGTCTCCACCACAGAGCACCCAAACACGAGCAGTTAGTAAGGGAACTATAGTGCCCAAAGCACGAGGACCACCACTCCGAATCCCAACTCAACGCTTAAAGGAGAAGAAGATTTGTTCTCAGGTCAGGTTCTGTAGCTATGGTTCATACTCCTTTGCTCTTGCATTACTGTATTTACTCATACCAACTATTTTCAAATTTGAAGGATGGAATTGAAACTCCAATGGTGCAACAAGTATGTTTTAAACCTGTTTCTTTAATTGGTTTGCTGTTGTAACCTGCTCTATGTTGATTTCAGTTTCAATTGAATAAACAGTTATGTTCTCATGTCATGCACATTACAAGTGTTGTTATTGCTCTATAGTTACCCATACTTATATTATGTTTATTCTGCTTTGTCTTGAACAAATATTATTTGAACTGTGTCTCTATCTTGATTTGGCAACAAAAACTAGAATGATATAGACCATAAAGTGACCATGGTACATAGATATATGTTTGTTTGATGATGTTATCATGTCCACTTTACTACTGAACTCATTTACCTAAATGAGTTTCATATACAATATGGTAAACATTATCCAATGCTAAAGGAAGTAATGCAGATAAGGTTCAAGATAGTGAGACATCCCTATTGGTCTCCAAGAAAGCCGATAAAAACTATCTTGACGACAGTGAGGGAACCCAAAAGTCATGTCTTGATGTAGTGTTCGAGTTACTGGCCACTACTACTGGCACAAGCTCTTCGAACTCGCTGCCTGAATCAGTTTGTCTTCTTGAGTCTCAACTTCAAGTTGAAAGACATCAATCAGATGTGCTGCGACAGGAAGCTGAAGGACTGAGGAAGTCCCTGCAGAATTCAGATGCATATTTTCTGGTGCAACAGCAAGCGCTGGAGGATTTAAGCGCCAAACAAGAGAAAGTTAATAAGCTTGCTAAGCATCTTGCCATCATTATGGGTACCCAGGATATTGTTTCTTGAGATCTTCTGAAGTGGTTTCAGTTCTAGATTTGTTTTGCTGTGGCGTTTAATTGCGCTGGTCGCCAACTTTGACAACCAGTGTATATGATATGCTGCTTTGTCCCCTATATTTGCACTGGTAGCGAACTTTGATGCCCAGTGGATGTAATATGTGTAATAGCCATGATATCCTAGCGTTAGTTGCTTGCTTATTTATCTCCTTGTTGTCTTGTTTATTTGTTTGCTTGTAGTCATTGCAGTTCTTTTTCCGCGGTTAGCTAGTTGCTGCAATAACCTATTTTTAAAATTAGGCCACAATAACCATGGGCTAATATTTACTGTAGTGACACTGGCCTCCTACTGGTCATAGAAACAATGGGCCTTCTACAGGCCATAGAAACAATGGGCCTTCTGCAGGCCGTAGAAACAATGGGCCTTCTGCGGGCCGTATCATCAATGGGCCTTATACGGGCCATATGATCGATTGGCCAAACATGGGCCAAACAGACCGCATTATGGCCGTAAACGGGCTAGAGTTGGAATCGTCCATTCATGGGCCGACCATAACGAGCCAATGTTAATAGGCCGTATTTGATGATGCTATGAAAACGGCCCAACGTATTAACGGACCACAAACGGGCCGACTATAACCACGGGCTGAATTTGGCCCACAAGCAGAAAATGGCAGTAACGGGCCATAAGTAAACAGATGCTGGAAATGAGCCCAAGAATAAATGGTCTCTGAGAAGACTGAAAGATAACATGGGCTGGAAACGGCCCAACGGAATAACGGGCCGTTAATGGGTATAAAGTGATACACTGTTCATTACAGGCCAGTTTCACCACGGGCTGTTAATGGGTGTAAAGTGATACACTGTTCATTACGGGCCAGTTTCACCACGGGCCATTAATAGGCCAAGAGTTACATAGGGCCTCATATGGGCCGAAAGACGTCATGGGCCATACATGGGCCAGAAGTGAAAACGGGCTGGAATCATATTGGGTGGCCCAGATGACGCTACTGGGCCTAATTCGGATAGGGCGTAACGGGCCTTGGGTTAGCAGGCTGTAAATGGGCTATATGCGAACAGGCCGTTAATAGGCTTTACATGGGCCGGGCCGCCACCTTTTGACCAAGTCAAATGGGTCGGCCTTTTCACAGGAATGGGCCTTTATTGGGCCGTGCCATGTGTCGACGTATCATAGGCGCCTTCTGTCCAATGAGTGGATGACATCTGTCCCAACGATGATCCGACATGTGTTTCCTCCAGCCAATGATGATTTTACACGTGGAAAATCCCCATTGGTCGGGGCTGTTAACGGGTTATCGAATACAAAACCCGACATGATAGCTTAACGGCGTTCCGTTACGGTGGATGCCACGTGTCGGTCACCCTTGACGAAAGCACTTCTGTGACGCGGGATTTATCGTCATGGAAGTGGACACTTCCGTGATGATAATTTTGGTAATGTCATGGAACAATTCTACGACAACACATGTATGACTATCTTGATTCTGTCATAAAATCGTCATGGCTGTACATGCATGACAGAAAATGTGACCTACTGTGACAAACACGTATCATCACAGAAGTGTATTTTTTTGTAGTGGTTGTTCCCTTTGTCATCGGTATGTTACTTGCCCGAGATTCGATCATTGGTATCTTAATACCTAGTTCAATCTCGTTACCGGCAAGTCTCTTTACTCGTTCCGCAATGCATCATCCCGCAACTAACTCATTAGTCACATTGCTTGCAAGGCTTATAGTGATGTGCATTACCGAGAGGTCCCAGAGATACCTCTCCGACAATCGGAGTGACAAATCCTAATCTCGATCTATGCCAACTCAACAAGTACCATTGGAGACACCTGTAGAGCACCTTTAGTCAGCCAGTTACGTTGTGACGTTTGGTAGCACACAAAGTGTTCCTCCGGTATTCGGGGGTTGCATAATCTCATAGTCAGAGCAACATGTATAAGTCATGAAGAAAGCAGTAGCAACAAAGTAAACAATCATCGTGCTAAGCTAACGGAATGGGTCAAGTCAATCACATCATTCTCCAATGATGTGATCCCGTTAATCAAATGACAACTCATGTCTATGGCTAGGAAACTTAACCATCTTTGATTCAACGAGCTAGTCAAGTAGAGGCATACTAGTGACACTATGTTTGTCTATGTATTCACACATGTACTAAGTTTCCGGTTAATACAATTCTAGCATGAATAATAAACATTTATCATGATATAAGGAAATAAATAATAACTTTATTATTGCCTCTAGGGCATATTTCCTTCAAACCCAACACTTCTACCTACTGTTTTTGTGTTTTCACATGGTTAGGCTACTGTAGTAATCATGTTTTATAGCTTTTGTTTCAATAAAGTGCCAAGTAAGACCTTTGGGATGGCTTACGGTGATAGTTGATTTGATCTTGCTGAAAAATAGAAACTTTTGCGCTCAGGAAAACAATTCTCGTTTTTAACAGAAGAGTGATAAAATGCTGATTTTTTGCATATGATTAACAAAAAAATTACCCAGGTTTTCCTACTTTTCAGAATTTTTGGAGTAGCAGAAATATGGTTGAGTACAGATTACTACAGACTGTTTTGTTTTTGACAGATTCTGTTTTCAATACATAGTTTGCTTGTTTTCTAGTTTCCATGGCTTATATTGCTCAATATAAATTGTGGAAATGATATGCTACAGTAGGATTGTGTGGAAACAATTATGAATCTTGTCTTTGGCAGTACCAAAAGTGGAATCGTTTGCTCTTTATCATACTAACCTATCTCACAAAGTTCCGTTAAGTTTTGTGTGATTGAAGTTTTCAAGTTTTGGGTGAGATGTCGATATGAGGAGAATAAGGAGTGACAAGACCCTAAGCTTGGGGATGCCCAAGGCACCACAAGTTAATATCCAAGTAATATCCAAGCAACTAAGCTTGGGGATGCCCCGGAAGGCATCCCCTCTTTTGTCTCCAACATTATCGGTAACCTCACTTGGAGCTATGTTTTCTTTCATCACATGATATGTGTTTTGCTTGGAGCGTCATTTTGTTTTGTTAAGATTTGCTTTCTGTTATTTAGAATAATGTTTTGCATCTTTTATTTCAATAAAAGTGGCAATGATAGCCTTTGCCATGCTTATTTTGCAAGTATACATGTTGCTGTTTGAAAACAGAAAGTTTACCGTTGTTGCAAAAATTCCATAGAAAAGTCAGGATGTGATAAAATGTTGAAACTTTTTGCAAAATGAGTTGTGATAAATTTTCTACAGTGTGGTAAATTTTCATAATGTTTGGAGTTGAATAAGTATTGATACTCTTGCATTCTTTACAGATTGTACTGTTTTGTCAGATTGTTGTTATGTTTGCATTGTTTGCATATGTTTGCTTGTTTAATGATTTTATTTGAGTATAGGAGTATTAAATATGCAGAGGAATTTAGTATGCAATGTTGAATAATAATTTTGATGATTTTCTACAGTAGAGAATGATAAGGTTTTTGCATTGGTTTATACTAACTTATCTCATGAGTTCTTGTTGAGTTTTGTGTGGATGAAGCTTTTGAGATTTATGAAAACCGTGGTATAAAAGGAATTAAGGAGACACAAAAGCTCAAGATTGGGGATTCCCAAGGCATACCAAGATAATATTTCAAGAAGTCTCAAGCATCTAAGCTTGGGGATGCCCCGGTAGGCATCCCACCTTTCTTCTTCAACAATTATCGGTTAGTATCGGTTGAGCCTAAGTTTTTGCTTCTTCACATGAGTTGTGCTATTGTTGGAATGTCATTTTATTTTGTTTTGCTTGTTGTTTTAATAAAATACTTAGATCTGAAAGTTTTTAAATAAAATAGAGTCATCAAATAGTTGCCAGGGAGGCTAAGTAAGGGGCATTCACATCCCGTCAACGAAGCTCTTTTCTATGTCATTTACTCTTGTGCTTCACTTATATCCTACGAGTAAATTGTTGAATAAATCGAATGTCATGAAGATGAAATCATATCATGCTTAGTGGTAGCTTCACATTGGGTTTAGAAAGTGAAA
Source organism: Triticum aestivum (assembly GCF_018294505.1). Lineage (NCBI taxonomy): Eukaryota > Viridiplantae > Streptophyta > Magnoliopsida > Poales > Poaceae > Triticum > Triticum aestivum. The sequence goes on along the minus strand of NC_057809.1, from coordinate 556,704,622 downwards.
TCTTTTGAGGCTTGACAATCACAATATTGGTCATACCAGCAATTCACGAATAATTAGTATAAGGAAGAGAACTTCCACATATAAATACACTATCATGGAAATATTTTGTGATTGTGAGCCCCCATCAAAATATTATATGCCAAAATTGTTGACGTTGGAAAAGGAAGATTATGTAATGGTTTATGTTTGTTCATATTCACATAGAAGTTATATTGTCATAGATCCTTCAACATGTGGTGCTTGCCCCCCATCTTTGCTAGCCAAAAATTCTGCACCAAGTAGAGATACTAATTGTACATCCAAAAACCCTTAAACCCAAATCTTATTTTCAAGAGTCCACCATACCTACCTAAGGATTGAGCAAGATCCTTCAAGTAAGTTGTCATCGGTGCAATAAGGCAATAAAAATTGCTTATAAAAGTGTAAGATCATTTAGTGTAAGAGAAAATTGAGCGTTGTACGAACTTGTGATGGTAAAGCAATAAAAGCGACGGACTGCATAATAAAGGTTGCTATCACAAGGGGCAATATAACGTGACGTTCTTTTGCACCAAGGGATTGAACATACAAACAAATAAGCGCATGACAACCTCTGCTTCCCTCTGTGAAGGGCCTATCTTTTACTTTTCAGTATTAACTTTTATGCAAAGAGTCAAAGTATTCCTCTCTATTCCTTTTTATTTTCTCTTTCGATAAGAATTATATGGTGAGGAAAGTTCTAAGCACATATGTCCAGTTGTATATGGGTAGCATGAGTTATTATTGTTGACATCACCCTTGAGGTGAATACATTGGGAGGCGAAATTATAAGCCCCTATCTTTCTATGTGTCTGGTTGAAACGTTTTGCTCATGTGTACAAGTTGAGTGTTAGCAATCATAATACTATATGATGGTTGAGTATGTGGAGCTCTTACTTAAACTATGTTGAATAAGTTGAATTGCAACTGCTTGGTGACTAAGAACATAAGTTGTTGAGTTTTAAGAGAATTCATTGTTTTAACCTTAACATGTGAATTGGTTGCCACTATAACATGAGAAGTTTCATAAGAAAGAATTGTTGTTATGATGCTAGGAAAAGTGATTGAAATTATCATTGATCAAACTTGTGCACTTTGCTAGCATTCACACTTCATAAATTATTTCTTTTATCATTTACCTACTCGAGGACGAGTAGGAATTAAGCTTGGGGATGCTGATACGTCTCCAACATATCTATAATTTATGAAGTATTCATGCCAATATATTATCATTCTTGGATGTTTTACAATCATTTTATAGCAACCTTATATAATTTTTTGGGACTAACCTATTGACCATCACCCAGTGCCTAGTGCCAGTTGCTGTTTTTTTTTTGCTTGTTTTTTACATCACAGGAAATCAATATCAAATGGAGTCCAAACACTGCGAAACTTTACGGAGATTTTTTTGTACCAGAAGGAACCCAATGGGCCAGAGCTGTACTTGGGGGGGTGCCCCGAGGGGGGCACAACCCACCAGGGTGCGCTAGGGCCCCCTGGCAAGCCCAGGTGGGTTGTGCCCACCTCGGTGACCTCCCGTACCCCTTCTTTGCACTATAAATTCCAAAATATTCCGAAACCCCTTGGGGTGAACCTAGATCATAAGTTTCACCACCGCAGGGCTTCGTAACCATCGAAAACCAATCTAGACCCGTTCCGGCACCCTATCGGAGGGGAGAATCATCTTCGGTGGCCATCTTCATCATCCCGGCGGCCACCATGATGAGGAGGAGTAGTACACCCTCGGGGCTGAGGGTTTGTACCAGTAGCTATGTCTTTAATCTCTCTCTCTCTCTCTCGTGGTCTATATCATGGGCTTTGTTAATATAGTCGGATCATATGATGTTTCTCCCCTCTATACTCTCGTTGGGATGAATTGAATCTTTACCCTTTGAAGTTTTGTCTTGTCGGATTGAATATTCAGAGATGAGAACACATGATATATGTCTTGCGGTATGAATACTTGAGGTTACAATTGGGGCATCTTATTGATTCACTTGATATATGTTATGGCATTCAACTCACGTATTCCCACAGTGATATTGTGGTAATCTATGCATAGGGGTTGATGCACGTTTTTCTCCGACGAAAACTTCGGGGTATCTTTATAGTTCTTTGTGTGGATTGAGTATTATGAATATTAATATGCTTTGGTGTTATTCTAGTGCGAACTCTAGGATATATCGAACAGAAACAATAGCTTTGTGTTATTTTAGTAAGAACTCTTGAATAGATTGATCGGAAAGAATAGCTTTGAGGTGGCTTCGCACCCTACCAACAATTCCTACCTTTTGTTCTCCGCTAATAGGAACTCGAGAGTAATTCTCTGCTGTACTTTGAGGGATAATCACTTGAATCAAGTGGGAGTAAATCTTCTAGATAAGATAGTGATTGATAGAGTTCTCTAGTCACTATCACCAAGCTACTAGAACTTCGTGATGAACCATAATATGCAAGGGATGACGAAAACGATTCCCGAGCTCTTTGTGATGCTGAAATCGTTGAAGGTAAAAATCAAGAAAGAGCATCAAGTGATGATGGTTAATAAGACCACTAGTTTCAAGAAAAAGGGCAAGGGAAAGAAAAGGAACTTCAAGAAGAATGATGAGGAAGTTGCCACTCCCATGAAGAAGCCCAAAGCTAGAATCAAGCCTGAAACTAAGTGCTTCTACTGCAAAGGAAATGGTCACTGGAAGCGGAACTGCCTCAAATACTTGGCGGGTAAGAAGAATGACAAAGTGAACAATGGTATATTTGATATACATGTTATTGATGTGTATTTTACTAGTGTTCATAGTAGCCCCTGGGTATTTGATATCGGTTCAGTTGCTAAGATTAGTAACTCGAAAAAGGAGTTACAAAATGAATAGCGACTTGTTGAGGGCGAGGTGACGATGTGTGTTGGAAGTGATTCTAAGGTTGATAAGATCACCATCGCATACTCCCTCTACCTTCGGGATTAGTGTTGAACCTAAATAAATGTTATTTTGTGTTTCCATTGAGCATGAATATGATTGGATCATGTTTATTGCAATACGGTTATTCATTTAAGCCGGAGAATAATTGTTGTTCTATTTACATGAATAAAACCTTCTATGGTCATACATACAATGTAAATGGTTTATTTGAATCTCAATCGTAGTAATATACATATTCATAATATTGATGCCAAAAGATGCAAAGTTGATAATGATAATGCAACATACTTGTGGCACTGCCGTTTTGGTCATATTGGTGTAAAGCGCATGAAGAAACTCCATGCACATGGACTTTTGGAATCACTTGATTATGAATCATTTGATACTTGCGAACCATGCCTCATGGGCAACATGACTAAAACTCCATTCTCCGGAACAATGGAGCGAGCTGATGACTTATTGGATATAATACATATCGATGTATGCGGTCCGATGAGTGTTGAAGCTCGCAGCGGATATCGTTATTTTCTGACCTTCACAGATGATTTGAGTAGATATGGGTATATCTACTTAATAAAACATAAGTCTGAAACATTTGAAAAGTTCAAAGGATTTTAGAGTGAAGCGGAGAATCATCGTAAGAAGAAAATAAAGTTTCTACGATCTGATCATGGAGGCAAATATTTGAGTTACGAGTTTGGCCTTCATTTAAAACAATGTGGAATAGTTTCACAACTCATGCCACCTGAACACCACAGCGTAATGGTGTGTCCAAACATCATAATCGTAATGCTGCATTCACGTTAAATAGGGCACCGTCTAAATCCGTTGAGATGACACCATATGAACTATGGTTTGGCAAGAAACCTAAGCTGTCGTTTCTTAAAGTTTGCGGTTGCGACACTTGTGTCAAAAGGCTTCAGCCTGATAAGCTCGAACCCAAATCGGAGAAGTGTGTATTCATAGGATACCCTAAGGAAACAATTGGGTACACCTTCTACCACAGATACGAAGGGAAGATCTTTGTTGCTAAGAATGGGTCTTTTCTAGAGAAGGAGTTTCTCTCGAAAGAAGTGAGTGGGAGGAAAGTAGAACTTGATGAGGTAGTTGTACCTTTTCTCAATTTGGAAAGTAACTCATCAGAGAAATCCGCTCCCATGATGCCTACACCAACTAGAGAGGAAGTTAATGATGATGATCATGAAACTTCAGAGCAAGTTACTACTGGACCTCATAGGTCGAACAAAGCACGTTTCGCACTAGAGTGGTACGGTAATCCTGTTCTAGAAGTCATGTTACTAGACCATGACAAACCTACAAACTATGAAGAAGCTATGATGAGACCAGATTCCGACAGATGGCTTGAGGCCATGAAATCTGAGATAGGATCCATGTATGAGAACAAAGTGTGGAGTTGCCCAATGATCGGCAAGCCATTGAGAATAAATGGATCTTCAAGAGGAAGACATACACTGATGGTAGTGTTACTACAAAGCTCGACTTGTCGCAAAAGGTTTTCGACAAGTTCAAGGTGTTGACTATGATGAGATTTTCTCACTCGTATCGATGCTAAAGTCTGTCCGAATCATATTAGCAATTGCCGCATTTTATGAAATCTGGCAAATGAATGTAAAAACTGCATTCCTTAATGGATTTCTTAAAGAAGAGTTGTATATGGTGCAACCAAAAGGTTTTTGTCAATCCTAAAGGTGCTAACAAAGTGTGCAAGCTCCAGCGATCCATCTATGGACTGGTGCAAGCATCTTGGAGTTGGAATATACGCTTTGATGAGGTGATCAAAGCATATGGTTTTATACAGACTTACGGTGAAGCCTGTATTTACAATAAAGTGAGTGGGAGCTCTGTAGCATTTCTAATATTATATGTGGAGGACATATTGCTGGTTGGAAATGATATATAATTTCTAGATAGCATAAAAGGACACTTTAATAAGAATTTTTCAATGAAATCCCTCGGTGATGCTGCTTACATATTGGGCATCAAGATCTATCAAGATAGATCAAGATGCTTGATAAGATTTTCAATGAGTACATACCTTGACAAGATTTTGAAGGAGTTCAAAATGGACCAGTCAAAGAAAGAGTTCTAGCATGTATTGTAAGGTGTGAAGTTGAGCAAGACTCGAAAAACCTGACCACGGCAGAAGATAGAGAGAAAATGAAAGCAATTCCCTATGCCTCAACCATAGGTTCTATAAAGCATGCCATGATGTATACCAGACCTATTGTGTACCTTGCCATGAGTTTGGCAAGGGGGTACAATAGTGATCTAGGAGTAGATCACTAGACAACGGTCAAAATTATCCTCCAACCCTAGGCGCCTTGGGCCCTTGGGTGGGGCGCACCAGCCAATCAGGGGCTGGTTCCCACGCCACTTCAGCCCATGGGGCCCTCCGGGATAGGTGGCCCCATCCGGTGGACCCCCGGGACCCTTCCGGTGGTCTCGGTACAATACCGGTAACCCCCGAAACCTTCCCGCTGTATATATAAATCTTTACCTCCGGACCATTCCGGAACTCCTCGTGATGTCTGGGATCTCATCCGGGACTCCGAACAACTTTCGGGTTACTGCATACTAATATCTCTACAACCCTAGCGTCACCGAACCTTAAGTGTGTAGACCCTACGGGTTCGGGAGACACGCAGACATGACCGAGATGCCTCTCCGGTCAATAACCAACAGCGGGATCTGGATACCCATGTTGGCTCCCACATGCTCCTCGATGATCTATCGGATGAACCACGATGTCGAGGACTTAATCAATCCCGTATTCAATTCCCTTTGTTAATCGGTACGTTACTTGTCCGAGACTCGATCGTCGGTATCCCAATACCTTGTTCAGTCTCGTTACTGGCAAGTCACTTTACTCGTACCGTAATGCATGATCTCGTGATCAACCACTTGATCACATTGAGCTCATTATGATGATGCATTACCGAGTGGGCCCAGAGATACCTCTCCGTCATACGGAGTGACAAATCCCAGTCTCGATTCGTGCCAACCCAACAGACACTTTCGGAGATACCTGTAATGTACATTTATAGTCACCCAGTTATGTTGTGACGTTTGGCACACCCAAGGCACTCCTACGGTATCCGGGAGTTGCACAATCTCATGGTCTAAGGAAATTATACTTGACATTCAGAAAAGCTACAACAAACGAACTACACGATCTTTGAGCTAAGCTTAGGATTGGGTCTTGTCCATCACATCATTCTCCTAATGATGTGATCCCGTTATCAATGACATCTAATGTCCATAGTCAGGAAACCATGACTATCTTTTGATCAATGAGCTAGTCAACTACAGGCTCACTAGGGACGTGTTGTGGTCTATGTATTCACACATGTATTACGATTTCCCGGATAACACAATTATAGCATGAACAATAGACAATTATCATGAACAAAGAAATATAATAATAACCATTTTATTATTGCCTCTAGGGCATATTTCCAACATCTATCCCTCTAGGGGCATGCGTAGTAGTACTTTGCTTCAAGGGCTAATAAACTTTTGCAATAAGTATATGAGTTCTTTATGACTAGTGTGAATCCATGGATCATACGCACTCTTACCTTTCCGCAATTTGCTAGCCTCTACGATACCGTGCATTGCCCTTTCTCACCTTGAGAGTTGGTGCAAACTTCGCCGGTGCATCCAAACCCCGTGATACGATACGCTCTATCACACATAAGCCTCCTTATATCTTCCTCAAAACAGCCACCATACCTACCTATTATGGCATTTCCATAGCCATTCCGAGATATATTTCCATGCAACTTTCCACCGTTCCTTTTCATTATGACATGCTCCATCATTGTCATATTGCCTTGCATGATCATGTAGTTGACATCGTATTTGTGGCAAAGCCACTTTCATAATTCTTTCATACATGTCGCTCTTGATTCATCGCATATCCCGGTACACCACTGGAGGCATTCACATAGAGTCATATTTTTGTTCTAGTATCGAGTTGTAACATTGAGTTATGAGTAAATAGAAGTGTGATGATCATCATTATTAGAGCATTGCCCCATGTGAGGTGAAAAAAAGAGAGGCCAAATAAGACCAAATAAAAAAAGAGGCCAAAGATGTCCAAACCAAAAAAATGAGAGAAAAAGATAGAAGGGACAATGTTACTATCCTTTTTCCACACTTGTGCTTCAAAATAGCACCATGGTCTTCATGATAGAGAGTTTCTTATTTTGTCACTTTCATATACTAGCGGGAATTTTTCATTATAGAACTTGGTTTGTATATTCCAATGATGGGCTTCCTCAAAATGCCCTAGGTCTTCGTGAGCAAGCAAGTTGGATGCACACCCACTTAGTTTCCTTTTTGATGAGCTTTCTTACACTTATAGCTCTAGTGCATCCTTTGCATGGCAATCCCTACTCCTCCCATTGACATCAATTGATGGGCATCTCCATAGCCCATTGATTAGCCGCGTCAAAGTTACACTTTCTCCTTTTTTGTCTTCTCACATAACCCCCACCATCATATACTATTCCACCTATAGTGCTATATCCAAGGCTTGCTCTCATGTATTGTGTAAGGGTTTAAAAGGCAGAAGCACGTTAAAAAGTATGAACCCATTGCTCGGCTTTTCATCAGGGTTATGCATGAGGGGGGCATCTTGTGTGACGAAAATGAAGCATGGACGAACTATATGATTTTGTAGGGATAAGCTTTCTTTGGCTATGTTATTTTGATAAGACATAATTGCTTGGTTAGCATGCTTGAAGTATTACTATTTTTATGTCAATATTAAACTTTTATCTTCAATCTCTTGGATCTGAACATTCATGCCACAATAAAGAGAATTACATTGAAAATTATGTTAGGAAGCATTCCACATCAAAAATTCTGTTTTTATCATTTACCTACTCGAGGACGAGCAGGAATTAAGCTTGGGGATGCTTGATACGTCTCCAACGTATCTATAATTTTTGATTGTTCCATGCTATTATATTATCTGTTTTGGATGTTTAATGGGCTTTATTATACCTTTTTATATTATTTTGGGACTAACCTATTAACCGAAAGCCCAGTGCAAATTGCTGTTTTTTTTTGCCTATTTCAGTGTTTCGCAGAAAAGGAATATCAAACGGAATCCAAACAGAATGAAACCTTCGCGGGGATCATTTTTGGAACAAACGTGATCCAGGAGACTTGGAGTGGACGTCAAGAAAGCAGCGAGGAAGCCATGAAGCGGGAGGGCGCGCCCCAGGGGGGTGGGCGCCCCCCACCCTCGTGGGCCCCTCGCAGCTCCACCGACCTACTTCTTTCGCCTATATATACTCTTATAGCCTAAAACCTTCGGGGAGAGCCATGAAACACCTTTTCCACCGCCGCAACCTTCTGTACCCGTGAGATCCCATCTTGGGGCCTTTTCCGGCGATCTGCCGAAGGGGGATTCGATCATGGAGGGCTTCTACATCAACACCATAGCCTCTCCGATGATGTGTGAATAGTTTACCACAGACCTTTGGGTCCATAGTTATTAGCTAGATGGCTTCTTCTCTCTCTTTGGATCTCAATACAAAGTTCTCCTCGATCTTCTTGGAGATCTATTCGATGTAACTCTTTTTGCGGTGTGTTTGCCGAGATCCGATGAATTGTGGGTTTATGAACTTGATTATCTATGAATATTATTTGATTCTTCTCTGAATTCTTATATACATGATTTGATATCTTTGCAAGTCTCTTCGAATTATCAGTTTGGTTTGGCCTACTAGATTGATCTTTCTTCCAATGGGAGAAGTGCTTAGCTTTGGGTTCAATCTTGCGGTGCTCAATCCCAGTGACAGAAAGGGAAACGACACGTATTGTATTGTTGCCATCGAGGATAAAAAGATGGGGTTTATATCATATTGCTTGAGTTTATCCCTCTACATCATGTCATCTTGCCTAATGTGTTACTCTATTCTTATGAACGTAATACTCTAGATGCATGCTGGATAGCGGGCGATGTGTGGAGTAATGGTAGTAGATGCAGAATCGTTTCGGTCTACTTGTCTCGGACATGATGCCTAAATTCATGATCATTGCCTTAGATATCATCATAATTATGCGCTTTTCTATCAATTGCTCGGCAGTAATTTTTTCACCCATCGTAACACATGCTATCTTGAGAGAAGCCACTAGTGAAACCTATGGCCCCCGGGTCTACTTTACATCATATAAGTTTGCAATCTACAATTCTAGTTTACTATTTATTTTCCAATCTTAATTTTCCAATCTATACCAAAAAATTACCAAAAATGTTTATCCTATTATCTCTATGAAATCTCACTTTTGCAAGTGGCCGTGAAGGGATTGACAACCCCTTTATCGCGTTGGTTGTAAGGTTCTTATTTTTTTGTGCATGTACTAGGCGACTTGCTTGTAGTCTCCTACTGGATTGATACCTTGGTTCTCAAAAGTTGAGGAAAATACTTACGCTACTTTGCTGCATCACCCTTTCCTCTTCAAGGGAAAACCAACGCATGCTCAATAGGTAGAAGTGCTTGATCGGTCGGAGCTAGAAGAAGTTCGACTACAGTAACCGCGTTGTCAAACGCTTCTGCTTTCAGTCAACGAGGGTACGTAGACACACTCTCCCCCTCTCGTTGCTATTCATCTCCTAGATAGATCTTGCGTGAGCGTAGGATTTTTTTTGAAATTGCATGCTAGGTTTCCCAACATATAAAACTATAAGTACTTTGTAGGTGCAAAGGGATAGGTTTGCCAGATAATAAAAAGCATGTAAATAAAATTTAGGGATTGTTTAGATAAATAAATAATTAAGTTAGTTTTAGTAAAGAGCTTTCTATAGCACAAGAGAAAGATTTGTCCCTAGGCAATCAATAACTAGACCGGTAATCATTATTGCAATTTTATACGAGGGAGATGCATGAGCTAACATACTTTCTGTACTTGGATCATATGCACTTATGATTGGAACTCTAGCAAGCATCCGCAACTACCAAAGATCATTAAGGTAAACCCCAACCATAGCATTAAGTAACAAGTCCTCTTTACTCCCATACGCAACACCCCCTTACTTAGGTATAACCTTCTATCACTCTCGCTACCCACTATAAGAGAATTATGAACGTATTGTAACACCCTACATCGGTAATTCCACACGCTTGTGCGACACGGAGGGCACCATAGGACAACACCAAAATAAAAGATACAACTCAAACCAATCACGATCATCAATCAACCCATAGGACAAAAAGAATCTACTCAAACATCAGAGGAAGGCAACACATCATTGGATAATAATATGTAGCATTAAGCACCATGTTAAAGTAGAGATTACAGCGGGGAGAAGAGGTGTTACACCGCTGCATAGAGGGAGAGAGTTGGTGTTGACGGCGGCGAAGTTGTTAGTGTATATCGCCATCACGATGATTGCCCCGACAGCATTCCGGAGCTACCGGGAGAGAGGGGAGAGAACCCCCCTCCTTCTTCTTCTTCCTTGGTCTCCCCCTAGATGGGAGGAGAGTTTCCCCTCTGTTTCATGGCCTCCATGGCGGTGGAGGGGCAGGAACCCCTCCGAGATTGGATCTCTCTCTCTCTCTCTCTTCGTTCTCTTATGTTTCGGGTTCCTATTTTCTGGACGAAACCGATTCTTAAATTCCGGGAGATTCGTAACTCCGATCTAGCTGAAATTTTGACACGATTTTCCCCGATATTATCTTTCTTGTGGCAAAAGAAGGGTGGCAACCGACTTAGGAGTAGGTTCAAAGAGGTCGGTCGGGTTCCAAGTTAAGTAGGTTCCATGTGCAACCACGAGTCATTATGGGCTCTGGCTTGACTAAGTAAGTTGTAGGAAATCTGACTCGACGGACTAGGAGATGTAGTTAGATGGTAGGTTGTATGGGTCTGCCAACATGATATTGGGGATACTACTTCTGAAAGGTCTTGTCTTTGTATGCATGGCTACTCTACACTTGAGTTTAGTGGCAAAAGGGTTCGACAAGGTCTTGCGGATAAAGTAGACAAACCTATCAAGAGTGTAAATACTGATCATGATTAGACATGTCCTTGTTTATGGACAACTTTGACTAACTTGGCCATGAAATGGAAGAAATGTATCATCACCATAATTTCCTTAACTACGACTGGTTGGGTTGAACACGAGAATATTGCCTCTATTGGTATGACAATGGGGAGGACCTCCATTGAGATTGTGCCAGCATGTCTAGGATTTTTGTTTCTACAATTTATCCATTATGTTAGAGTAGAACCACGTATTACCAACATAGAATACAACATACATTGCTTTCCGCAAAAAGAAAACCACTCTACACTTATCCTAGAAGCATGATTTAAGTATCTTATACTTACTAGTGAAATTTGCCAATACATTCAATGTATTGCCCCTTGTGGTTGCATCATGTTGAAGGTTTCCCCATGACGAGTGAGTGGTATGATGTCTATAGTCTATACTCAACCTTGCCTGTTAGTGAATGGACGCAATAAGATAATATTGTATTTCATAGGCAATCTCGACCATTGGTTCTTTATATGAGACAAAAATTGGGTAGTTATATGCATTGGCGGAGACAGGGGGCCAGCAGGGGCCATAGCCCCCCTAACGTTAAGAATTTGCTCACAATTTGCTATGAACAATGGCAAAATTGATGGTTATTTGCTGATAAAAACATATTTTCCAACCGCCCCCCCCCCCAACCAATTTTAACAACACTTGGCCGCTGATACACATTTTCTGGCTCCGCCACTGGTTACATCTATACCAATATAAAAGGACTCAAATGGGCAGCTCCAAACCATTTCGACCGTCAAATCATGTTATCTAGCGGTTCAAATCGCATCAATGTTGAGCACCAAACACGTTTAACGCTTTAATTACCCACCACTGCCATTGGTTATAAATACGTTTTGAGTCAACGCTATCCTTTGAAATCTACCATGTAATTAATATCCTACCATTCCCGTGAAAAAGTAATTGATATCTTACCAAATACCAACATGCAACAGATATATCTTACCTAATATAACGTGCAACTAATATCCTACCTAATATAAACGTGCATTGCACGTACATTATTACTAGTGTGTTTAAAATGGACGATGGTAACATGGATCCATGCTTTAGCCATACATGAGTGAACCTTCTCCCAACCGTGACACAACTAATCCCTTCTTTCCTATCATCTTGTGACTCCGCATCCTCTCATTTTTTTCTCTGCATCGCCAGGCTCCTCCCCTCCTCGCCACACCCCCTTCATTTATTAGTTCTCTGGTTTGTATCTCCCATTCGACAAGCTTCCTCCCCCGAACAGATTTTGTTATGGACTAGATGCCACCATCAACTATAGTTGCATGTGACGACGTCAAGTGAACTTGCTAACGCCCCGCCATGCATCTTAATCTCGGTGGGGAACTCATCCATAGTCATTGTTTTCGTTGTTGTCCTCGCCAATCAATTCTTTCCCTCCCTCTTATTATTCATTTCTCCTTATTCTTTGCTATTTCCATGTTCCTCCCTCTTCTTTCTCCTGCTGCCAATCACCTAGTCCCACATGACGATAACGGAGCATTAGGTTGCTAAAAGACTATGGACCGAATGCTCGCTTACCGGATCTTTTTTAATTCATGGAAACGACATGCATTTTGTCATTCGCACATACCAGAAGGAATGTTGAGAACACTCATAAAGAAGAACGAGATGGTGTAGCCTCAAAGGGCTACTCCCGACTCCAAGATTCCTGGCGACAAGTTTGTTAAAGGTGGTTTGCCGCTAAAAATTCTTCTTGGGCTTGGATTTTCATATGGACTCTAGATACTTGTTTTAAAATTATGAGGCGAAGTGTTAGAAATGTGTAACACCTAATGTTGAATACAATATTTCCATGCAACTTTATTTTTTTGTAGAACGACCCTTAGGAGGGTACTTTGGCCGTCTAGAGCATCTTCAACAGTTGCGGTAATAATTGCTGCATAGAATCTTTTTTAGTGATGTGGCATAGAATAAGCGAGAAGAGACAGCGAGATTACATATACCGAACCAAGAACCTATGCATAAGCTCTCAGGTGGAACTTCACCGATCCTATTAATCGGATATTTTACCCGCAAACCAACATACAAGCTAGTACAGGAGCAGGAATTTTACATTAGTCTTAGAACAGCCACCGTGGGTCATCATCAAAGGTTGGCCGAGAGGCCAAGGCGAACGCCCCTTGATAATCTGGTAATGGCGTCCACGGCAGCAATGCACCAGCTAGCACAGCGGACGGACGCGCCACTGACGTCGCGCCGATGACGCTGCTAATCTCGTCTCGTGGATAATAACGACTAACTAACGACGTACCTTCCTCCCTGCCCTGCCCTGCCAGAGAGAAACGACCACCTCCACGGTCAACGCCTGGAAGAGTCGCCAACGATGCATGGACAACTCCCCCTAGTGATATCCACGACAGCTCGCTCCCGGTTGCTCTTTCCACACAAATTCCCTCCCCAATAAATTATCATATACACACAGTCAAGAAATGACGACCGGTACACGTACGCGTATACGTAACCCCGGGTACATATTCCGTATACATCACCGCGCTTTCATTACTAGTGTTTAATCAGCTAGACCCCCATTAGCGCTAGCGAGGTCGGCGTTGGTTCCTGCTCGGGCTAATCTCGCCGCGGTACCGTCCGACGGCGCTAGCGTGTGGGGCTTTCCGCACGAGGCGAAAACCAAAGTGGCGTGTCCGACGCGGGCAAGCCGGAGGAGAAGCAAGCCCGCAAGCAACCGCAACCGGAGAGGTGGTGCACCTAGCTCGCTCGCTAGCCCGCGCACCACACGCGCGCGCGTAGCAGCAGCAGCAGACGTGCCTGGATCGATGGATCGATCGACCGGCCGAGAGGCGCGCGAGAGGGACAGGTCGGGGCAGCGCGAATCGCCCGCCCAAGTGGGGGAAGGTGGCTGGCTGGCTTGCTACGATGATGATACGACTCCAGCGCCTCTATCTCTCTCTCTATCGAGAAAAAGAATTGGATTTGAACGCACACAATGGAATACAAACAGGAGGGAGGCGTCGAGGGATCTTATTATAGCTACCCATTGGAAACGAGGGCTAGAAAAGGTCATGCAGCTGTCATCCCACCCCGGAGCCCTCTCGTCCAGCGCACGGCCGCCCCCTCCCCCTCTCCTAGTTGTAGACATACAGATATCGTTTCCTCCCCCGTCTCGTCTCTTCCCAGGCAGAGAGAGGAGGGCGAGGCGTGTTATGGAAGCGCATCTTTCCACCCCGAGCGAGAGGAGAGATCAATTAGCGGGGACAGGCGGCGGGAGGTGTCTGTGCAAGGGCGCGAGCCGGAGCCGGATCGGACCAAGCCGTCCCGGCCAAAAGCACTGCTGACCGCGTACCAATCGGGTAAAGTCTCCTTAAGAGTCCAGGGTAGCTCAGCTATCGATAGTTCGTTTCATCCCGGTTTTACTTGGCGACTCCCCTCGAGACCCAAACAGCAAGGCCGGGAGGAGGAGGAGGACTTCGCGTGCGCGGTGCCGCGTGGTTGCGTCCTAGAGCTAGAAGAAGAGATGGCGGCGACGGCGGCGGCATCGTCGTCGTCCCCCGCTGGCGGCGCCTCGTCACCGGCGCAGGCGCCGGGCGGAGGCGGCGGAGGAGGAGGCGGCGGCGGCGGGGTGCCGTACCACCGGTCGCGGTTCGGCGATACGACGCTGACCAAGGTGTTTGTCGGCGGGCTGGCGTGGGAGACGCCGTCCGCGGGGCTGCACGACCACTTCCGGGAGTACGGCGAGATACTCGAGGCGGTCGTCATCACCGATCGCGAAACCGGCCGATCCAAGGGCTACGGATTCGTACGTCCTCCTCCCTCCCCCCTCTCTCCCTCCCTCTCGCCGATACATACGCCATCGCCGGCGATCCGTGCGTCGTTCTCATCGGGCGCGTTCCCATCTTCTCTTCTCTCCGCAGGTGACGTTCCGGGACCCGGAGGCGGCGCAGCAGGCGGTGCAGAACCCGAACCCGATGATCGCCGGCCGGCGCGCCAACTGCAACATTGCGTCCATGGGCCCGCCGCGACCGTCGCCGCAGAGAGGTGAGCAACAGTATAACAAAAAAAACACCGAATCAATGCCCTCCTTTTTCCCCCCTCTCCCATCGTTTGCTCGCGCATGTGCATGGCAGTAAATAACCGGGACATGATCAGCGGGGATCGGCCGTACGCAATTAGCAGGATAAGCTTGATTAGGGCTCGCGTCTCTCCTTCTCCTTCTCCTCCTCCTACTTGCGTGTTAGCCAGCGGGTTAGGATAAGAGGATCGTTAATGGCCGGACGGGCGGGCGGGGCCCGGCTCCAGCTGCTCAAAGCTTTAAAAGACTGGGGCGCCAGCCGAGACGGAGCAGGACGACGACTTGGAGCACTTTGGCCTGCATTGGGAGGGGCGGCATGCTCCGGCTGTCAGACATGCACACTCATGCCTCATGGCTGTGCTCTGCTGGGCTGGGTTGGGTCGGGTCGTGCCTCGCCAGCCTGGCCTCTGCATTCAGTTACTGCTATACAGTACTGATTTTGACCACTACGTATCAGTTACCACTCCGGCCTCCACAAGTATATATAGCTCTTCTTCTTCAGTTGAAGATTTGACTATGATTGATTTTCAGTTTTCAGTCTTGTGCCTGAAGATATAACTAGAGTTCTCGAGTCAAACATATGCCAATTTCATGGTTAAAGCATGGAAACATTGATATAGAAACCCGTTACAGATTTGATCTTTTTTGGGGAGCATCAACGGTGGTTATGACGGACGGGTCTGAGCTAGCATTTTGCTGTTGCTGCATATTGGGAAAGAATTGGCTTCGATTTGAAGCGGCTTCCAGCGGGAATGCGGTGTAAAGCGGGGCGGTGCATGTTAGCTATCGCTGGAGGGAGAATCAGGAACCCGGCCGCTTTGCCTTTCCGGTCAAGACGGCATCGGAAAAGAGTTCCATTGCATATACAACTCTCGTACTTGGCCTTTGACAGGGTTTTAGTCTGGTGGGTGTCATGTCAACGAGCCCAGGGGAATATATATAGATAGATGCTGCATGTTGCTTGGATTGCTTCACCTCGCTGCGTTTGCTTGAATTGGTCTCTCGTGATATTTCATCTGGTGTTACTTTATTGATTCGGGATTTTGCGTGGTGCTTTTCCAAATGATTGGGTGAACGGCGGTGTTCATTGGAGCTTTCTCTTTCTTTTCTTTCATGATAGAATAATTGGGTTTGCATATTATTTGTATTTTTTTAGTATTTTCAAAAATGTATGGTTGGAGTGCAGTACAGCACACGAGTACCAGACTGGCGTAGGTTGTAGTGCAAGCTAGCTAAGAAAAGTCTTGCATTATTTGGCACTGCTCTAATCCGCGCAATGCGCATATAAAGAAACCCCCACAGTTCCTCTGGTATATTATTCTTCCTTTGAGAAGATTCTTGTATTTGAGAATAAGAATATTGGTAAAAATGCAGACAGAGGAACACATCTGGCGTCCTTTCTTCCTTTCATGAAGACTGAAAGGTTTCTGCTAGGCAATCAACTAACCTTTGGAAAGATATATACAAGAGCGTAGGAAATCATCCGTCCGTCCGTCCATCCATCCATGCATGTGTGTCCCGGTGCAACATGGAGTTGTGTGGTAGGGCACATGGTATTTCCCCTCGCGGTGCATAGTCCATCCAACTGTTTTGCAACACCTGGCCGCGTGGCCCCCCCCTTGCCGTCCCGTCCTGCCTGCAATACATGCGTGATCTGCTACCTCTTCACAGCACATTTATTTGTTGGTTTGTTTGGGTGCGAGTTGCTTCCTCTGCAGCCCAACAAAATAGTGTGACATGTCTAAATTATTTTGCTCGTGTCTCTGCAGGGAGGGCCCCGCGCGGGCCGGATCAGCAGCACTCGGGCCCGCAGCCATACATGGGCGGCAGGATGCAGCAGCAGATGCCCACCCCGCCTCACGCCATGTTCTACAACCCTTCGCCGTACGGGTGAGTGCCATATCCCCATGTACCACTGCCTACTGTCTACTGTATGTATCATTGTCAGTCCCGCTTTAAAATCGCGTTGCACCATCGTACACTACACATGGTGGGATCTGGGTGCGCTGCAAGTTCTGAACCCTCACTTGGGCAGGTGCAATGCCTGTTGGTAATGTCCCAGTTTCGTAGTAATAAGGTAGCACTAGTTGAAAAAAATTCAGACAAAGCATGGTTTGGTAGTGACCTGTGACCGGCCCCATGTCAAGGTGGTTGCATTTCTCGTGATCCAGCAAAAATGCTGATCCTGAGGTAAATTAGTTTGTGTTTGACACGGTGGTGTGATACAATAGACAACTACTCCTAGACAGCTAGACTAGGACTGATCCGTTAGCTGAAGTGAGGAACCAACATAGACGTTGTGGGCTGCATCTTTGTGGTTCAGGGAGATGCCCATCCTGAGGTGAACAGTTTGATCCGATGGCGTAAGTAGACACACCTATACTCCTGGACTACGACCGGTGGTAGTTGCTCTTTAGTGTAGCTGATGGGGCAGTTACCGAACCGACTGACTAGACGCTGCCGCTGCTCGGAGCGAGCGAGGTCAGGTCAGCACTCAGGTCGGGTTGCTTTCGCGCCGCAGAGCTTTCGGTTTCCGCTGCCGCTTCCTTGACTGGACCGATGGGTTTCCTTCCGGATACCAAGGAAGCACGGCCGGGCCCGCGCGTGCCCGTTTCCCCCGCGCGTTGGGCCCTCGTGGGAGGCCCGTTCATAAATTCGGCCTCGGCGGCGACGGCCATTCAACCCCGGTGGGCCCCGCCGTCGTCACCGTCTGCTGACTTCTCTAGTCTAGACCACCATGGGCATGGGGTGTGGCCTTGCCTGCGAACGCTCGCTGCGCACCGTTGGCTTTGCTTTGCTTTGCTGGGAGAGTTTAATGCGTGCCTGCGTCCAGCTCTCTGGTGCCACTTGGCTATATTTTTGGTGCAGCGCTGCTGCTGGGTTGCGGTTGACGTACCCCATATGTGAAATTTATTGGAATGGGCAGCGCCTAGTACAGGCCGTTGGCGCAGGATTCCTTGACCGGTCCGTCCAGGAACATGTACTACCACTTGAGTTGTTTCTGCAGGAAAAAAAATTGCAAACTGCACCAGGTTTCTGCATTTCTACTCATATATGCATAGCCATCTCGTTTCTCTTTAGTGCAATTTTGTCGAGGCAACCAGCTGTGTTTAGACTCTTGCAAGCAAGCGCTTCCGTTATGAAAACAGGAGTACTAAATGCCAGTACAGTTCTGCAAAAAATGGAAGCAGAGGAAGGAGTGTTCATTTGATATGGTCCTGGTTTTACAGCCATGGTTGTCGGTACATATGTCTCTGAGAGACAATAGTGGGCTCGTGCTCGGCTTGACCCCTATCCATCTTCTTAACAAGGCACTGATGAAGTTATGTAAACTTTTGCAGGTACTGGTACCCACCTGATTATCAATACCAGCAGGTAAGCACTATATTCATCTCTTTCAAGTTTGTCATTTCTCTTGTTTTACTTCCACCACATGCGACTGCAACTTTGTACATCAGCTCTAATGAACACCAGCAGTACCCAACATAAAAGGAGCAAGTAGCACATTCTAGTGTCCGTGGTCTATAATTAGGATTTTGAAAAACTAGCAATGTTCAGCATTGGATCTTGGATCGGTTCATGGATTCTGTTTTGGATTAGTTAACCACAAGTTACACAGAATGTCTACCAAAATCAGACACTAGCACAATACAGACCCACTAGCTTTCCATTCGAGGAACTGACTGAAGCAATGTCTGAAAATTTATATGCAGGCCTTTTACAATCAAATGCAGCAATACTACTCTCAGCAGTATGGCCAAACATCCCCTTCAACATCACCATACCCATACATGGGGTACATGACAAGTGGCCAGAATCCAAGGGCCGGCTTCTCGCCATTGCAGCACCAAGCTGCTCGGCCACCGTTCTTTCAGCAGCAGAGCGAGGGTTCGTTCCAGGCAGCGCCTTCACTCCCTCCTAATTTCAGACTCCAGTTGCCCCCTCGTGCAATCTCAAGGCAGTCTGACGATGTATCCGGTATGTCACTCCCAGTTTTCAGAACGCCAAAATAAATAAACATTTTGCTGTTTTCATAATCATGTTATTCATATGTCAAATCAGCAACTATGTTCTAATCTTCTTTGATCGAACTTTGAAATAAACTCATGACTTGCTGCTGCTATGTTGCCATATTCTTTGATCAAACTTTGCACCAAACTCATGCCTTTCTGCTGACATATGCTGCAGGTTCACAACCAACTCAGACAGTATCTGAGGCTGAGGCTACAAACACAGATAACCAAGAAGCGTCAGCGCCTGTTGAAAGATCAAATTCAGAGGAAAACACCTCGAACTGACTCGCTGAAGTGAAAACTCCACCAAAATGATTTGATGCCGATCTGGACTGGACTATTAGTGGTTCGCAAAGGAGTACCAGAATACTCGTTTCTTGACTGGAAAAAAAATAGCATCCAAATATTTGTTCTTTCATTGTTCCTGATTCTTTTCCTATTTCTGCACTGCATTTCTTTGGTGAACCCATTGTACTGCGAAACTGAACCTCACGCCAGAAAATGGAATTCGCCAGAATAAGTCCCGGACGCATATGCTGCTAGTAGTCGTCTTCTCTATGTCCACGTCTATGAATTTTTTGGGTTTGTTCGTACGACACTCGATTGTTACAGGATAGATAAATGTTCTTCGTAGGACTGGTGAAACTACTTACATCACCGAGAAAACGACATCGTAGATGCATAGTTTGTCTTGCATACTGTCGATATGGACGCACAACGGTTTTAAACAGTGGGAAATGGTTACATCATACTGTTGTTTCCAACCCCATATACCCATCACAGTGATCAGGGGGCTGATTCAACAAGACAACAACGTTTTCAGCTTTGAGGACCATCGGTCCCTCCAAGCAAGAATGCGACGAGGCGGTCGATGCCAAGGGTCGAAGTCCCGCCGTCCTCTGCCGCCGCCGCGGCCTTCTCCTTCCACATCGTCGCCTTCGCTCTCATGTCCTTGCCTCTCTCGCCGTCCGTGGCCTCCAGCACGAGCCTTGCCACCTCCTCCCGCTTGACATCGCTATCGATCTCCAGCCCGATGCCCCACTCGGCGCAGGCGTACCGGCAGTTGGTCGTCTGCTCCGCGAAGAAGGGCCAGCAGACCATCGGCACGCCCGCGCAGATGCTCTCCAGCGTCGAGTTCCACCCGGAGTGCGTCAGGAACAGCCCGGTCGCCGGATGCCCCAGCACCTCTTCCTGCGGGCACCAGCTCAGGAAGATCCCTCGGCCCTTCGTCTCGGCGAGAAAATCCTCCGGCAGCACGGCCTTGTCGCCGGCCACGAGGTCCGGCCTGATGACCCACAGGAACGGCCGCCCGCAGCGCGCCAGGCCCCACGCGAACTCCGCCAGGTGGGCCGGCGACATGACGGTGATGCTGCCAAAGTTGACGTACACGACCGAGCCTGGCTGCTTCTGGGCATCCAGCCACCGGAGGCAGCTCGTGTCCTCCTTCCAGAGGTTGCCGCCGATCGCGCCCAGCTCCGGCCGCGCCCGCGCCGCGGTCACCGCGAACGCCGGGAGCGGGCCGACCGTGTACACGCGCGGGAAGATGCCGCGGAGCGCGTCCACCACGTCCTGCTCCACCGCGTCGAACGTGTTGAGGATGACGCCCTGCGCGCGGTGCGCGTTCTGCGCCTCGCCGCCGTCGAAGTTGAGCATGACGTCGTCCCGCTCGGTCGTGCGGACGAAGCTGGGGAAGTCTCGCAGCCTTATGCCCGGCATCCCGGCCACCCAGTCGAGCGCCGTGTCGAGGTATCCGTTGGTCAGGTAGCTCTCATCTACGACACATGCAGCACAGTTATAGTACTAATTTGCAGTCAATCACGTAATGCCAGTTCCATGCATGGAGCGCGTAGGGGGTGGTAGTATACCTTTGAGTGGCACGAAGCCTCTCTCGACGAGCTCGAAGAAGTGGAGGTACCCCATGAACCCACACGCGCTGGTGGTCCAGAACACCAACGCCGGGACGCCCCTCTCGCCGGCCACCTCCAGCGCGAAGCTCATCACCCCGTCCGTTACCACGCAGCTCACCGGCGGCCTCCCGTCGCCGTCGATCCTCGCCAGGAGCTCCCTGAAGAGCGCGGCGCCGTGCGTGGCGAAGGACGTGCAGAGCGCGGGGACGTCCTGCGTGACGTCCTCGTTCTCCATCGGCGGCAGGCCGTCCGGGATGGTCTCGAACCGGAAGTCGTCGAGGCCGGCCAGCGAGTCCTCGCCGCGCGACCGGAGCAGGCGCCGGTGGTTGTACTCCGAGTTGACGAAGGTGACGTAGAAGCCCCTCGAGTGCAGCACCTTGGCGAGGTTCAGCAGCGGCGTCACGTGGCCCTGCGCCGGGTACGGGATAAGCACCGCGTGCGGGCGGCTCATGGCTGTTTTCTTTTCTTCGGCTGGTGACGCCGGCGGCTGCAATGTTTATGTGTCGTGCACCAAACGGCCGGGACAAAGAGGGTGATATATAGAGCCGTTCTTGATTGTATACGTCAACATATAAGTAATAACTTGGACCAAATGTAAAATATATTCCGTGAGGAGCATCCGTATGCTGGCATTTTTAAATGCGAACCTGATACGCCCTTCAAACACATTTTATCATTGATTGAATTTTTTTGTTGATAGCTTACTAAGCTGACCACTTGGTCAAACACATTTTGAAAAGCATAATCCCCTCGGAAGATAAAGATATGGTTGTGGTTAATTCAGCATAATGCAATTGCCACCAAGAACTGGTATATCAAGAAAAGGGAAATGTTTTTTAAAAAAATTATACGTTAAATAATTTGGTGTGTGAGGTCCGCTCCAAATTTTATGTCATTTAGACATCTGAGTAGCTATCGACAAAAAAAAACAAATTTGAGGTCTGTAATTTTTTTTACTGTTCATCTACTATTCTAACCCAATTTGTTTTTTTGCATAGAGCTATTCATATGTCGAAATGACTTTTAATTTGGAGCGCACCGCATGCACCAAATTATCTACCATGCAAAAAAATAGATTTTTGTAAAATAGATTTTTGATCGGATGCAGATGAGTCTGGACTCAGAAATAGATATCCGTGATGTAGCGCCCTATTATGTGATTCTCCTCAATCCGTGCTGATTTCTCTATAGTTCCTTCCGTGACGTCGCCCTCGCGGAGATAGAGCCGCCGGCCGCAACGAAGCGGTCGTTGCTGCTTACAGCAATTGCATCGTTTTTTTCTCGGTAGCATGTGGATTGGAGGATCGATCGCCCTCGTTGGAGTGGTCACTCCTCGTACTGGTTCAGCGTTGCCGTAGTTTATACGCGCACGTATCTTTTTTTTTTTGAGGGGTGTACGCGCACGTATCTTGTGAAGACTACTGCCTCGTGCCCTCGTGGCGCATCTTTATCGGGATCTATTCCAAACCGATCGAGGTGTAACAATTATCTGCTGAAGCTTTTCCGACGTGTTTACGGCACGTAAAACATCAGCAGATTGACAGGACATTGTTGAAGAAAGACAAGCGTACAACAACCGTTTGCAAGAAATGAATCAGCCAACAAGTCAAAACAAATAAATATTTTTGAGTCTAAATAAATAAATGAATCGGCCCAGTATAAAGATGGCCGAACATAAATGTTCTCGGCCTATTCTGAACAAAGGTGGTTCTCGGTCACCTGTAAATCGCCCCATTAAGCTGTTTACAATTTCTCAATCACCTGTCAAAATTGAAAAGTACTTAAGAGCATAATTGGTTTCGTGCCAAAAATTGGCATGGCAACATTTGGCAAATGCGAAATATTGGTTAGTGCTTGGTTGGCTACCATGTTTATTTGCCAACCTCACAAAAAGTTACAATTCCCTACTTGACGTGCCTTACCTCAAGTTGTCGTTGGTTCGCACAGCAGCGACCGACAAGGGCCGGCCCGTTTTAGACAGTGAACAAGTCATTGCAATAGGTTTTGGGAAACTTTGGAAGTTTTCAACCCAGGTTTTTACCGGTTTTGGGAAACCTGAACCAGTTTTATTACTCTTTTTCTTCGTTATTTTTTTATTTTTAATGTTTGATATTATTTTTCCAAAAATGTTTATGATTTTGAAAAACTCACGTTTTTTTATAAAATTCATAAAATTTAAAAAGAATTACCGTCTAGAAACTTTTGTGTTTTAAAAAATTGTTCAGAATTTCAAAACATATTCTGTTTTTTAGAAAATTTCTCACAAATTCAAAAAATGTTGGGATTTTTTTAAGAAAATCATCCTTTCAAATTTTGCATCCTATAATTTCAAAATGTGGTCCCCTTTTCTATTTTGTGGGGAATTTCAAAAATCTTCTGAACAAAATTTGAAAAAGGTAAACATTTTTTCAAATCCTGACATTTTCTAAAGATGGGATTTTTTTTTGAAATTCTGATTTTTTCGAAAAAAGCACGCACGTTTTTTGGCAATATGTGCATCCTCTCGTTGTTGTGCCACCCAATGGGCCGACCTAGTTTTGTCTACCGTGTGCATCACACTCTTATTCAGCATGCAGTGCATCAAATAGGAGGTCCCAAGTGCTTAGTCGATTTGGGAGCAGATATGTAAGTAGCATCAAGGCCGATACAGCGGTGACACTGCCGTGGCATCCCGACGAGGACAAGCCAGGACCTTGCCGAAGAAAGGGACGAAATGGTTGGTTGGCAAAGACGAGGACAAGGGTTGACTAGTCCGGAAGGCGAAGATGGCGTGGTACGCCATGACATCACCGTGGGAGAAGACGCAAGAATGAGTTTGGGGGGGGGAGAGAAGTCACGTGTGCACATAAGGAAGAAGAAATAGCAATCCAAAGGCTCACGTCAAATCTACCGGAAGGTGAAACATTTCTAGACAATTGACTTGTACTCCCTCCGTCCGAAAATACTTGTCCTTGAAATGAGTCTAGATACAACTATTTTGAGGACAAGTATTTCCGAACGGAGGGAATAGGTGCTATCATTTAAGGAAAAATATTATACGCAACCCACTGATTTCAAGAAGAAATCACTCCCCTCACTCGTGTGACATCGTGTGGTTTTCCACACCGCTTTCCCCGGCTCCCTATAACTATTTTTTTCTTATATTTTAACCTTCTTGGACATCTTTTTCACCCATTCTCCTCTCTCCCACTCGTCTCGTGTCTCTCTCCCTCTCTCCCCCCTCTCTCACTCGTCTCGTCTCTCTCTCTCCACTCTATCCGCCAAAGGTTGCAACAATCATTATTCCTCTCTGCATTCTCAAAGCTTGCATTGTGTGTTGGTCGAGTGTTACAAGCTGGCCACCACACATCACTCGTTGTTTTGGGCCGATCGCACGGTGCTACAAAGGTGCTTCAATGATCGCCGCTCGATGCCACAAGCACCAAGCAATCATCATTGTGAGTCGACGAGACCGGCATGGTACTGCGAGGTTGTCGAGCCGTGCTACAAGAGCGTCATTGGACAAGGGTTGTCACCTTCGGCACTGCATGCGACAAACACACCAAATGTTGTTGAAACATGTCAACCAGCATGTTGCAAAGGGGTGTCGGAGGTGCTCCAAGGGGGTCTCTATCGGCACCGCAGGACGCTGCCAGTGATGCAACCGACCGATGCTGCGACGGGAGTCACCGCCTAACCTAAAAGCAGCGCTGCCGATGCGGTGTGTTTCCCCGTGTGCCTCGGCATCTTCATCATGCACCTTATTGCGTGTCTCCTTGCATCCCCCCTTAGAGGAAGTTGTGTTGACTCAATCCAATGGTTACAAGGAGGTTGGTCGGACGAACGACGACCTGGCTAATGGTCGGCATGGATCAGCTGATTGACCCCTTAGCATCTGTGCTAACTCTTGAGCACTGCGTTGGTTTTCCCTTGAAGAGGAAAGGGTGGTGCAGCAAAGTAGCGTAAGTATTTCCCTCAGTTTTTGAGAACCAAGGTATCAATCCAGTAGGAGGCTACGCGCCAGTCCCTCGCACCTACACAAACAAATAAATCCTCGCAACCAACGCGATAAGGGGTTGTCAATCCCTACACGGTCACTTACGAGAGTGAGATCTGATAGATATGATAAGATAATATTTTTGGTATTTTTATGATAAAGATGCAAAGTAAAATAAAAGGCAATGAAAATAACTAAGTGTTGGAAGATTAATATGATAAAGATAGACCCGGGGGCCATAGGTTTCACTAGTGGCTTCTCTCAAGAGCTTAAGTATTTTACGGTGGGTGAACGAATTACTGTTGAGCAATTGACAAACTTAAGCATAGTTATGAGAATATCTAGGTATGATCATGTATATAGGCATCACGTCCAAGACAAGTAGACCGACTCCTGCCTGCATCCACTACTATTACTCCACACATCGACCGCTATCCAGCATGCATCTAGAGTATTAAGTTCATAAGAACAGAGTAACGCCTTAAGCAAGATGACATGATGTAGAGGGATAAATTCATGCAATATGATAAAAAACCCATCTTGTTATCCTCGATGGCAACAATACAATGTGCCTTGCTGCCCCTACTGTCACTGGGAAAGGACACCGCAAGATTGAACCCAAAGCTAAGCACTTCTTCCATTGCAAGAAAGATCAATCTAGTAGGCCAAACCAAACTGATAATTCGAAGAGACTTGCAAAGATAACCAATCATACATAAAAGAATTCAGAGAAGATTCAAATATTGTTCATAGATAAACTTGATCATAAACCCACAATTCATCGGTCTCAAAAACACACCGCAAAAGAAGATTACATCGAATAGATCTCCACAAGAGAGGGGGAGAACTTTGTATTGAGATCCAAAGAGAGAGAACAAGCCATCTAGCTAATAAATATGGACCCGAAGGTCTGAGGTAAACTACTCACACTTCATCGGAGAGGCTATGGTGTTGATGTAGAAGCCCTCCGTGATCGATGCCCCCTCCGGCGGAGCTCCGAAACAGGCCCCAAGATGGGATCTCGTGGATACAAAAAGTTACAGCGGTGGAATTAGGGTTTTGGCTCCGTATCTGATCGTTTGAGGGTACGTAGGTATATATAGGAGGAAGGAGTACGTCGGTGGAGCAACAGGGGGCCCACGAGGGTGGAGGGCGCGCCTGGGGGGGGGGGGTAGGCGCGCCCCCTACCTCGTGGCTTCCCTGTTGGTTGCTTGACGCAGGGTCCAAGTCTCCTGGATCTTGTTGGTTCCAAAAATCACGTTCCCGAAGGTTTCATTCCATTTGGACTCCATTTGATATTCCTTTTCTTCGAAACCCTAAAATTGGCAAAAAAACAACAATTCTG